>NC_072452.1:21538346-22138346 GCF_027596085.1 Anoplopoma fimbria
GGGAGCTTGTAACTCTTTCGTCCTTTGCCAAATATTTTCATTCATGTATCCCTCACTCTGTCGGTTATCTCTTCCTTTGTTCATTCACAAGCACAGGCCAGATTTAACAAAAGGGTCTCACACCACGGAGATCAAAAACACACATCAACCTGCAATAACTCCAGAAAAGCATAGCTGACAGCTACATTTTAGTTATTGGGCTTGGAAACAGCAGTCAAGTCTCTGCACCACTCACAAGCTCCATTAAGTAGCTGTTCTGGGGTTCAATCACATCACATTATCTTCATCAGCAGATGCAGTTTGTCACTTAAAGGTCTTTATTCTCCATCTGCAGATGATGATCGAGTGAAGTGATTGAAATCTTCTGGAACAGCAAGTTATGGGAACTTGATAGTTTGAGATAGTTTGCTCAAAGGTTTTTTTTTCAGTTACAGCAAGAGAACTGTGGAATGCTATGCCTATGTATAAGAGGTTATATTAGCTTCAGTCAGTTTAAAACAAATGTTAATAAATGGTCGAAGGACACCGTGTAATGTTGTCATTAAAGCCTGTCCTAAAGGCTTATCAATGTGGATTAACAGGTTTTCTATGCTTCATTGACATACAGGTATTTATTAATGTAGATTTCTCTTTCTTTTGTTGTTATACATGCATTTTAAACATGCCCAGGTAAAACAGATGAAATTAAGCATTGTGCTTTATATAGTACAAAACATTTAATGTAGATCAGTAAAATAGGTCTATAACTTCAGTTACGATAATATCTACAAATATAGGTTGATGTGTGCTAAAAAAAAAACCAGATTGATCCTTAATTAATCGATTTATCTCACATTAGATAATCTTATTTCCATTGAGTGGTGCAGGAATATCTTTATCCCAAGATCACAAGTTAATCATGTCGTTATCTAAAGAAAAAAAAAGGTTCTTTCCTCTATTACATAAAATGTTTGGGTCAAATCAGCCGACGGTAAATGCAATCAAACAGCCAATTGCCATAGGTATTCTGTAAATAACCTTGTTGACGTCTTATTTTGAAAAACGGACGTAATCACACGTGTATCCTTCCGCCAACTTCACCAAGTCAATCTGAGCCGGATAAATCTCCTTATACACAGTCTATGGGTTGAACACATTTACTGTCGAATGATGATGTCATCAATTGGTTATGTTGTGATCTTTAGATAATAAAAAAAAAAAAAGCTTATTTTATCCAGATAACGACTTAATTATCTCGAGATAATGATATAAATTATTATTTTTTTAAATTCATATCTGTTTAGGGCTTCTTTAGAATATCAAATAATGCATCACAACACTGGGCTTGAGTTATAATACGCCCCCTAATCTGTCGTCAGTTTCTGCTTTATGGTTAAATCAGCCCCTCCGTTCACATGCATCTGCAGCTTAAAACCAAATTGCCATAAATAAGTGAGGCGTTTACACCCATCAAGTAAACGAGGACCATTTATCCCCCCCACCCTGCTCGTCACGTCACGTTTCATCGTTTAGCAGCGGCTCTGGAGGAGGAGGAGGATGTGGAGGAGGAGGAGAGCTGCTGTCCGTGGTGCTGATGATGATGATGGGGAGGAGAGAGGAGAGAGGAGGAGAGGGGGGGGTTGTCGAACTGATGCTCCGTGCAGCCGCTACTGCGCATGTTGCATGACAGGTACCACGCAAAAGAGAGAAAAAAAAAAAAAAAAAAAAAAGCCTCCATCTTGGGCTTCCCGAGCTGAGGGGAAAGGGCAGCAGCCATATATACACAGTGCTTTTCCAAAATAACAACAAACCGGGGAGAGGTGATAAATTAAAAACAGATTAACAAAAAAAAAAAAAATATTGACAATTTGCCCAGATTTCACTTTCTCAAAACACAATCATCAATTCATCAAATTGCTTCAGCGGATAGAGAGACACAGAGAGAGAGAGAGAGAGAGAGAGAGAGAGCGCAGCTACAAAATGGGAGAGGAAGACAGCGACTGGTCCGGGAGGCTCTGGTAAGGGCTGATGCGCTGTCAGCCTTCACCCCGGCGTGGTTTTCCAAGGAATTGACAGCTTGACACATCCAAACGGTGAGTGGTTGGCATGATTTACGCGTTATTTATGTTTCCCATAGGTGCGCTCCTGTGATGCGTTATTGCGCCATTGCTTCCATATGTAGTGGCATCTTCTTCCAGCATCCCCCTCTCCTCCACCCACCACTCAACCAACCCGTCATGGTGGTCTTCTCTGCTCCAGTGTGACACCTCTGCTGCTTGACTGTACTTATGTGTTGAAGGGGACCCGGTGCGACCAGCAGCCACAGGTTGTGGGTGCCCCGGTGGTCCGCGCGTAAAACTGGCTGTTATGCATTGTTTTTGCATATGTATTTTTGATAAGCATTAACACAGGCCTTTCCTCCTGAGTGAAAGCATTTCGCAGCTGAAGAACACCAGATATCCTAATCATGTGTCATCATATCCTTTAAAGAAATGGTGATTCACGAATATTATTGACACCAAATCGCACAGCTTTATTGTACATTACATTACATTACAGTCATTTAGCAGACGCTTTTATCCAAAGCGACTTACAGTCAGTAGTATATTACATATCATTCACCCATTCACACACTGATGACAGGCTACCATGCAAGGTGCCACCATCAGACTCTAACTAACATTCATGCAACATCCAGTCCACACCGATGGCAAGCCTTCAGGAGCAACTTGGGGTTAAGTGTCTTGCCCAAGGACACATCGACTGCTGAAGCCGGGTATCGAACCACCGACCTTCTGATTGGAGAACTACCTTGCTCTCCACTACGCCATAGCCGCCCTGTATTATTGTTACTATTTATAGCTTATAAATAATAATCAATCGTTCACCCATGTATTGTACATCTTCTTACGTGAGTTATCTTTCACACAACCACGTGATTAAGGTCCAGAATCAAAAAGAATGGACAGTGTGTGGAAATAATGTGGGCGGAGTGGAATTGCTCATTGACCTTGGACCTGAGGGGGCAGACTGTGTCAGCCTGCCTGAGTCACTATCAGCCACTTTATGACAAAGCCTCCGCATCTTTAACATGGCCAGCAGAGAAACACAGCGAGGGTAATGCTTATTCAGTGGTGGCACAGTTGACTCTGGCACTGCCAAGGTCAATTTATAGACTCGGCCTCGCTTGAACCCACATTTCTCTGGACATAAGTCTGTTTAGCATGGGTGTGCATGATGGCCCCGATTTTTTTCTTAAAATGTATACAATTCTACACACAAGTGCACAAGATCCACAATATAAAAACAAATCACTCAAATCTGCTCCAGTACCGTAGATATGTGTAAATTAAGAAAGTGTGATAACTGCTGGAACCTGAATGTGCAAGAACTTTGGCTCAGACTGCGTTGGTAACTTCGAAGCTAGCTGACGAAATAAACACAAGGCCAAATACGTTGTAAGTATTTGAACTGCTGTATTTAGATAAAGCAAACAGCAATTAGCACCATTAGTTTTATTTTATGCTGCTCTCAATGCATGTTAGCTTATTGCTCACTGCAGAGTGGACTGACAGTAAACTATTTACACTGTATGTGTGAGTGTGTGAGTAATGCTGGCTTGCTAATGCGTCTGGCTTTATGGGCTGTCGCTGTAGACTATAAATGTTATTTGCAATGAAAAATTGCTCACTGATGAGATTGTGTGTGACCGGGCCGCCAGAGCAAACGCAAAACTCAGACGCAAATTGTCAAACTGCATTACTACATTGCCAAATTCTCAAATGTTTTCAGAAATGCATATATGTATTATGACTTTTCTAAGTAGTTTTACCTTGACAAACTCTAGTCCCTCAAGACCAATCTTAAGGGTAGTGAGATAGTTTGTTGTGACATTCTTCTCTTTTAAATAGAATTACAGAAGAGTCTTACCATTTTAGGACTAGAAACGATTAAGATCGGGAAAAGAATGCTGCAGTCTTTGGTTAATCTGCTCACATAACCTGCGACCAAGGATTGGAATAGGACATTGCCTTGCTTTTAACGTACAAGGCAAAAAAAAAATGTGGAAACAGTGCCACAATGTGCGGTTTGTTGATGCCAGTGGTCATATTTTGATGTGAGTTCTCATGAGAAGAACTGCTATAACAAATATAGGGCTCAGGAATTGTAGGTCACTTAAGAAGTGGTTCCTAAGAAATGTGCTCGGCTGCCAAGTTAAACATTCCCCGTCACTCCAGCTGCTGCCATCTGATATGTGTGGGTTTCCACTTTCTCCTCCACAGTGGGACAACCCCCACATTCTGCAGAACTCTTCCAAATCGATAAAACTATGTCGAGATAACTTAGTTCGATGAAAAGTGTTTGCATGGATACAAAAAGGCGCTGAACTAAGCGGTGGAAACGATTTTCCACTGGAGAAGACGATGATCAATGTGCAGGGCGAGGAGCAGTCTGGGAGTTACTGGGCCAAGGCAGTGAGAAAGTGGCAGAGCGTCTCTGTCTAGACAATAAACTGCTTCGGTTAATACACAGTCTTGCTGGCAGGAGGGGGGAGGATGAGACTGTTGGCTTAGCTTGTGGTCTCAGGGTCCCTATGCAATGAAAGAGCTACGGTTTCCTAGAGAGGGAATGAATCACACAGGTTCTCAGGCTGCTAGCTGATTAATGGCCCCCGTATCAGGAAATGCAAAAGTGCACTGCCTGTGCCTAGAAGTGTGCATATATCGTTCTGTTTAGACTTTTTCTAACAAAAGAGATTTATGGCAAACACAACGCACCATATTATCTCCTTCATTTTAGTATTTGTCGCGTTATAGTGGATTGAACTATAACACCACAGCTATCATAGATCAAACCAAATGATATAGTTTATAAAGACGGTGATAAACAACTGTGGCGACAGAAAAGAGAATCTACAGCTGCATGAAGAAACAGCATTATTAAGCCTGCAGGTTCGAGACTGAAGCAGAGGGTATTTCAGGGTCACGTTCACCTTACGAGTCCTGAATGATTATTCATTGTTATTCGGTGTGCATTACTCCAGCTGATTGTATTCATTCCGCCACTTGCACAACATGATTAAACCATGTCCGATTGATTCATTTACATTTCAGACATTTACTGTAATGTGACATGCATTGGGAGAAAATGGGGATGCATCATGTCAGGAGAGCAAAGTGTTGAGAAAATAGATAAAGCACTCCAAAGCCTTATAGTCCCATTGAAGACAAAGCTTTAGGAGCCGCCGTCTTTTGTCACATGTGCAAATGAATGCTGAGATTTGATGAATGTGACGAGAATACATTAAGTGCGTCTTGTTAAATTGCACGCCATTGTGTATGAGCCATTTAAATGCTGCGCCCTCTTATCTTTGTTTTGTTTTTTTCTCCTCCACAGGCTCATCTCACACCAGAATGGGCACTAAGAAGCTCGCCATCTTTCTCCTGGTCCTCTCTCTTTGTCTAGAGGGAGGATCAGCCATAAAGAAAGGAACAAAGAAGGGAAAGAAAAAAGGGAAGCAGGTTTACTGTCCATCGTAAGTATGGGACGAACAACACCATGGACTCTCATACTGTACAGTGGAACTGACAACATGCTATGCCTCATGTAGCCATAATAGACATAAAACTACTGCCATTGGCTTGGTATTACCCCAGCAACTAATAAACTGACCTTTATATGTGAAAGTGGTGGAGTTCCCCTTAAATTACCTTTTGAGGTGGTTCAGGGTCGCAGTGGTTGTTAAGCCACACTGAGACCCGGTGGATGTTCTCTGATCTCGGCTGATATAGCTGTCTTTAGTTATGATTTAATGTGAACCTAGACAACTGAAGGCATCCATTGGTACCAACTATGGCATACTACCTTGACGAGAAAGAAGCCAAATAACAATGCAAAGTTTGGCTCCCACTACATTTACATTACATTACAGCCAAATAACAATGCAAAGTTTGGCTTCGTCGCCCCTTTACAGATATGCCTTTTCATGGTAATCCAATGTAGTTTGGGGGCAAAAAACAAGCAGCAAATTTCACTTATTAAATGAGTGACTAAAACAGTCTTGAATTGCATGAATTGGGTTTAACTGGAAAGCTGAGATTCTTGTTGATCCTATTACCCCAATTGTATTCATGTTAGTCCCCATAGTAGCCGTTCCACATAGTGAGACCATTTCTTGATATGTGACCTGTTATGACCTCTAGGATAATCACAGCCTCATGTATCTTTACAATCCCAAACTTGAAACCTAGGACATATGGCTTTCCTATGTATATTGAGAATGAGGGGGTTTCTGAGGATTTTCCTTGACAGAACTGCTCGCCATCCTATTGTTATTCTTGCAAATCCAAATGCAATTCTTGCAAACAATTTCAAATGTCAAAAGTATTTGTCACCAAATCACAGCATGGGTTTTTCTATGGTGTTCCTTAAGGTCTTGGTGGCTTAATGTGGTATTTTGGAGGGAGTTTTACGATTTCTATCACTTTTTGGTGGTCAAAAAAGGTTACATTTTGAACCAAAGCTGTGAAGCAAATGGTATCAACACAAAAGTTGCTACACAACTTCTGAGACATAATTGGATGGGAATGCCCATCATATACTTCTATAATAATTTCCTAAGCCCTTTTACACTCTTAACTTTCAGTATTTGACTAGGCGCCTAACCAAAACACATTTTTTATAACAGATGTATAACTTGAAAAACCTGAAACACAGACCTGCATCTCAAAGTAATTCATGGGTTCATGGGTTCCCATATATAGTTGACCTACTATGCCCCCATCAAGATCCCCTTTCCCTCCCTAAAAATGGCTTTATGAGGGTCTTTAAGGACTACAGCATAGTTTTGTGTATTTTACACCTGATGGATCTTACTTCCCAGACTATATCCACCAAGCATTTTTGACCAGATCTCATCAGCTGCTTCACTGCAGAGCTATTCAAGTATGCTATTAATCTGAAACTCAGTCAACTAGGATCAATGACTGTCCCAGAAATCAACATCAAATCCACCAAAAGCATGTGGTGTTTAAAATACTGAATACTTGCAAGCCCAAACGTCCTGCTTTCTGTACAACACTGATGCTACCTTGGCAACTGCTTTAGCATTTCCTTATTTAGTATTTGCTAACCGTCTCCAGCTGTCTTGTAAAACTATGGAACTGTTTAAGACAGTATCAGATAAATAGAGAAGTTGTAAGATAAATGATCTGTCAAATAAAAGAATCAACATCAATATGTCCTAAAATTCCTTTTTGGACTGTCCATTGTCTCCATGATGTGGTGAGCTACACACGCTTCTTCCTTAAATGGTAACAAATGGCTCCACAATGAAAGTTCTTGAAATGAGGGAGAGATTGTTTGATGTAGTCCCAGTATTGGCAAGTGTAAGCTGTATGACATATTTCGAGTTTAGTGCTGCGGATGCCTTTGTGGATCAAGGGAATCACTTGGTTCCAGTTTCGCTGTTGTGCTTGAGGTTGTCAGAGGGGTCTGTTAAAAAGAGAAGAAAAAAAAGAGGTTTAGTGGATTGGAATTATGTGTTTCACTTTGATCAGAGGAACCGCAGAACATACACACACTGCGCAGCATTCCTGTGGAGCACTTTAACTCATCCTCGGTGCATGATAAGGTTTACATAATGATATGTAAAGTGCTTTGAGAACGGGGAATTCTTTGGCAGGAGAATCATTGCCACCCACAAGGAGGCTTTCTTTTCCTCCTTTCTCTCCTGCCAGATCCTGTTCTCCCCTTTCCTCCTCTCTGTCCCATTGTTTTTACATCAGTCAACCTCAGACAAAAAATGAACGTCTCTGAAAGTCATCACTTTATGTTGTGGCGGTAATTAGCAACTGTAGTTTTATTTTGTTGCTATTTTGCAGGATGGTTTGATGGGAAACTTTCAACGTTGGTTTCAATGAAAAGTGGAAATACACAAAAACAAATATACCGTTTGCCTTGGCAAGTCATGTGTCCTCTTTGCCAACCACATTGCAGATTCACTGAATCAAATATTTAAAGGATTTTCACCAAGCAACTTCAATTTCGTTGCAAAAAATGGGGTCAAATGTTTCTTCACTTTTTTACTTTGCATATGAAGTTGTTACAAGAAAATTGCTTCTACTGTACTGTGTTTGTTGCTAATTAGCACATGTTAGCATGGCAAACATACCTTCTAAATATAAGCATGTGTAAGCACTGTAAATGTGAGCATCTTAGCATGCTGACATTAGCATTTAGCTCAAAGCATAACTTAAACTAAGCACAGCCTTCACAGAGCTGGTGGTAGACGCATAGCTTTCTAAGAAAAATTATGCTAAACGACTGCATACATTAAACATTTTTTTTATCAAAAGGTGTTACATAATTGTTCTAGAAGGTTGAAAAATGTCTTCCTGAAGGATCACGCCAACTTCCCCAGTCAACATTGCCTGCGTGGACCAAATCTTAAAAGCTAAATTAATCCAATTAACTGGTAGCTCTCTCAGGTTATAGTTCAAGCAAACAGTGTACAGAGTAGAAGTGGGTGCGCTGTGCATCTGCCAGGAATTTGACCTGCTAATGTAATCGTGCCTGCTGATCCCTCTCCGTCTTATTTGTTTGCAGACAGCTGTCACCTGAGGATCTGGCCCGAGTCCCTGAAAATTCAACCAGTAACATCTTGAACAGGTTACTGCTCACCTATGATCCCAGAATAAGGCCCAACTTCAAAGGCAAGTCTCATTACCCCTTCATCTGTCTCTGTCTATTCTGAATTTACATTTTTGCTGCAGTGCTGTCATGCTAATTAAAGAAACAAAGATACTGTAAATATGTACCTCCAGTTATCTTCCATAAACCTGGTGCAGGGACAACTATCTGCATTAATTATGCGTGAAACATTAATGTAAATGTGTTTCCTGTCATGCATACACTTGCATATTTAACATGTACTACAACAGTGTAACTAGAAACTGATGTTCTCAGGTTGGCTGTCTATTCCTCAAAAACAGTTTGACACAGTCTGTTATGGGAAGGACATCTGTGACTTAAGACAGTCTAAAATCTTTAAAAAAAAAAGAGCATACAGTGTGAATTTTGTATATTATATTTAACTACTATTATCTCAAATTTTAAGCCTCCTGAATTCATTCTTTACCCTCAACCAAGTATCCATCTTTACAGTGTTTACAGTGTAAATGTCACACTGTAGCGGCCTTCAGTCTCACAGAAACAGCCATAAAAATAACGTGAGAGGTGATTGACGACCTCTGCGTCTGACTGATGGTCTTCACAAGTCTTCAGGTAGTTTCCGTCCTCTGGCACTTGGCAGCCGAATCTGTATCTGGAGAATCACTGTTTGATGTATTGTGAGCAGAATCAGCTCCCTCTCTGACTGCCTGCGACCGCTCAGGCTGCCAAACATCTGCTCTTGATTTCAGGTTGGGCCGAAAGCTCCCCGTCCATTAACATCCATGTCATAATCTTCCAAATTACATCCTAAACTGTGCCTTGTGCATTGCTTTGCCCAGGCCTATAAAAATGGAGAGCTGCTTTTATAGGCCCTATAGAGAATTTTAAGCTCACAGCAGAAATGTTTGTGGAACATTTGTGACTGCTTGGTTGCATTAATGCATGGAAGTTGTGAGCTATAAGCCAACTCTATATTACGCACATTAATTTTGTGAATTGCATGATCAAATTAAGGCTGTGAAACACCTAGGGCTCCAGTAAACACCTCAAAGGACATCATTTATTCAACAGAGTGTGAGCAGGCTGCATTCATCAAAGGTTTTATTAGTTTATGCTAAAGGCTGCGTGGAGCCAGTATATATGTTTACAGCAGCAGCTTAGCAGAGAGAATAAGAGGGGGTTTTATATTGCTTTGCGATGTTTAGTCTTTCATAATTCCCGATCAGTCACACAATCAATTGAATTGCCTGGTACATTATGTAGAAATAACGATCTGCAGGGTTTCAAAGCACACTGACACATACTGTAAGCTACATCCACAAAAGTACCTCGCTCTCATTGCAAAGCAGCTGTAAAACACGACTGAAAACTACAAACTCTTCTTTCCTCTCTCAAAATCCAGGAATTCCCGTGGAAGACAGAGTGAACATTTTCATCAACAGTTTTGGCTCCATTCAAGAAACGACGATGGTAAGAATTTACTTCAATTCCATTTCAGCCCGACAGTATTGATAATCAATACGTCTGCCAATCAGATGTAGTGAATCAGAGCTGAAAACTGCTCTGCCCGACAAGTTTTGAGATGGGATGCATGAGCATGTTTGCTGGACGGTATCAGACCATTTAGCAGTAAATCATTATACAGGCCTGGGGTTTCCATGCTTCATTTATCTGATGGCTTAATTGCTGATAAAGAAGTGCAGTTTTTATTTGAGTGAACAGATTAAACCTCAAGGACGGCGCTGGGTCGACTCCTGATCACTTAGGAAACAATGAAAGGAAGATTCCTAAAGGTTTTCTAATGAGCCCGGCTTACTGGCGCGTTTTAATTTAAAGCTGCTGGGAGGAGCCGATGAACATTAATAGTCTCTCCTTCACTAAATATGTTCAATAATGTGACAACATAATTGAAATGAATGCAGTGCAGTGTGACAGAATCCACAATATGCTTGATTCTATCTCACCTGACACGATCCTCTATTCAATGCAGCTTTACAGTTTGCAATCCAGGAGTTTTATTCCATCAGAAGACCCACATTTTCACATAACAATTGATAGCAAAATAATAAAAACTTCCCTTTAACATGTAGTCTTTTCTTGGCACTTCTTGGGCTTATGGGTGACAAGGTGGATCATGAAGCCAAATCTGAAAAAACATCAGAATACAACTAAATTGCTTACAGAATATCAATATGATACTTTGACCATTAATATAGAAGACAACAACCATTTGGTAGCATTTAGTGTTAGGTTTAGGCAACAAAAGACATAGGTTTAGGAAATAAAATATCAAAGAAATATCTCGTTTGCAAGCTCAATACATTACTAAAGTTACTACAATAACTTAATTGTAGATAATTCAATATTCCATATGCCACATGGCATTGTTCACAAAAGGGTAAAGCCGTTGTTTATCTTGTTGTGTATTTAGGGGCCACGTAGAGGCTTTAACAAACCAAATGTTTTTTGGGACAAAAATACTGAACTAACAACTGAAATTAAGACTATATATAATTATACTAATAATTGGATTTGTTTGCAAATGCGGTCAAATGCAATCATACTCGCAAGTTCATTCATTTAATTCACAGTGTGAATAAACTGGCAATGCTTGGTTAATGGTATTCATGCCAGATAAAGATGACATATTGTGATTGGGAGCAGCACAATTTTCATGTTCCACAAACAAAACAGTTAAAGATAAAAACATAGCAAGCATGAGAGCCTTAAATATGTGTGAGACATGCAACATAACATTGTAGACAAGTATAGCACTGAAACCTGCTATTGCTTTTGTTTGAACAATCCAATTTTGGTTATGGTCAGTCTGTCTTCACTGGAACACATAGAGAACTAGATTTTGGACCTTTGCTCCCAGAGTCCTGTTGCAGTTCTGGACAGTATCTCAGTCCAAAGCAGTGATCAGCGTTTTCCTCCCTCATTTCATGACACTCTGAACAAAGTCTTAGATCTTATATACTGGAATCGGAGCTGCATGAAACTATACTCTGGAGATATATTTCTTCTGGCTGCAGATCAGTAGAGTGTGTCCGCTTGTTAAGTCTTCCAGTGGAGAATTTCACACCAGGACCATTTACAGACCAATGCTGAAAGTGTGAAATCCCTAAAACTTGGGATTTCAGCCCTAAAGTATTTAGAGCTGGAGTGTGTGGATGGTAGAAGAAAAGAAAAAAACAATAGGAGGATACAAAAAAGGCGGAAAAGAAAAGAGGAAATCAAGGATAATGATCGGAAGAAGAACGAAAGATCAGGAAGGAGGGCGACAGGAAGATTGAAGCTGGAATAGAGGAAGAAAAAGAATATGGGGCAGTAATCAGAAAGTGAAATAATGACAGAAAGATTGGCAAAGGGAAGCAAAAGGAAAGGGAAGGGGAACAAAGAAGGAAGACAAAACCAGACAATAAGAGACCAAAGATGAAAAAGGAGGAAATTAAGTGAATGAGGAAATTGAGCAGGGGGAGGGTGGGATAAATTATATAGAGTGGAAAGGATAGAATAATGGAAAATCAGAGAAAAGAATTAGAATTGGAAGAAATAAAAGCCAGATGAAGGTAAAAGATGGAATTGAAAAGGAACAAGTAAAAGCATAAGACTGAGACAGAGAAAGAAAGACGAGGGACTCGCAGATGTCAAATCTGTATTCCCTCTTCCCGCTGGTCAAGAAAGATTGAGAGATAATGAAAGTGAAGAAGGTTCTAAACGAGTCCAGGAGGAGTAGAAAGAGGAGACAGCTGGTCACCTCTCCCTCTCAATTTATCACTCTGTGGGGTATCTGATCTCAGGAAACCCTCTCTCATCATTTCCACATCCCAAGGCAGTACACCACCTTGTGTCCACTGTAGTTCAAATATTTATTTTCACTTTGTGCTTGTATTCATCAGGAGATGAAGACTAATTTGATGTTGTGAGGTGACATAAATTGTGGCTGTGTGTATTTTTTACTGCCTCTTAGCTCGAGTTTTCCTCACTGATTACAGCGAGTGGTTGTGTTAAATCTCTCCGGAATCGAATGTGGTACAGGCAGCTTGATAGTGAGCCAGAGGGAAGATATATCTCCTTGTCTGGTTTTCAGGAAGGCTAAGGTGTGGGAATTGGCCCGCGTCTCTGTCAGACAGAGAAGAGCCAGCAGAAGCTATTTGTTCTGTCGCTCGCGGCCCGGTTGGAGACTAAAATTAGGTCGTATAGAAACGACGGCTGGCTTTCCAAAATGAGATATCAACAATTTGACCACTGCTCCTTCTCCCAAAAAATGTTTACTGGCAGGAAAATAAAGCACATTCTGGATTACGGCTGAATTTATAAACCATACTAAGACCTCTGTGTATAAACTTGTGTTTGCTGACTTTTTGAAATCCTGTCTATTTTGAATGCATATACAACAGAGAAGAATGAAACCCTTCATTTGGTTTCTTGTCTCAAAGACAGTTTGCATCAGCATGTAACACTCCATGTAATTTGTTGCATGGATCAATCAAAGCTCGTATCTTATCTGTATTTTTGGCAGGAAAATGATCCGTGTATGCACTGTGTACCCTGGATCAACCCCGTCTCCTAAAACTCAAATTCCCACACAACTAAACTGGAATCGATAATTCGTTTTAAGGGAAATATGTGTCCTCCTGGAATACGGACGCAGTTTAAACATGTGGTTGACTTTGTGGAATGGAATAAAACACAACAAAAACACCACAAAACTACATGCTCAGGCTTAGAAAAAGATTATGGTTTTGCTTAAATTATTAAACGTTTGTTAATATATCCACGGCAGAGGAAACAACAGCATCAGACTTTGTAAAACTACTGACACACTACTAACAATTTGAACCACTAAGTCCATTTTTTTAAGGATCACCAACAGCTATATTAATATATTTGTTTGTGTCATTCACCTGGGCCAGCAGTGGGTCAGACTGAACCAGAGAAAGACAAAAGCATGCTTGTGGAATGTGGATGGAGGAGCTGGGTGAGCAGATGTCATTTGACAGCCTGGTCTCCTAAATGAATTGTTTCCAGACAAAGAAACTGCACTTACGTTTTGTGTGAAACATATTTTCTCCTGGATTACAAATGAGTTTCTAATCAAAGTCGGCGGAAGTCCACGTTGGCAGGAAGTCGGGCCAGATGAATGGATCAAACACGGGACTTACTTATACGTTTCCCTCAACACCTAACTGAAAATTCAGTTTAGTTGTATGGGAAAACATGCTTATGAGACAGGGTTGCATTGCAATGAATGCAAAACCATGTCAGACCAACTCATCCAATGTTAAGTACATGTGTGATTCAAAGAAATCAATTTCTTTGCACTGACTTAAATTTGACTCTAGAATGATTTGTCGAAGGAAAACTAACAGCTACATATTGTGTTGCAGAAGGTTTAATCCTGGTAGAAATTTTGGGTTTTAATAATTCAACCGCAAATGATCCTTTGTGGGTCCGGCTGCTGATTTTATGAACACCTACTAAACACTGTGTTCCCATGAGAAAAATTGCACCGTTTTAAATTTTAAAAACACCTGAGTGCCGAGCATAAAGCAATGATGAATGTTGTCTTTTAGCAGACTCTGCATACGGTGCTGCATCAAAAAAAAAAAAAAAAAAAAAGAGGCAACTAATATTATAAAAACTGGAAACAATAAAAGGATGGAAGGTGGATGTTCATTTCTCACGCAGGATCACACACACACACAGACTCATACAGCTGGTATTTTGGGGGCTTTATTTGACATGTCATCCATCTTCACACTCAGCATTAATGGTCCTTCCCAACACCTGGTCCCAGAGCAGCTTGAGGCACGCCATTAAAGCATGCACAAAAACAAACCTCACTGAGAGATATGTTCCCACCAACGAGAATGTAGAAATTTCGCTAATAAGTTCTCCAAAGAAGCATTTGCTGTATCACATGTTGCTGTATTGATAACTTTTGACCCTTTGATTGTGTTTCCGCTATGTTTACAGCTTTAAAAGAAGATGTCATGAGATTCTTTGCTGCAGGTGTAAATTATCACTCAACGCACATTTAAGTGGACTGTTCAAGTTATTGTTGAGAAGTTTGCAGTAAGAAAATACTGCTTGTCAGTGACTTAAAAGGAGGAAATGTAGCTTGTCAATGTCTTAAAAGGCAGTGTAAGAAAGATGCAAACAGGAAAATGTCCACTTCTTTTCCTGTTTTTTTTTTTACTGCATATCAAATGGTCTGTGTCAGAGAAATATCTAAAATGCTTTTGAGAAACATCTTGCAATATTACGAAGCGATATCTCCCCAAAGATCTTGACATTAAAAAGACCATTTAAAGCACCAGACTCCTGTCCGTCAGCACTAACCTGATACAGACATTAACCATGCCTGGTTTTCTGCTGTACAGGATTACAGAGTCAACATCTTCCTGCGGCAGCGGTGGAACGACCCCAGGCTAAAGCTACCGCAGGACTTCAAGTCTGATTCTCTCACCGTTGATCCAGGGATGTTCAAATGTCTCTGGAAACCTGACCTGTTCTTCGCTAATGAGAAAAGTGCCAACTTTCACGACGTTACCCAGGATAACATTCTCCTCTTCATTTTCCGTAACGGAGACGTCCTCATCAGTATGAGGTAATGATCTTCGATGTTATTCATCCATTTAAGATTTCACTAGTCTTTTTGAAGCTCTCATGGAATGTTTGGAATGTTAATATATCAGATTATTCAAGCCTAATTAAATATCTTTCATTTGTTGTTTAAAAAGTTTTTGTAATTGTTACAGGAAAATGTCACATGACCATTAGAGTGGTTTTTTTTTTCTTCATATTTTTAAATCATCAACACCATGCAGGGCGGGCACCTTTGATTTATAAGTGTGATTGGCAGTTTCCACATTATTTTTTCCCAGCTACATCACTAAACCTGATCTGACTGGGAATCCCCCACTGCAGGCGAGGAAATCCACACCGACTCAGTCTTCCATAAACGAAAGAAAGCAAAGTAGCATATATTGATTCATTGATTTTATTTCCCCAGGCACCGTAACGAGTAAAGGGAATCTGCCTCTGGTGAAGCAGGAAAGCACAAAACAGACTGTCGGCCTTTTATCAATCAATGTTCACTAAACACAAATTTAAATGCAACACTTTTGTCGTCCCCCATTATTCACAAGTTTAACTAAAAGACCTAAGATTTCTTTTGTCATATGCACACAAAAATAACTTTTGGGATTTTGAAATCCCAGAATTTGAAATTGAAATCCATGTTAGTGAGCACTTCTCCTTTCCAAAAATAATCCATCCACCTGAATGGGGTGTGGCATATCATGATGATGAATCAACAGAATGATTACTTCACATGTGTACCGTGGGCTGGTCTCAGTGACAGGCCGCTCTAGAATGTGCAGTTTCATCTGGAAAAAATAAATGTATTGTTGCATCAGCTGCCCAGATGGTTGGTCTACGAACTGCGGCAGTGTCTAGTGTGATAAAACTGCACATTTTATATTGGCCTTTTACTGAGACCGGACCAAGGTGCACCTGATAAAATCGTCTGGTTTAATCAGTGTCTTGATTTATTCTTTGTTGATATGATTATTCTCTAAACAGGACCGAAAAAGAAAAAGAATGGCTGCCAGGCTTCCCCCACCTGCCGAATTCCTTTTTCACAACGAAATCAACATTAACTCCCATCTCCCTGTGGCCTTTATAATTAGAAAATGTTGCTATGATTGTCTTGAATCTTTGCAACACATCTGCCTTTCATCACATATCTCACAGTGACCCTTTACTGACATGATATTGGCCTAATGTTAGGTACAGACAGGTCTCCAACCACATGATGAATGAAGCGGTACGAGCGGTTTAAAGTCCATTTACAGAAATAACAACACCTCAAGCCAAAGCTATGCTTTCTGCATCCGTGAGGTTCCACATGATATACATTTCTTAATCAGAGGGTGTACACTTAGGCTTTGTACAGACACATGCAACCAATTAATTGTAACAAGACTTGTCCAGACTTGTCCCTGCAGCCACTATGCTACAAGTGGTAGTGTAGCAATCTACTGCACATGTGTGGAATGCATCCTCCAGGCAGACAGTATAAATAGAACCACTACGCAGCCTGGTTGTCCTGGCTGTCAGTGTACGCTTCCGTTTTTGAGTATAACCGAGGCTTGAATCAACATATTTTTTGGATCAACGTTAAAAAAATGAAGTTAATTCCTCCTGAAAGCCTACTACCATAGATTCCATGTCAAGCAAAAAAGAAAAGGATACGACACTTGCTACATGAGCACAATGTCAGGTGGAATAAATGAAGAGTAACTAAACGGCAATTCAATGGCATCATCAGGCTCAGTGCAAAGCTTTCCTCCTAATGTCGCTTTAAATACGTGTGAACACCAGACTAAACAAACACATTATGTGATTCAAGGCCTAGTTGGACTATTACCTGGAGACCCTAATGTGATGATACAATAATTGGTCATTTGTGTTCTTAATGCGCAGCAAAATCTGCAGTGATTATTTTATTCTTGTCTGCATATCAATCAGTTAGGGGAGACTTGTTTCCCTTATTTGCTAGGATTCCCTGGCGTTTTTTCATTTATTTACTTTCTGAATCAAGAATCATTGAGGCTGCAGGCTACGAGAGCAACATTTTTAACATATAATGAGACGTGCAAAGCATTCCGTGAAAAAAACAACATTTTTATCTTTCATGGGGCTCAATTTAAACTAGTTGGGGATAGAGCTACACTCTGCTGTGTCTGGTTTCAGTCCTCTCCAGAGACCAGATAATCCTTGTGGATATGTCTGTACATTTTGAGTGTAACATATTTTGAATACCTCATGCAAATGCACCATAAGGTTCAAACTTTAAATCCTTTTAGATCTCAAGGTAATACTAATGTCATGCAAACAAAGCTTGGTTTTGAGGAGTGGATAGAAGAGGGATACAAAAGCATAGTGTAATGAAAAACAAAAACTGAATTTTCTTCATCTCCCTCCAGGTTGTCCGTCACCCTTTCCTGTCCTCTGGATCTGACATTGTTCCCTATGGACACACAGAGGTGTAAGATGCAACTTGAAAGCTGTGAGTTTTCCTGAAATAATATAACCATAAACCAAATATTCACTTTGTAAATGTGATTTCAGTTGGTCTGCTTGTTTGTATTTGGGAGATACAATATTTTTGAGGTATGCATATATTTGTTGTTTTTATTAAACTGTTATTTTGGGGTAAATTAAAGCATTTTGCTTGTGTTTAGAAGGCAATTTGGTGTGGCGAACACTTAGAGAAGTGGAATAAATCATCATATTTTAAGCTTGCTTGTGAAAGTCTTACAGCTAATTGAGCTTGACTTGTTTACGAAGGAGTATAAACTTGATTCAGAAAAACAACTTCAAGCCATTTCCCTCTAATGGCTTTACCCGACTGCTGAGGCATATAGTTTTCTGCCAGTCTGTGTGCATTCATAGGATATTTTTGTACTCTGATTGTATGTTTCTGAGTTTGCTTAACATGCAAGCAGATATTGTGGGCATATACAAACTGTACATGTAAATATGCATTTGTGTAACCACTACTGTGGCTTCGACAGTGAATATGTGTGTTTGTGTATTCACATTGTGTGTGCCTTTGTCCCCCTTTCATACAGTTGGCTACACAACAGACGACTTGCAGTTTATGTGGCAGACAGGAGACCCAGTGCAAATGGAGACCATCGCTCTGCCACAGTTTGATATCAGACAAGAAGATATTGATTATGGAAACTGCACCAAATTCTATTCGGGAACAGGTATTGTCCTTGTCCAATTTTCTTACATATTTTTAATAAACTATTTTTAAACCAGTGCTAGCCAAAAGTTTAGGTCTTCCTGTTGGAGCGCAACTGAAAGTGTATGGCAAAGTGAAATATTTTCAACTACTAAAGATGTTTTTTCCAGTAATTCTATTAACCACAATGTCTTGAAGCAAACAGGGTTTTGACTTCAGTGCTGTTCCTTTCATAAATTCATTGATTTTTTTCTTCAAATTTCAGTTATTTTGTTCAGGGTATGCTCAATCAAAGCTCTACTGTCATAGTCTAAGAAATCTGGTGAGGGTAATGGGTCTTTTTGTTAAGAAAAGATTAGTTGCTTGCTGTTGATTGAAGGATGAAATCTTAACAGATCTAATCCTGAGCCGCAGCGAGCCAGCTTCAATTCAATGTTCTTATCTGATTAAAGGGGATACTGTGTGACTTCTTTATTTTTTTTCTGGTTAAGGCCAAAATATTATTTCATCACCCTACTTTGAAATTCTATTTAACTCCAGTTTAACAAACAATATTTTAGGATAAGTCTTTTATTGTTTGACCATTTCAACTACAATCCAGGAGGGAAATACATTAATAACGGATTTATAGTCTGAAAGTATAGACTCTTGGCATGGCAGACATTTTGACTTGGCATAGCAGGAAAACCACAGGTGTCATTGATCATTGATTATGTCTCTATTCCATTCAGGTGTGTCAGAGAGCCAGCATGCACAGCTCTGGCTCTGTTGCACAACTGAATGGAAAGAAGTAATTGATAATGTCGTGGCTTAAGTTACTCCTTTAGCATCGGTAGGCACAAGTCTCACTTTGCATGGGAAAGTTAAGGTGAATTGCACAAATCGACCACATTTTAAGTGTCTAAATACGTAGATAATTCCAAGATTTTGGGTGGAGGTAGCTATAATCGACTCTAACATACTGAGACCAATGTACAACATGTCACTTTGGACTTTTGCCAAGAGTATTCAAACTACAAAAAAAAAAAAAAAGGTCCTGGTAGTGTGCCATACATGTATTGAGAATAATGCGAGTACACAGCGACATTCACAACGAAATGGAAAATCTCTATCAGCCAAAAGAGCTGGTATGACCTCAGTGCACTCACACACTGCTGGCAATGAGTCAGCCTTTTTAACGGGTTGCCATGACAACCTGGCCAGACACAAAGATCACCTCTGTGTACGACTGGTTCGAGCCTGCTCTGCGACACAGGCAGCCCTTATTATGCTGCATAAAGCTCACCCAGAGATCCCAGGGCTAGTTAAATATTACTTCAGCCCAATCCACTCTACCATCCCATTGGACCCAACAACCAGCCTCAAAGAGCAGGAACACAACGCTGCTGTAGGAGGTCTGAAGTGTATTGATACCTATTCCATACTGCTTTAAGCCCGAATAATGAAGACCACAGTCCCAGTAGAAATGGATCGGTTTGAATGGATCATTTATGAATGGAAATTGATGCTGCACTGTTAATAATGATAACCTTCTGCAATCAGGAACTTGTTCCTATCCACTAAGAATAGGAACTTGCAGAGAACAGATCCATTTCTTCTTCATAATAGGCATGTTGTGAATTGAAAGCATTGCTTTTTTGGGATGCTGCCCTGAGTGCTCAAATGGGTCCAAGCTTTAACAAAGTTAGATGACATGATGTTAAATTCTTTATGCCCATTGACCTCTTTTTTTTTTTTCCCCCTCTTGTGTTTTCTGTATTAATAATGGTGCAGCTGTGCTTTGCTTTTTGCTGGAGCCAGATCAGATACAGGACTTAACCCGGCTGCTACCTTTTCTCTAAAGCCCAATGCCGAATAAACAAAGTCAGTATAAGGCCAAACTATCACCTGCTCGGTTTCAACTCAGGGGACGGAAGTTCACATTTCTAGACTGAAATAAGCCCCGATAGGCCAACATCTTTCAATTGGAAAAGATGGTCTGATACTGTGTTCATGTCATATCGTTCAGACCGTAATTACGAGCAGCCAAAACAGAAAATATGTTCACGTCAGCCACCTTCTGTTCTGAAGAGATATTGTGAAATTTCTAACAGCGACAATATCGAATATTAACACTAATACAATGATATCAGCTTATTTTAAAAGATCTATACGCTGTGTGTTTGTATCCGGTTGGAACTCAGTTACCTTGTGTATGTTGAATTATGATTGAATTTCAAAGCAAGCTGTGTTCCTTACTGAAGTTATTTAACTCATGTTTGACCATAATCTCCTTTCCTCATGCAGGGTACTACACTTGTGTGGAGGTTATCTTCACCCTACGGCGACAGGTTGGCTTCTACATGATGGGTGTTTACGCCCCCACGCTGCTCATCGTGGTCCTCTCCTGGCTGTCCTTCTGGATCAACCCTGACGCGAGTGCCGCCAGGGTGCCTTTGGGTACGGATTATTTGATCAATTCCGCCACCTTCCACTGACATTTACCAATGCACATGATGAGTAAATATGCCGGTCGAGTGCATGTTTGGACGTTAGATCAAAAAGAGGAGTGAGAGAGAGAGTGTGGGTGTCATTGAGGTAATTAGGTGTGAAAAAATCCATGAGGAAAAGATTGTAGTTGATCAAAAACAACTCTCTCTGTAGGATTTATATGTTTTTTTAGTGATCACTGACGTTGCGGCCCCAATCATACATCATGACAACATCAATCACTTTGACACAATGAAGGACTTTATCTATCATCCATGGTGCCATGTCCAGTGTTGCTCTATATGTGATAAATCACTGAATATCGCTGTAATTGACAGAAGGGACCCACCACAGCGGTGCTTTAGGTACATTAGTGCTTAGAAGTAGCACTTATTGAATTTCCTTCTCAATGAATGGGGATTTGAGTCCCTGTTTATGTGTAGTTGCTGCGTTTTTTGCTGTAAAAGTTATTCATTTTTTGTCATTAGAAAGAACCTAAGGCTAATAGGTTTGATTTCCACATCGGTCATTGACCTGCCAATGCACTCAGTCACATCAAATCACCTAAATGTTTAAAATCTAAAATATAACCCCACTCGGTTTAATAGCCCTGTTGATGTGATCCCTGTTAAGCAACATACACAGATTTCCACTGCCAAAATTTAACAAAATTTAGTAAATATTGGCTACTGGCTCAGGATAAAAATCTGTAGGTACAAAATTTAGATTATGGCAGGAAACTATTACAGGCTCTTGTGTATCTGTCAAATCTTTATGTTAATCAGTGTGGGCAAAAAGAGTTTTCAGGAGACAGAGAGAACCAGGACACTCAGCTGGCCAACCAGGTACACCTGATCCCTATTAACCCAAATTAATGAAGAGGTGTGCTGAGGCTCATGATGAGCAGTGCTGTTTTTTTTCCAAACCAGAGGAGCACACGATCTGTCTAACCTGAAAAGGTCCAGCTAGATTATTAGGCTGTTGGCCTGAGCCTAGAGGGGACGTGAGAATGGCTGAGTACTGCCAGTGCTCAATTTAAATTGTGTTTTTGTTTACACACTGAATTAATCACAGATTAGATATCTCAATAGTGTTCATCTTGCTTTCAAGTGTTGGTTGTTGGCACAGACCCAGTTTCACCTGCATGATGGAAAAAAAGGGGCAGCAACTCTCAAACACGTCACACACTTTGTTTGGTCCAAATGGAATACTGATATGAAAGTGATGACTTCACCTTATTAAAACCACAGTCTTCTCATCACATCTTCATGATTCACCATTTTCTTTCTTTTCTGCAGCCATCCAAATCCTGTAATCATGACTGGTACTTAAAATAACCACATAAACTAAGTAAAATGTAAACAACGTGACATAAGTAGGGAAAGCATATCAAACACAGGTCGGGAACATCGGCCTCCTGGTTGAAAGTCCTGTTTGTGTAACACATCCAGCCCGCCCTATCACTTTATTATTTATTTAAAAGTAACTGTGTATGCTACAAAATTACGTTCTCATACTAAACTAAACTGCACTCTTTATTAAGTTTCTAGGGAAGCATATATTATTCCGACGAACGGTTGCTGATTTAACCATTTCAAACACATGGATACATATAGGCTATAATAATACAACTTGATTATGTTCAGGCAGCAAAAGTGCTTAGGTCACACAGGACACGAGCAGCAGACTCCTGTTTTAGCTCTGTGTTTTGTGAACTACATCCACCTCACCGACCACCTCCCCATGCAGACTTACGTTGACTCATTTGAAACGTAAAAGTGATACATCATAAGCAAACATAATCCATTACGAAACGTAATTCACAATGCAGTTTTGTTGTATGGGAACGTTATTTTAAGGAGACAGGGCTGTTATACTACATCATCACACACCTGCAACATTTTCACTGAGCGTCTAATAACGGGTATTATGGGTATCATGAAGTTGATTGAAACACTAGTGCGACTCATACAGGCGCTGAAGGGTGCCTTGGGAGTCTGTATCAGACGCCAATGGGTGGGAGAAAATGTCGATTATTGACACCCAAGGAATGAGAACACGCTGAATTGACGCACAATATTAACAATTCAGACCAATATTCTGTTTGCTAGAAAAATGTGCATTCCACTTCTTCACCCCTTACTTTTCCCCCTCCATAATTGAACCTGTGTGTGATATGTCAGTGTCACCCACAAACATTACATTACACCTCTGTGTGTGCAGGGCTGCATGGATGAGATTATCTGTTGTTATCCCACCACAGTCTTCCACTGCCTCCTTTTCTCCATCCTCCCCTCCAGTTGTTTATCACCACTCTCATCCCATCATCACTCCAACTCCTCCTGGAAGCCTCCTCTGACTTCTCTCTAAATGGGATCAGTCCAGGTCAGTCAACATTTAGGTGTGTGACTACACTCATTCATTGCTCTCCTGTGTGTGTGTGTGTGTGTGTGTGTGTGTGTGTGTGTGTGTGTGTGTGTGTGTGTGTGTGTGTGTGTGTGTGTGTGTGTGTGTGTGTGTTAGCCTTTAAGTGTGTGTCCATGTGTTCGTGTTGATGGAGTGTTTTTTGTGTATTTTCATCTACACTCGGTGTGTTGTCTTTACACATAGGGGGGTGTGAGTAATTGTTACATTAAAATGGCTTTACCATTGTATTTCAGGAATATGTTTTTTTAGATTTTCTGTCTGATATGAAGTCCAGGTTTATTTTGGACACGCAGCTGAGTGTGTCATCGGGGAACAAGACGAACAAAATCTATTTTAGCATCGCCACCACTTTCATGTTTCTCTCTCTTCATGGATAGTAGTTGGGCTTCCAGGATGACAATGCTCCTTTTAACAGTTTGTTCCAGTGAGGAAGAGGCAGTTTGGGTTCAGAAATCCTGAACCCTGTACGAACTTTCCCTTGATGAGTGACCCAAATGAGGACCGCAGGCAAAATCCACCGGTCATTCCATTGTATTTATTATCTCTCTAAAGAATCATCACAGGAGGAGAAAATGGGAGCGAAGCCATTCATTGGTGGTTATAATACCATCTTAAAAAAGTGGTTTGAATTATTTCTGCTGTAGCCTGAAATAGTTGCCGCTGTGCAGTGGGAATCTCTAACCTGTAATCGCGTTAGCTATCATAGATAAAAACAATTTCAAATGACTGCTATTATAGGCTGTCTGAGCTCTTGGAGACATCCTAATGAAGGAGGTAAAGGAACGGTCATGAATTTCTAATTGCATTCATGTTCTCAGAAACCCTGTGTGGATGTGAACATTTTATTACAGCATATGTGCATATTGGAAGATTAATTTGTTCTGTATTTTCTGCTTTGATGAGAAAATGAATCGGTTTTTGTTTCTCTCAGCAGTAGGTTGATCAAATGCTTTTTCCTCAGTGGAAACGAACATTTAGGCAGCACAAGCAGGACTTTATTATATCAGCGATGTTTGTTTCCGACATCGTTAAACTCTCATATGATTAAACGGAGCAGGGTATTCCTGGTAAAACCTCAATACTTTCTTGGCCAAAATATAAAAAGTCGTCAAGTACCAGAAGTTGACATTAGCTGTGTTTCCATGCATATCTTTAACATAACAAAATGATGAAGACCTCTCTACATTTCTCTCTTGAAAATGGGTGAGGTAGCCATGGTGACTTGTTTGGTTTCTTGATGTGTACTGGCCGATTACAGCCATGCATGGCTAATACTTTCAACTTCTGACCAAACTACACTGTTACCCGGTTTATTTGCTGGGCAAATAAATAGAAACACAGCCATTGACTGCCTAGTCAGTCATTATCTTGTCTTACTTATTTTTGGATCACATCATTAGATGACAGGAAGTGTAGAAGCAAGATGTATTAGACAAGTTTTCTCTAATTTAAGTTTTCTTACATCCAACTTCTTCTCACTTTGCTGACTGACAAGGTTAATGGTCTTCCCTCTTTGTTCAGGCATCCTCTCGGTGCTCTCTCTGTCCTCCGAGTGCACCTCCCTGGCTTCGGAGCTGCCCAAAGTGTCCTACGTCAAGGCCATCGACGTCTGGCTCATTGCTTGCCTGCTGTTTGGTTTCGCCTCGCTGGTGGAGTACGCAGTGGTCCAAGTGATGCTCAACAGCCCAAAGCGCATCGAGGCCGAGAAAGCCAAGATGGCAGCCAAGGAGAAGGCTTTGGGAAAGAGCCCCACTGCCAAGAACAACACGGTCAATGGGACCGGGGGGACGCCGCTCCATGTCAGCACCTTGCACGTGAGTGAATCTTGTTTGATAACTTGAGTGTGTTTGTGCGTGTGTATTTGTCGCCATTCATGGATTTCAAGAGCTGCTATATAAACTTGTTCACACCAGAATGTGCAGACATAATACTTATACTGCTGAAATCAGATGAAACTTCTCTTTCCTTGTTGCCCCCCAGCTTTATCATTCCGTGTTAAGATGTTTTTCATTGTTTTGAAAACCACACATGAAAAAAACTAAACTATTAGAAATTACTTCAACTTAAAAACCAAGGAAAAACTGCCTTGGGAGTTGTTTGTGTTTTTCATTGACCTTGGAAATATGAAGTCATGCAATCATTCCTACTTTCAATTCAAACATGACTTTGTCTGCATCTTTCCTAGTGGGAACATACAGTCCAATATATGAATCAGATTTAAAGTGGCCCTATTATGCTTTTCTACTTTTCCCCTCTTCTTTAGTGTGTTATATATATTTTTGCACATGTAAAAGGTCCGTAGAGTGTAAAACCTGAAGTCCACGCCTAAAAGGAGTTACCCTCCCCCTCAGAAGCTCCTGAGCTCCTGAAACGACTCCATTGAATTCTCTCCTTCACTTCCGTAACTTTATGAGGTCATAATGTTACGGAAGTGACGTAAAAATCCTTCCGGCCAGTTTGTCCCTCAAACAACAAAAGAGAGAGACAGAGCTGAAACTCCGGAGGAAGAGTTTTTATAAAAATGTGAAACGTTGACCAATCATAACAGAGCGGGCTAGCTGACCAATCAGGGAAGACTTCTCTTTCTGGAGGGAGGAGCGAGCGCTACAATGGAGTGTTTCAGAGAGAGGGTGAGAAGAGGTGCTGCAGGACAGCCAGGATGAGAAAAACAAGGCGGATTATGAGCATTAACGCATGTAAACATGTTGTAACTGTAATTTAAGATAAAAATATGCACCCGGAAAATAGCATAATAGGGCCTGTTAAAATATGGAGTGTATTACTATCATATCCATAATTATAAAGAATGTCCCCTTGGATATTGATGCTGTAGTTAATAACCAAACCATTTCAGTGATGGTGCTTTTTAGTTGCTTAGTGTAAGTGTGGGTTTGTACTGTATTTATGTGTTTATGTGAATAATTTTAAGCAAACCTCCCACCTACTGCAACAACACTAAGTACAATGAAAAAAATGCATATTTCATATCAAACATCCTCAGGCAGGTCTGTAACAGGGAGGCATAGAGATCTAATCTAAATGCAAAACACGGTAATCCAACCATTGAAAATTAGCATTGTCTGTTATACAATCATACTCACAGCTCAGTCAGGACTCAAGTCCGACACTTGCATGCACGTCATGCATGCAGTATGTTGTATGGGTTTCTCAATTGTACGCCTAATTGAAATTCATTTACCTCTGAGTCAACGTTATTCCGGACCACATTCGCTTTAGAGAGGATTACACTATTCTATTGAGGTCTAATGGGTTTCTTTGTCAAAACCAAATCAAAATAATGAAGCTCTAATGAGCTTAATGACTTCAGTGAGTAAGCATCCATAGTCTGATTAGATCCTGTTCACCCCGCAGGCCTTCAGGGAAGCTCATGAAAGGGATTTTTTTGGACGACAATAAATTACGTCCCTCTACTTATAGTTCTCATGCTGTTTGTCCACTGTGATAACACACGGAGGGTGTATGGGGAGTTACAAGAATCAAGATGAGACATCCATATTAGGCAACATTTTAGAGCAAATGGTAAATCGAATCTTGGCTCTAAAACCATTCTTTAATCTCATAAAATAACAGAGATTTTAAATGTATCAACATGAATTCTGTCCAAGCTTCAGGATCAAATAGCTTCTTTACTCGGGTTTTCAAAGTATCGTCTGTTTTCAATCGAGTCCAACAGCCTCATTTAAATGTTCCTCACACTTTAGATGAAATATGCCTGCTGAGTGGATGAGATTTATCAGAGACACTGTTGCCAATGTATATGATTGCAACACTTTTTTGTTTAGTTTTTCTGTGTCAAAGAGTAGACAAGGACTAAAGTGAGTGTAAACCAAGGACATAATGGACCACATTAAGTTAGATGGGTAGTATACATTATATCTTGTTCTAGCAGTCTGAGTCTTATGGAATATTGTCTGTCTTGTTGAAAAAAACAATGTATATTGTTTGCAAGGGGTTGTTTTTTGCATATATTTATGTAACTCTCAAACTGATTCCCATTTAACAGAACGTTTGAAAAAAATGATTTAAGTTGCAACGTGTCAGATATGGCCACAGCTTTTGTTTAGTACATTGGAAAAAAATGATCTAACGTTATCAACAGATGGTGAGAGGTTGAAGTGTTGTTTCCCATTCAGTATCACAAATACATTTATTATCATACTCTACGGTACAAGGAGGTTACAATGGATGGGATGATCAATATTCCGTTATTTCAATTTTTCGTTGGAACTTCATTTACGGAACAAACATGATTATATTAAACCAAACCTAACCAAGTAGTTTTCTTTTGCTAAACATAACCAAAAAGCTTTGTTGCAATTTTTTGTTTTGTTTTCAATTTACAGTGTTAATTAAGTGTTTTGAACTGCGACCATAATCCAGGAGAAAATATGTTTCCCTTGAAACGTGAGAATGCAGTTAAGTTGTATGGGAAGGTTATTTTGTGGGAGACGTATTTGCTGCTAGTGTACGGTAGAGATGAGTAGAACTGGAGAACAGTTGCAATACATTTAAGAACCACTGTTTTTAATCAATATTTTTAAGAATATTTATTCTGCAGAATGGAATAATCTTTGTTAGAATCACGAGTCAGCGTTCATGGCTGTATTCACAGTAATCCAAGTCTACTGCTTAGTCGGTCTTTAGTCTGATCACACAGCCTCAGGGGCTGCCAGCAGCTCTTTCAGATTATTAGACTAATTGTACCTTGGTTAGAAGAATTAGTTCAGAATTTCATAAATATTCTGTTTTGCCTCATCATCTTCTCTCACACCCAGGTGGCAGAGACTCGCTGTAAGAAGGTGTGCACGTCCAAATCAGACCTACGGACCAACGACTTCAGCATCGTGGGCTCGCTCCCGCGGGACTTTGAGCTGTCAAACTTCGACTGCTACGGTAAACCCATCGATAACGCCGGTGCTCACGGCAAATCTCAGGCCAAGAACAACAAGAAGCCTCCTCCTCCCAAACCGGTCATCCCCTCTGCTGCCAAAAGAGTCGACCTGTACGCCCGAGCCCTCTTCCCTTTCTCCTTCCTCTTCTTCAACGTGGTTTATTGGTCCGTATACTTGTGATTGTTTTGAAAATATCTTGTATTGTAATACCCCCACTTTACCCCCCACAAGTTCTTTATTGACCCGATTAGCTTCAAAAATTCCAAAGTGAATGCGTTTACATGCCAGTTTCCTGGTTTTCAGTCTTATCCTGTTTTTGATCGTATTCAGGATATGGCGTTTACACGAAACATGAAAAACCTGGATATTCATTACACTGTATACATGATTATCACGGTATCCAGGTTTCTGATCGTCTGCTTGCAGGTGTTCTCACCTTCTCAGCCTCTATGTTCTAACAAAGAATACTCAGAAAAAAAAAGGCCGAGGTACACTGTTTCTATCGGAGTACTCCAGCCAGCATATCAAGTTTTCTGAAACCAGGATATGATGTTTACATGACCAACGGATAACAGGGATATTCCAAAAAAATAAAATCGCCCCCAAGGATGCACATGAGTGCGCGAATACATTTTAATGAATCTTAAACATACAAAATAATTGCTGAGAAGAAAATAAAAATGTGTTTTTAAATTTATATTTATGTGAAAATAGACTATCATGATTTGTGTAATAAATAATGATTATAACATAATATTTATTTAACTAAAATGTATATACAGCATCTTGTATTGAAATACTTAATTTAATGATAATGATACTTGAGCGGTTAATACAGGATCGACTGTTGGAAAGTCCACAAAGACTGACTGCGTAAGAACCGAACAGAACATGCACAGATCTATAAAAGAGCATTTGTAAATAGAGAATTAATTTCACCTTTGCCAAATGGGAGTCTGCCCGCAAGTTTAATAAGTTTACACATTTATTTAAGCTTCACTGCAAAGTATAACATTGTAATTACTTTGCATGTTAAAAAAAAAAAAAAACTGCATGTATATGAAGACAAAAAAAATCTAAATATCTATCTATAAAATATTTATTAAATTTTATTATTACTTATGATTTGCTCTTGAGAAGATAATCGGATATGTAAAACACTCCGTTCCTGTTCAGATGGTTTTGTGACACTGCCACCTTTCCAACAAATGTTTGACATCACCCACCTGTAGCTAGTGTAAATGGGTCACTAGTGAGCTGTGACCATGTGTTTGTGAAATTTACACGCAAAGACAAATAAATGACCAAAACACTTTTCACCATTTGATGTGATTAAAATTGTAATTCTTAAAAAGTCTGTCTGCATCTGCCTTTTGTTGTGGCGACATGAATCCTGCACATCACACAACACAGCTGTTTCTTCCACCGAGGTTTGACCTATCCTAATCAACCATCCCCAGCCATCAATTATTCATGCTAACCTGCTTGGAAAATGACCCCTGACTATCATCTGCAAGACTTCTCATATGAAATCTGTCTCCAGCCTAATGAAGCCAGATAGATGCTGACCTTATGTCATGACAACAGGGTCATATTAATGAAGTTTGAGGCAAATTGGATCAGAATTGCTCATGAAAAGGGGGGCAGGGATCATTCATTAAATTAGAAAACAAGATTTTTTTTCTTTCTCTTTATGGCTGCCATGGTTGCAGACATGGCAAAGGATTTTTTCTCTGTCGCTACAAAAAATATCTTGCCTGAGACACAGAATGGGAAAAAGCCTCTAAAATCACAGATGAAACATGAATCACCAAGCATATGTTTTCAAATACTTATCATTTTTATTATTGTAGTTAGGTTTGACTCATCTGTGGACTAATTTCCACTCTGACAGAATCTTAAACGAGAGAGATTCTGCATTGCAGTGCCCTCCAATGGCCAAATCCAACAATTTTAACTCTAACAAGGAGCTGAAATGTTCTCCTGGGAAAAAATACTAATGTAGCGTCAGGTTGTGTGTAAAGTGTGATAATGTCACTGCCAGAAAAAAAAAGCAGGGTTGAGTTACATTTCATGCTAAAATACAGGTAAAATGTTTTCTATTTGGTACATAAACCATAAAATAAGAGATTAAATATCATATCACAGATATTTTCAGTGGTGAGACTTCACTGAATTATTAATGTTAAAAAACCTTTAGAAGAGCTGAAGCTGTTTTGCATGTTAGCAGTTAGTTAGCATCTTACAATCCTGGTCATTAGCTGAGGCTGTTACCTGCAACAAACACAACTATTATTAAAATATGCTCATAGATCAGATAACAGATCACCAAGGAAGCTATATTAAGGGGTGTAACGATTAAATCCACAACACCAGGACTGTATCAAACAGTCCTCGTGACTCATGTGCCTCTTTGTGTGTGTGTGTGTGTGTGTGTGTGTGTGTGTGTGTGTGTGTGTGTGTGTCGGCGCACACCCCCGCACCCCAGCACCCTGCTAGCAGCACAGTGCAGTAACCTATATCACACAGGGGGCTTTCTAATCCAACACGACCTCTCACCAGGCCGCCACCCAGGCCACCAAGAAAACCACCATGACAGTCAGGCAATGATTAGTGGAGGAAGAGTGGAGGGGAAGTGGGCGAGGAGAGGCCACAGGGCTTATTGGAAGCTCATTTACTGTGAACAAGGCTCTCACACATCAGTGTTGTGCTTTTACAACCCTGTCCTAGTCCCAAAAATATAGAATACAGGGTAAGCATTAGATTTCATTCAAAAGAAGTACGTTTCGTACCAGCATCCAATGTAATGATAACGCCAGTGTTTTTAAATGTTTTCTAACAAAATATTATATCCTAAAATCAAGCGTATATTTTACTAGTATAGTGATTATGTGAATAATTTCCCACCATTACCATTTAACATCTGTCACTTTTGTTAGCTTGTTTCTTTGTTTACTTATTGTCATAGTGTTGTGAGGCAATAGCCATGGTTTTATATGAAACCTGAGACATAATAGGATATTTTTCCAAATGCCACAGTGGATTTTAGGTCAGCCACTATTCCCCATTCCCTTGCAGGCAGGGTGGCTGTTTAGCGGCAGTCTTTTTGCAGAGCTTGAAATGTGGAGATCTAGAAAGTGTGGAGGACGCCATTTGCTGTCAGTGGTCAACGTAGCGAGGAACTCAGTTCCAGCCAGACTCGAGCACTCTGTAAAATAGCCATGACTGTGGGTCCCGTCATAACAATTAGTTCTGCCCACACCAGGGGAAAGACAGGGTGAAGTCTGAAACGCCTGATAGTGGAGGAAACAGAGGATGGTTGGACAATGTGCCACTCTATCTAAATTAGACTGTTGTGTCTTTACTGTGAATTACATTTTCAAATATTCAAATCAAATTCACTTTATTTAATGCATCTTTTACTGTTTTGTAACAGATATTTTGAATGGGTGTTCATGACCATAGGGTCATAAAACAACGACTGCTCAGCTGGAAACATGAAAAACATCAAGCAGCAAGAGGTTAAGGAGCACACATCATTAGTGAAAGGCAAAGGGAAATAAAAACAAAAATGGATGCAAGAGATGAAATACACAATGCAGACAGCTGGAAACTAATAGTCTAGTTGATGAGCGAGTGAATGCTGTTTACCACACCTCTTCACATTTGCACATGCTTTCATATCTAGGAGCCCAGTTTGAGCTCAAAGTGATTAAGTCTGTGCTTTTTGGTGAGTAGATAAGACTAAAACAGGAACCCATTACATGCCCACCTCTAATGCAAGAATCAGTTTCAAAATGCCATCCTTATTTTTGAAATAAAAGTTATGCATTCTTCTTAAAAACAACATATACACATGAACATGACTATTCCCTGAACAACACATTTAATAGGTATGACTTTAATATTACTTATATAAGGATTGAATGGGTTTTAGTTTTGAACCTCTCATCCGATCCGAGGCTGAAGCAGTGTTTTAGAGGTCAAATTATAAGAGGAGCTCAGAGCAACATTGGTACAGATTGAATGGTATTGACGTAAGCTGATGCAGTGAAAAAGTGTCCAGTCTCAGCACTCTTTTTCTGACCTTGGAACCGATCCCTGCAGGTTTAACTCCCAAGAACTGTTCTAATGTCAGTAAATGCTTGGCTTAGCAACTTCTGTGCGTCCAAAGGCCCTGTTGTGTATTCACATCACCTCTTTACTTTACTCTCCATCACTGTCATGTCTGCAGCGACTGTGTACTATAAGTCTGGTTTCAAACGCCTGATCAATTTACACAACATAGAGAATCACCAAAACCATGCCATAATAAAGTGGAAAGATTGGTTCAAATGTTATCTTGGAGTCATTAGTGTCATAACTTCCAGTTGCAGTTCAGATGTGCCTCAATTGTGCGATTATCACTAAATACCTATTTATTCTCAAAATTGTTGACATAATACATATTACAGATATAACATGCTCCTCCAAACGCTTTTTGTTTGTACTGTTGGTTTCTGTTGTCTCGGCTGTTTAATAACCTCCACGCAAGAAGACATGTTGCTAATACACGTTTCTTTAAACCACTGGATAAGTTGAATGGTGACGTTTCTGAACCAAATTTTTGTTTCATACATTTTCATACATTTCTTATCAGCCTCGTATCACAATTGCAGAAGCTCACAAGGCCACATGGTCAAAGTTGTGAAACAATTGGTTTAGGCACAATAACTACTTGAATAAGGTTAAAAAAAAAGATACATAACTAGCTTAAATAGATAACAACTACCCTGATAAAAAAAACTTTCTTTCGCTACATTTTATAAAAAGCTTAACAACATTAAGTATCAAGCGTGAAGTCAACATTTTGTTTTGGTTTCATGCTAGACTCGAACAGAAGTCTCCAGGGTGAAAGTCCAGTTTGACCAATCCACCACCCTTCTCGACTCTCTTTGTGAACTGTATCACACTTAACTATACTCTATTATATACCACATAACTTTCAATTAACAGCCAAAATACTGTGTCACTTGCTCGAGTGTTGTTTTCCATAGTCATGCAGTCCAGAAGTCATGAAAGTGTGCAGTGTTTCTGATTTACACAATTTAATACTCCCTACTTCCTGCTCAGTGCATGCCAAATAAATTGGGTATTTATTTCATTTTAATTATTTTTTGATTTAAAATCTCTTGAGATTCTCTTTCTTCAACTATTTTTTAAAGTTAGTCCAAACATAATTACAAAATGTGGAGAAAAAAAAACAACAGAGGAGAGAAAAACAGGAGTCCTTTTAGGCTCCTAATGGACTTCTAGAGAATATTGCAGAAACACTTATCCATTGTTTATGCGTACTGCAATGACGGCCAGGTATTCATTAAAATCATTACACTCTGTTACCAAAAGGTCATGTGTCAGATCCCCACAGTAACAGCCGGCGTTTGTCCATCACAAGCTAAGTGTCTCGTTGCGGAGCCCTTGACTGAAACGCTAAATTGCTACCCATTGTAAGCCTCTCTAGATAAGAGCAACAACTAAATGCCAGAAATGTAAATGCTTTCTAGGAAGCAGTCCCTGCACAGGATTTCTGGGACATAGAAGATGGTGGTTAAACATTTCTCGAAAGGTCACTGACTTGGTTTGAGCAGCTACAAAGTGCTGGATTCTGCAGGAGATCCAAATGTTTTCATTTGCATGTGTAAAATGCCCATCTCACTCTTGAGGTTTATTTGTGTAAATTTACTCAAAGGTAAACATTGTCACACAGCCAGCGGGCTCATGATTTGATTTTATGAGTTGTTCTCATTTCATTCCTAAAAACTCATTAGAATGCTCATCAGCTGTGCAACAGTTAAATTATCTCGCAGGCTGCAAATTCAGGGAATTGCGAAATGTGCTGTAAGATAATCAAACTGAAATTGCATATCAATCTAGCAGCAGCAGCAGAGGGAATCCATGCATGACAGAACATCCAGACAAGGTCAAACAGATGAGCATATGTGGGTTTTGTGAAACAAAAGCAGCTGAGCATGATATGTATTCTGTCCCGAGTAGGATAAACAATGAGAATGACACCAGAAAGCAAATGTTTGGATGTTCAGTTCAAGTAGAGTGCAACAGGTTTGGCACTTAAGGGGGGATTTCTTGTTCCATTCAATTTGAGTCTTGTTTCCATAGTTTTGGCCATTGTTCCCACTGTTAATATAAATACTGTGCCTACCAAGTTAACTGCTGAAATCCATATACTCTATATTACAAGTGGACTTAGTCACCAGGATGTCTCCCTTTGGCTTGTGGACTAAGATTTTGAAGCCTTGAGGTTGGCATTTTGGAAGTCGCCATCTTGGTTTTGTGCAACCAGAGGTAACACAAGAGGGTACAGCGACGTACAATCGAACGTGGGATGAGTCATTTTTAGTTGACCAAAATGTCACAATTAGCTTTCACAAACTGAGAACTCCCAGACCAGACAACGTCGTAGTTTTATTCACTAGGTAGCCCTAAAGAATAGCCTTAAAAATAATAATTTCTCCCTAATTTCCAGGATGTTTCCTGTAATGAAATGTAGATTTGTACTAATTGTAGGGTAACTATAATTAATTTAATACTAATTGATAATGCAACTTTGAGATTATTTTAGTCAGTGAAATTTGTCCACAGACAAGCATACAATTTAACATGAAAAGTTAAGTTTATAATAATAAATATCTGATAAATTATATTTAAAATGGTCTCAGTCCGCCTCTTACTATAAGTAAAGTACTCCAAAAATTATTAAAATGATTATCTTCCAAAAATAGCTTTCACATTTCTATATTTGTGTTTTTGTTTGAGTTGGCCGGGGACATAAAGTGATGTCACATTGACTAAAAACTTTCAGTTTGCTTTAAATGGAAAGTCTGAAGTTATGAAGAAATTATTTGGATACTACAGATTTGAACCTACCTGACCTACTGCATCTGTTTTCCTTTGCAACAATGAATTATTACTTGTATTTCCGGCGCTCCCACTTTCTTTTTTATTCTTTTTTATAGTTGAGGTAATAGTTTAGATAATCTGACTGAACTGTTGACTTGTTTGCAGCCTATATGATCATCCGATTTCTTGTTTGTCTTATGTTATATTCAATAGAAATAATGGCCAAAACCAAGAAAATAGGACCCAACTAATCACAAACCCAAATGTCCTTAAACATTCACACCCCAACGTTTACTCACAGCTCTAAATGAAGACAGTGTTGTATGTGCTGTGCTGTCCATGGTGCTGAAATATGATACACACTGTTGCTTTTAACTGTCCCCAGCTTGAGTTCCCACTCCGTCTCCGCCTCATTGGTTTGCTCCTATACGACTGTCCAATGATTAATATACATCTGTCTATGCGGGCTGAGATATGCATATCATAAAACAAGGCGACAGGAATGCCATTCATTTCCTGTTAGCTGTGAAGCAGCTCTCCTCCATTTAACCCTCCTCTAAATGGCAGTCACAACCAGCCACAGAGTTACATTGCATTGATTTGTATGCAGATGGTTAGAATAAGCGCTAGATCAAAGTTAAAGAGGAGATTCGCTCTTGGTGGGCAATGAGTGATGGCCTCCAGCTGACGCGCTTGATGAGTTTTCTCAGTATGAAGTGTTGGCCTTTAACACTCCGCGGAGGAGACGTGTTTTTCAAGTGACTGAACAACATTTGCCGCTCTCAAATCAAATTGTCTTGTCAATATATATCTTTTGCTGCTTTTCTGACATTTTGTCAATTATACAAAACAGTTAAATTCAAAATATGTAGGACAAAGATATTAAACACATTGAGTCATGTATACATCTTCAACGTAACTGTGGAAACGGTACTTTTAAGGTCATGAGTCTGATACCTGCAAGAGTGAAGTGATCTACAGCAACCTTTATCAGACCCATACCTGCTTCATTCAGAGCGAGTGCTCTACCTTGTGCCAACATTAGAAAATGCTCTACTGTGTTGCTGGTGAGTAAACATTTCAAAATGACACTACAAACACATTTAAGTCTGTTTATTGGTCTATTGACTTTTATATTAAATCAATCAATGGGTTAGGAAAGAGGAAGGTTCAGTAAACACATGTTTGGTGAGAAAGAGGTTCTGTGTGTTGTGTTGATAAGCCTTTAGGCAATTGAGCTTTGACATTGTCGTATCTTTCATGCGACAGTGCTGTTGAAGTGATGAGGAAGGATGCTCCGCGGACACTGTTCTTGCTGGTATAATAAAGTTTATTACAAACAAGCAACACATGTCATGACGGACGTCTAGAGCGCCCGGAGGTCTCGAGTCGAATGTGAGAGTCCTACCTTTCGGGTTCTCACACCTCCTTATATAGGGTACATGTTATTCACATTTGGGCTGAAGTCCAGACCATGTATGGGGCCCCTCATTCTACACATTTGCCCTTTGGACCCTGGTATCCTGCACATCTACTTCTTATCTAAAACAAAGACACATGGGGCCTTCGCTGTATTGTGCAAGACCTGAAAATATACCACAACATAAAAGTAGAACGACCTGTTGAAAAGAAAACTGTGTCTAGCTGCACATATAGTAACCCTGGGATGTTATGAATCAACAACGTGCCATGTGTTCATACCAGATGCTTTTTTTTTACTAAAGCTTGTGAAATATAAAACAGACCAGAAGTCTATTCCCCACTGTAGCTGGAGATGCAGTGTTCACTCTTATCACAGAGTGGTTTGCCAGCTCGGCTCTTTCCGTCTCCCTCCGCCTTCCCCATTAACGTCCCTCACTTGTGGGTGTGAAGCTGAAAGGAGACGCGCAGTGTCTGTGTGCGCTTAGAGGAGGCATCAGCTGCCGGCAGGAGGGGAGCGACGAGGAGGAGCAGAGGAAGAGACAGCAGACCTACATCGCAGGCGACCATTCCTTCACTGCTGGCGTCCCTTTTTTATAGCTAGACACCTGCAAGAAAAAAAAAAAAACGCTCCTTTTGCTGCAGATTCTAATTGTTTTTTTTACCCCCAAAAAAGCTGAAGGTGTCCAAATATGTGTTGGATCTAACAGCTCCAGAGACATCGAGGAATATCAAAACTCTCCTCCCGGTGGATGTGGACACCTAAACTGTGGACATGGAAACAATAGTGAATTTATCCGTGTCTGTGCTGCTGGTTTTATGGGGATGCGCGCACGGAGGCTCGCCCAGTGTCCAGATCGGTACGTATCCATCAGTTCCAACATAACCACCACCTTGGATTAAAAGCAAAGGATTTTTTTTTTTTTGTGCGTAAAAAAAAAAAAAAAAAAAAAAAAATGATGAGATTTCTTTTTTTTTTTTTTTTTTTTTTTTTTTTTTTTTTTTTTTTTTTTAATTGCCAGTCAAACAATGTGAGAGTGTAGCTCATGTTTTGCATTTTGGGTTTCAGGGGGACTCTTTCCCAGGGGCGCGGATCAAGAGTACAGCGCATTTCGGATAGGCATGGTTCAGTTTGGCACCTCGGAATTCAGACTGACGCCCCACATTGACAATCTGGAAGTGGCGAACAGTTTTGCTGTTACCAACTGCTGTAAGTGACAAACATATCCTCCCCCCCCCCTCCCTTTGTTTTAATAAAACACATCTTTCTTACAAGTGTTCACATCATCCATACAATGTGTGTGCGTATTTGTGCGTGTTTTGGATGCATGTATGGGCTTTAATGATGGAGATGGTAATCATCTGTGCTGGAGGACGAATGAGCATTGTGTAGGCAGGGGAAAGTTGGTTCAGTCAGTCTCATCCATCCCATTTTCATTCCTTCAGATTTCAGAGATCAAACAAAGCAACGCTGCAGAAATATCGATCCTTCTGGTTCTTTTCATCCACCTGCCTTTTAAACCCAATGATTCCCACTGAAGTGAGTGGAGAAAACCCAGTTAACACCAACCTGTTTCTGTAAACCAAATGCCATTTCTACTGGGTACCAATTTCGAGATCTGGCTGTTTTTTTTTTCTTTCTTATTCCATGAAAAAAAAAAACCAAAAAACTGCACTTGAAACAAAATAGATTAAATCTATCTCTTTTTTTTCTCTCTCTCTTATGTTTCTAGAAACAAAAAGCGAGATGTGACTTGTTGAGATGGGTGTGTAACGATGTCACGTCTTTTCTAAGCTCAGGAGGAGCGGTGTTCATCCATTACTGGCTTCTCTAAAACAGCACACGTACACAGATTTACATTGAGCGACGCTTTTCCCCCCCATATATAGAGGATTAATAGGATGGGTTGAATTAACAGCAGAGGCCTCTTAAATGAGGCTGCATGAGTTGCTTGAGAAAATACAGATTACAGACCAAATAACGACTCAAAACACAGCTTGATTTACATCCAACTCCATCACTTCTTAAACCTTTTTCTTTATTTTTTATTTATTGGCTATTAGACCACAGAGTTTTTTCTTTTTTTTGTCAGAATCACTTTCAATCGTGACTGTCTTGTATCATAAAAAAAAAAAAAAAAAAAACCCAAAGCTGCTGAGTATTTCCTTTGAAACAACAAAAAGCATCAAATGGGTTCTAAGGTCGCTATTTTTTTTTTTTAATAGGCACAGCTCGTACATTTCATTAGGCGGTTGCCAAGCGACTACTCCTCTCAACAGTCCCCTTAAACATAAATCACACGCTTCTGATTGGTGCTCGCATCGGTCCAATCGATTTCATTACCATATAAAAGCTTCCTGCTCGGAGATGTCGATGTCCAACACACACATATCAATGGCAACGTTTGAAAAGATTGAAACTGAAAAAAAATGAATCTTTAATCTTGAGGTTGTACAGGAGGCTCTGAAAATATTGTTTATTTATTTACCCCTTGACAGCAAACTACATTTATATGTAACAACTAATTCTATGAGTGCTTATTAACTGTTAACCATGTTTGACTAATTTGTTTTAAATGTATCTCACATATTCAAAAGTGCATATGAACCCCGATGTGTTTCCTTCTACCCCGGATGTGTGTGTGTGTGTTACGTAAACTGGATTTAACTACATTAAGCAAACAGTTGCTTTAAAACACCTAACTTGGTTGGCTTAGTATGATCAAAGTCACAGTATTCAATTTAGGCTAGTCTAGAGGCATATAATTGATTACCTCAGTCTGATTTCTAAACATGTTTTTATTATACGCTCCAGAAAGGTCAGGGAGTGAACCTGATGCAACATTTCTCGAAGTAAACACAAACTACAGCATGAAGCAGTTCTGGAAAATGCAAATCAACACCAGCGTTTTTTTTATTATCCCTCTCTGGATTTATGGCACATAAAAACCCTGCTGGCTTCCACATATGCCTCTACAAGTCACATCATGCAAAGCCAGAGTTTTTGCCGAAATCAATGAATGACAATACGTGTAAATTATGTGAGTTTTATTTTGGCATTTAGAGTATTTAGTGTGCCTGCATGATGGTTTATCCCAAGCAGCGGAAACATGTGATATTGTGAGGCCACTTTAACAAAACAGCTCCACTTCAGTTATTGTTGGGCTAATGACTAAAACCTGCAATCAGTCACCATTGACCCTCAATAGGCAATTAGTGGGTATAGAAAATGGACAAATAAATTGCTGAAGGTAGATTTGATTTGTTGTGTCCAGCTGAGTGAATGGCCGTCAGATTATATATTGAAAAAGGATGATAATATTATGTTTTTTTCCCCCGTCTCTCAAACACAGCACCCAGGCTGAATGTGTTTTTCCCCAAAATGTGTGGGCATGAACACTATCTTGCTGCTCTAATCGACTACTTGTGTGGGAGTTAGAATAAAGAATGGTGAGATTGGGGGAGGGGGTTGTTTCAAGCCGGCAGATGGCAGTCTGCCTCACAAGCCACCTCCACGTGTAATTATGGTGTATTAACGCCACCACTTTGTCTTTTGTTAAAATGTACTTTATCAGACTGCACACAGTGGAGAATAAAGAGAGGACTATTGAAGCTGACGTGGTATATTGAACGACTAAAACATATCCTAGGTTCTTGTAAGCTTGTTGTTGAGCTCCTCATACACTCCTTTACCAAGGCGTGATGTGGCTTTGTGTCAGTTGGTGAGCTTTCATTTTGGATCCAACAAAAGCATTTTTGTCCTTAATGAAGAGGCAGACATGATGGAAAACGTGGAGCTAAATCACATGTTATTGAACTGGAGTCCCCAGAACTGAGCGATAGATTCGCCCTCAAAATTGTTGCTTCCTAAAGAAAAGTGGAACATTGATATTTTTTTGAAAACTGATTCTCAATATTTTTGAGTCCTGCTGCAAAACAGTTTTAGAAATGTCTAAGGAGCAAACGTTGGCGCAGACCTCTTTTTTAATATATTTTTTTATCAGATATTTCCTGACTTCTTAAAAAGTATTTTAGTCTTTTATTTTCTTTCCCGTAATATATATATATATAATACAGTATATATCCAATATAAAGTAAAGACATTATTTAAGATCATTAAATAGGATTTCGACCAAATAGATCTGAAACCCACAGACATATCACACTCTGTTGTACTTGGCCTGCTCAGCAGCATACTTCATCAATGCAGTGTGTCAGAGACAGTGGGAGGGAGGATGATGCATTCCTCCATCAATAACAGTTCAACTGGACAGGCGTGCATCTGCTGCCAAGACCAGGGGATTCATTGGGACTGAGTGTGTGCATGTACAGTGTGTGTGTCGTGTGTGTGTGTGTGTGTGTGTGTGTGTGTGTGTGTGTGTGTGTGTGTGTGTGTGTGTGTGTGTGTGTGTGTGTGTGTGTGTGTGTGTGTGTGTGTGTGTGTGTGTGTGTGTGTGTGTGTGTGCAGTGGTGTGCTTTCCACCCAAAGCAATAAATTGAAAAATATTCTTCTTTGCACTTCCTAGAATAGATCATTTCTTAGACTTCATGTGGTTAATGACTTATGCACCCTAATACACTATACTGTTGTTAAAAATAACATATATATATGTATATATATATATATATATATATATATATATATGGTTGATGATGAAATTCTGGAGTGTTAGTGTTTGGTCTTGTGTTTTCAAACTAATATTTTATTAATGTTTTATAGGTCAGCAATAATCTCTTAATAAGGACAATGTTTTACTTGCCAGGTTATGATCTATAATACATGAATTAATTATTTTCCTACCATTAATAAATGCATGAGATGCACATTGCCTCTTGTAGAGAATTCTATAAAGTGGTACTTTCTTATTTTTCCGTGGACAAACTGTCAATGTAGACATAATGGTGGTTATTCCAGCTTGGCCTAAACTGTCAACACTTTTAACATAGAGCGACGTTTAGTTTGAAAGCTGGTGGAATTTGCAATGAGGGGTCTAATGAACGACACTATGACGTTTCATTATGGGAAATGTAGGAATGAGTGTATTTAAGACCTTGACTCATACTACAAGTCAAGAAGTATCTGCTGGGATTTTGACCAATCTTTTTTTCAAGTCCCCCAGCTATATAGCAATATTAAATATGAGAACAGCTCTAATCAGATCAAACATTTCAGATGTGTTAAACCATCAACAGAAAAGAGTAGAATTTAGTTTCAGGGGGGTTTGAGCCTACGAGGAGTCAAAAGATGGGGTAGTGGTACATTTATAAGGGCTGAGAAATAAGTCAAAGCATTGTGCTACAAAGAATGATGCTTGTTTGTAAGCTTTAGCTCCAATTTTTGTGAAATACTCTCCTTACATTATTATAAAAATGATTAAAATGAAACAAAAAGGAAATTCACTCTTCAATTGAACTCTGAACTCACAGTTCTGCACCCTCTAATGAGGGTTCACCAGTAGACATTGCTTTGTATAATTGGGTCATGAGCATGAATGGCTGGGAGCCTCTCTAAAGCCTGAATTTTGAATGAACTTCCAATTATCAGTAGAGTGCAACGCGGCTACATATTGCACTTTTGTCATCATGCATGGCAAAGCACGATATGACACCTTTTTTGACACATTTTGTGACTAAGGCTCAGCATTGTCCTCACATTTGTTTTCTAATTGGATGAACCACCTACACAACTGCAGCACAAGATAATTGGAATGAATTCTGGGTATCACACAAATCGTTAAATGATCTACACCAAAATGGACACAACCAATTAATGATAATTACCAGTGTAAGCTTAGGGATGACCTTTTCCTTTAATGCAGTAAAAAGCCTTTAATTCACTCTGTCCACTTGGCTATGTGCACATGTGTTGTCCTGCCAAATGAAACTTGTTTATTATGCTATAGCATGCTCCCATGCATTTATTTTTCACTCCCACCTCTTTCAAAGCAAACCGCTCTTCCTCCTCTGAGAGCAGCAGAGCAGTGTGAGGTCACTGACAGCCGGGCAGCGATTTAACACTTCAAAGTTCGAGTTTGTCATGGTTGAATCACGTCATACTGTAATTTCATGCATCTACATGCACATTGCATCTCAGAAACGCATGCATTCAGGGTCCTTGCTGTATGATCAAAAGCTCAAAGCGACCATATATGTGCAGCGGAGCATTGGTTATAGCAAATTTATTGTTCACACTTAATTAAGTGCATTCTCCTCCATTTCAGCGGGAGCTGTGCAATATTAAATAGGCCTGGGAGCTGGCTGGTCAGAAAATGAGGCTAAAGAACCCTCTGTGGATCTTTGCTTGCCCTGAATACAGCCCCCAACCAAGGCCTTATCACTCTGTCCTCATAAAACACAAGACTGAGATAGCTTCACTTAAAGCTAAATCAAAGGCTCCCAGCTGGAAGTCCCGTCCTGTCTCGTATCCAATGACTTACTTTGCTCTGTGCCTTTGAGGAAGGTGGCTCAACAGCAGCTTTTGCCCTAAGCTATACAAGACTCAAACATTTTTGTCCACCAGCGTCACTGGCTAGTGCCTTGCACAACTCCCTCAACATGTTTGAGCCCAACAGCACATTCAAATTATGATTTAGCCAAAATTCACAGAATCATACTGGTGGCTTATGTTTGTTCTGCTCCTGGCTTTAAGAGAGTCACCAGAGTTTCACTTAAACAATATGTTTCATGACAGAAATGCACTAAACCCCTCAAAAAATGTCAATAACACAATCTTAAAGATAACTATCGGATCTTGATTTTAAATATAAACATACACACACATTTGTTATAATAATCTATATAAAGGTCATTTTACTTGCTGTTTTCCAGGGCTTTCAACTGTGTCAGACAGTCTTCATCAGTGAAAAGAGTTTATTCAGTTGTCATAGAGTCGACTTAGTTGTCATCACACAGCATAGGTATGGAACGTAAAGTGTTGACAAATGAGTCAACTTCATTGATTGATGTTACCATGAAATCTCGATTAAATCTCTGGGGGTAAAAGCTAGTATGTGGAATTTAAGTTAAGATCATTGAAATGATTATTTTTTATGCTCAATTTCAATTAATTCTTTGTTTGTTTGGCATTTAACATATATGTACATAATTTGCCAGTGACTACTCATCCCCTGTATAGTCACAATGAACCACAGCCACTTGATCATAAACACCATTTAACAGCAGCAGGTTTAAAATTAGTTCATGACGCACAATTTATGAGATATGGCGTCTCCTGAATCACTTGCATTGCCAGATGTAAGGTCCCGTCCTTTAGCTGAGCAAGCACGCAGCAGAGAAAAACTGACTTCGATCACTAGGATTTGGGTTTCATTCATTCATTCACAATGTAACAGTAAACAAATTCCTCTCTTTCTACCAGCACTATGTGTCTTTGCACCCGTGCAACATTACTTATTTCCCAACATGTCTTTTGAAGGCAAAAAGAGATCCAGAGATTGTCGGCGTAGAACACAGATCCTTATCCTAAAAAGATGTAACCGAGGCTTTATCCTTGTCCCACTATCTAGATGTCCCCTCCCATATCTTTCATTTGAAAAATAAAAACAACTCAGTTCCTTCTTCTGCAGCCTTTTATCAAACTCTAACAGCTTGTACAGCGACAACAGCATCGACAGCAGCAACCATTCACTCTATGTGAATAAGTGAGGTTTCAGAGTGGGGTGTCGACCTGGCGGAAGCTAAATCTATCATAAGAGTCAGGCGCTTTGTTGTGGAGAGGCAGGGTAGCTAGAATGATTATAGATCAGCTGTCATCTACAACTCATCACTGATATGATGAAGCGCATCACTCCACAACTGCATCCATAAGCCTGAGGTTGAATGGAGAATCAGTAACGGCTCAGCGACGCATAAAAACATAAGCAGCTGGTCATATGTTTATCACATTGAAGTCATTTAGGTGTCACCTTGGAAAATATGAATGAATTAAAAGCAAACCAAGGTTATATAACAAAAAAAATATTCTGAAATGTAATACATTCAAACTAATTTTCTTAAAAACCTGAACAAAAAACAAACACAATTAAACTACCAGAATTATGGTTTTTTTTTTAATTATTATTCTCATTTTTTGCCAAATCTCATGGCCATCATCAACACAGTTTTAAGGATTTGACTTACTGTAAGTCCTTGAACTTTTGGAATACATTAACTTGGGGCCAGTTGTTCACCTATGAATCTGACACTCAAATATTTTGTAGTCAACTGAAGGTTCACATAAATAAGAAATGTACTTTAAATCACCGAATGACCTTTTCTGCTGAAGGGGGGGTGCTCATTAGCATGCATAGAATAGAATCTGTCCTTTCCATCATTGAGGTGATTAAGATTTGATCCGGTTGCCTTGTCTGGTCTTATAGGGTGTTCTTGTGAAACTTATTAAGATTTGAGTGTGTGTGTATGTGTGTGTGTGTGTGTGTGTGTGTGTGTGTGTGTGTGTGTGTGTGTGTGTGTGTGTGTGTGTGTGTGTGTGTGTGTGTGTGTGTGTGTGTGTGTGTGTAAGTGGGAGTGTAAGGAGAGAAAAGAAAAAAAAGATAAAGAAATTGGAAATACTAAATGAAAAAGACAGGATAGAAAGACTTTAAAGTATGATAAGCGGAGCAAGAGTGAAGTGGGTAGACAGTCATGTCCCTGCGCTCTTTGTGGCTTTACTGTTATGCCTACTGAGCAACATTTTAAATGTATAGGAGGGATTGTCTTCAGCTGTGTCCTTTAAAAAGCGCAGGATGACTCAGGCTAAAGGTGGATACGATCAGGGAAAAACTGTGTCTCAGAGTAGGTGTTTACCTCCAGTGTTAACCAGCAATAAGCATATTTATCTATTAGTAATTTACTTTATTCACAAAAAGCTAATCTATGCATACTGACAGTGCTTCGTTCAGCAATATACATAATGATTCCAAATGATCTAATTATAAGCATAATGCATCCTCATTCTGTGTAATGTCATTCAGCTGTTTTCTCCCCTACTTCACCTATCGTTAAACACTGTGTCCCTGAAAAACCCACAGTGTCATGCCTCCAAACAACCCAATAAATCAACACCGGCTGAAGAGTACATTACCTTGAAGGTGTGCTCTATTTTTTCAGCCCTGTCTCTTAACTTTGTCCACTTCATTTAGAGCCTTGATCCACTTGAAACATTTCTTTATGTTGTCGTCGGGGCTGCGAAGCAATTTCTCTTTTGCAGGCAGTGCTTTTGTGCTCTCGTAAGAACTTGTCCCCTGATGGTCTGACTACTTAAACAAAAGGTCTCATCTGGACCGGAGCCAATGTATCTCAGCAGCTGTTGGCCTGTCAGTTGGATTTTCTTTCAATCGCAAATAATTTTTCTCACGCATCAAAAGGTGCGAGCTGTGAAACTGATGTACTGTCTCTGTTCCCAGCGCTTACAGAACATATCAAAGAAAAATAAATCTAACTTTAGATGATTTCTTCAAATCAACATATGTGATGTTGCATAGGGATATATTGTTATAACATTTTGTGATCTGTGTATGTACTGGACTCACATTCTCTTTGTCTGCCTTGTCAACTTTTGGAGCTACTCATTTCTTACAAACCCTAGAAATGACCTCAGGCATTCTTAAGAAGATGGTCCGTACATTTCAAACATTCTGACAATTCTAAAAGGAACAAAAAATGTAAATGTTGCTGCTTTGAATTTGGTCTATTGAGGCTTAAACTGATGTCTAATAGGTATCTAAAAAATGTTCTTAGTTTTGAATTTTTAGGGACCTAAAAAATAACTTACAATAAAGTTAAAAAAAGTTCCAATGCAAAAACACTTTATTATCTTTACAAAGTTTTGTCTTTGTTGACTCACAGGAAGTGTTGATTTGGTTTTCAGCCACATATCCAACTCTGTTGCTCCCCCACTGCCTGGCTCTAAAAGTATTGTTTGTCCCCATGAAAGGAACCATGAATGTTTCACCATGTGAAGGCCTGTAAGGCCACAGTCTAAGGGCAGTTTCTTTGATCAGGGATGGATTCAGTGGAATGTTCATGGTGTACCTGGATTGTAAACAGGACATTTTTTTGTTTTTTATTCTGGCTATGCAGTATTTGTTTCATTGTGTCTTTATGTCAGGGTGGTCTGTGTGGAGGAGTTTTTATGTTCCGGTGTGTTTTGGTCTATTACCCTGCTGCTCTCGGAGATAAAAAGGAAACAGAACAGTCTGTCCCCAACCTGCAATATAATTATTAAAGAATTTCAAAATCAGACAAAGCAACAATAATAGCAGGTGGCAGAAGGGAGTACAAAGAACCAAAATGTTTTCCAAGAATAAGAACAGCTACAAGTTAAAAGAGCAAAACAATGTCCTATCATGACACAACTCTGTTTTCCTTTTGAAATCTTTTTTTTTTTGTATACAAATTTTCTATTTCTTATATTTGGTTAGACTTTGAACAATCATTCCTGTGCATTAGAATAACTGAATCGGAATGACATTCCCAATTTATAGACGGATGGTTTCTCTTCATCGTGCCAATTAAATCAATACATTTGCCTACAGAAAAAAGTAACTATTCTAATGACGACATAAGTCTGACACAAAGAACCACATACTTTGAACTGTTAGCTTTTCAGCTAATGTGTCCTTATCAACAAAAACATACCTGATTGGTCATTTTAGACTTAAAATGGCATGGTCTTTATTTTTCAAGCAATAATATACGGTCTCTCCTTGGCTTGTAAGCTATAGTTACCGGTGAAATGTGTTTACATTTTGTCTTGTTGCCCCTGTAAACTCAGCTGTCAATCAAAGACATACTGGCATGCCCACTCAGAGGCCTGGAAGCTAAATGCTGGAAGCATTGTTCTTCAACAATAGCGATAATCGAAAAAATATAAACATTAACTTCTTTTTCAATGTTTTCTCTGGCGGTGACTGGCCATGCAAACATTTTGGGTTTTATTTATCTACTTTATTATCTATGAAAGCTTGTGATGAATTTTTTGGGAGAAAAAAACCCAATATATATATAGATATATATAGATATTTTGGCAACGATAATATCAAAAACCTGTTACTGTGAGAACAGGTGTTGGAAACAAATAACTTTCAAACTCATGTTGAGAGGGCAAATAAACAGACACAGACTATATTTTATAATGTGTGTGAACTGACCCTGTGATATGGTATTTAATAGTTATTTATATTTATGGTAGTATTAGTTGTAGTCAGCAGTAATGGCAGCAACGCTTAAAGGAAAGCACTTGATCAAATAAGGCTGTCTGTAAGAGCAACTAAATCAATCTCAAAACAATATAGTGCTTTGTGTAAAAACAAAAAGTCGAAATATATATATTAAACAAAGCATATATTGAAAACCATCATTTCGAACTGAATGTAGGGTACCCCCCACTGTCTCCCTCAAACAACTCATACGGTTTAATTCCAGACAATAATACCAATTGAAAGAGCGATAAACCCCAAGGACAGACAAGAATGTAATAGGTACTGGGACAAAACCTTTAAGTGGACAATGACATGGACCGTTAAGAGATAAGAAAACGAATACGAGTGAAATATGACAGTGACAGATAGGAATACGGCCAGCGGCGGGCACAAAAGCGAGGTCAGCAGCAGTGTCCTCTGGCAGGTGAGATCATTGTGTGCAGCAGGTGTCTGAAAGAGAGGGCAAACAAACAGACACGTACAGACACACTCTCAGAGCAGATATATTCAGCCGCACACACACACACACACACACACACACACACACACACACACACACACACACACACACACACACACACACACACACACACACACACACACACACACACACACACACACACACACACACACACTCAGGCAGCAGACGGGCAGAGAGTGTTATGCTGCAGCAGGCAAGAGGCAACTCCGGACTGGCTCTCAGCTGTCGTCTCCTATTTTAACACAGTGAAACTAGAGTAAGGGTACAGCGTTTGGAACAATATGGGGTTTGGACCTACAGAACGATGTAGCAGTCATGTCCAGCACATACATTTAGAGATTACACATGCTGAAAAAACAGGCCTCACATCACTAAGCCGCACCACATCCCACCTGCTGTGATGAAACAGCAGGAGAAACACTGCGAAAAGAGGGCAGCTGCATAAATTATACGACATTTTCTGATTTCACCATTTTCCGACCGGAGAGAAAACAAAGTAATAGCGTTACATCCAATCAATGTATGTAATCAGATGATGACCTTTTATTGTCTCTTAGCTCTGCCTAAAGGCTTTCAGGTGAAGAAACACAGGGATTTTCAGATTTGTATCATATTGCAAGTGGGCTTCATCCTCATTGGACCATGACAATTTCATCATAGTCTATCCAATAGTTCCGAATATATTTCAGTCTGGATCAAAGTGTTGGATCAGCGATATAATGTTAAGATATTTATTTCAAAGATCTAGACAATGGAACAAGACAACTCTGCCAAAAGTCATCACCCATGCCAATTTATTGCAAATTCATTATCCAGACTTCATTGCAGATATTTTGCTCAGTTTATTATCAACTCAAACACATTAAGCTGCTCAATTAAGGAAAGTTTGATTGAAAAGAGTAAGGGTAATACCGATTGAGAGTAAAACTGTGCAAAATCCTAACAATTTCCACCTAATTACTATCCTAATCACATTAAATACCTTAATACAATGCTACACTATACATGCTATTTACTTTTCAGCCATGCAAAAAGATTACTGCTTAGGGAAATATTACTATGTCATGGTGCATTGTTCTCTTAACGTTCTGTTATGTATCGTGCCTGCACAACAAAGCAGCCTCGTGTACGACAGGGTTGTTTGTCAAAAACAGTCTGATTTGGATGAAAATCCCTCACAGTGAGGAAGACATCAAATGCCTTGAAAGGGCCACAGCTGCAAACCTCAAGCTTTCTTTTTCAATGCTCACTTTATGGTTGAAAACCGAAGACTCCGGAAGGTCACAACTCTGTTTGCTTCCTTTTGAAGTAGTAATGTAATCTCCATCTTTTTCCACGGAACTTTACTCCGGCACTTATTCAGAGCTTTGACAAAGATACAATGTCAAAAGTGTTTTAAGCAGCACAAGGGGAACGCATTCTCCTTTACAAATACTGAGGATTGATCAGTGGTCCTGAGTTTCAAACCATGTTGCTTTAGGAACCCCTCTGGTGTCAGATTTGGTAGTCATCAGGGTTGTCGCGTCAGTTTCCACGTGTTACATGCATGGTGTCTAAATCACAAGAAGTTAACTCAAGGCTACTCAACCATTTAGTTCGAATTAAGAAAGATCGTGGTTGAATTTCGACCGACTATCAACTCACATGACAACTGGTGAGTGACGACTCATGGGACTAGCGAGTGACTCACGAGTCAGTCGCTCTGACAGTTAGTTGAAAAATAAATTCATGATTCAGGACTTGCTGTCTTCTTCCCCGTAGAATCATGCAAATACCAGACAGTTTCCATTTTACCATCTCCTTTTATACATTAAGAAAATTTTCATTATGTCATATATATGTCATATGGTATAAATATAGCATATATTTGGAAATATAGGCCAGGAACTTACAGTACATTACTTACCTTACCATTTACCTGATAGTGCTGTATTTAAAAAAAAGAAAAGGCCAATATGAGATACAAGCCTTTATTTCAAATGTATCCTGTTTTATGTGTATATCACATATCTCATTAGTAAGAAGTGTTTTCTGATCTGTTCCCGTTTTAATCTGCAGTTGATGCTGTGTTCTGAATGCAAATTTGAAACACTGTCCTTGTAAACCTGTTTCCACAGTACTAATTCCATCTATACAATAACAGTTATTGAAAAGAAAGTACATGATTTTGATCGGCAGAAGGATGTTCCCCTTTTTTCAAATAACCTTACAGTCTCATCACTGCTGTGATTCTATGTGTTAACGTGGAAGTAATGTGTATTCTAGGACTGACTAAACCATGTAATCATTCACGTATTGAAATAAATGGATGCTGGATAGTGGTGTAAAGGTCAGGGACAGAGGGAGGAGCTAAGGGCCATGAAAGAGGGGAAGAGTCAGGGGTCAAATGGAGATGGTGAGCTGATGAGAGACCTGGGTCATTTTGAGCGACCTAGGGAGATGATCATCCCTCTACAGAAGGGAAATGAGAGACGAATGAGAAAAAAATTGAACGTGTTCCTGAAAAGATTCAGTTTACCTTACAAAGTATTTTAAAAAGGAGCCTTCAAAGAGAGTATCATGTGTTTTGCCTCTTCGCTTTTGCTCCACCCTGCTGATTCTGTCCTTATTCATCTTCCACAAACACTCAGTGTCTGGTTTCTATGGCAGCTGCTCCCTCGGATGTTGGATGAAGCAGGGTTTTTATAGATGTAACTAATTTTGCTCGGACAGGTTCCAAGATCATTAGAACAGAGAACTGCAGATCTCAGGTCTGCTTTGGTATTTCCGCTAAAGGTCAGTGGATGTACAATATGTTTTATTACAGGAGGCAGATGGAATGCGAACACAGTAGCTGTGTGTGATGTATGGGTTGACTTCACAGAATCAATAAGGCTGCAGAAATCTGTATTGTGCCTAGCGGGATGGATTGGAGTGTATTGTGCTTAGTGGGATGGATGGGTGTGCTTGTGCATAGCTACACAACTCAGTGCTTTTCTTTCTTCAAATGTAAGGGTTATCTGTGTTTTTAAGATGGAAAAATACAAAAAATATATAAGATAAACTGCATAATTATAGAGTGTAAGCTACAAATCTGCCTTTACAGGCGGCTGCTAGAGGGAATTTAGTTTTAACCTTTTTTGCAAGATTAGGGTGTTACTTAATCAGACGTTTGGGAATCTCATGTTGGAACAATAATAGTGTTACTTTGAACTATGCATTGTTTAAAAGTTCCAATCCAGATCAGTGTTTAAAACTGGTCTTGCATGGCGGAACTTAGAGTTACAAGACAATCACTTTTACTTAGCAGATTACTCTGAATGCAGCTCACACAGTCACGCACTTTTAGTCACTGAATTCCACTTTGTTTAACGCTAAAGGGGTTATCCTGGCTTCATTAGAAGATATTAGGAAAGCTAGTTGTGATTATTTATACAGATATAAAAATAAATCAAACCGATGTTACGTTAAAAGAGTCTTTTTGTGCTTCCATACGTTGGGTTTCAATTCCTCAGAACACACTTTTATCAAGCTCCAAAAGGATCACACCAGTGCAAATTGAAGACATCTTTTTGTTCAAATTTATTAAAGAGATTTGTCCAAGCTAAAATAACCCTGGGGTCATCAATTGGATTCTTTTTTTCAGACGTGAAAAAGCTCCTCCAGAGCCACATAATTATATTAAGTGGCTGAATAAGTAATCATGAAAAAACACTGACTTGTATGTATAGCATTAGTGGAGCTGTTTTGACATTGTTAATATTAAAATTCACAGGAGAAATGCTGGTAAGTAGAGTACATTGTTAGTTAGTACTATGTGATGGTGCTACTCAACTTTCTCATTAACTGGCATATATGGCAGCTTTCAAGGCTCTGCACACAGTCACAACTCACCCCATCCCTTCGGCTACTGCAGAAGCACTCGAAAGTGCCTAGATAACAACAAAAGCCAGAGCTGAAAGGACGATTGGGACATTTGGGAAGCTGTACAACAATAGCATATTGGGCCTATAGTATGGAAAACATTCATCAGACGCCGTTCTTGTGAAACCTACATCCTCTATCCACAGCCTCAGTCAGAAAGCCTCCAGGAAACAGGTCAGTGAACAAAGCAAGAGAGGGGGAGAAAGAGAGGAGACAGAGAGAAATAGGATGGGAGATGGGAGGAGGGGCAGTCAGAAATTGATAAGAACTGAGCTGTAGTGTTCTTCTCAAGACCAGCTGCCGGAAGAGCAGCTCGAAGGCAGACAAAAACACCTCCCAGTGCGCCTCGATGGCTCACAGTGACACCTCCCAGAAGTCTTCCCATCGGCCACTCAAAAGGCGTGACTGAGAGCTGTCACCCGAGGCAACAGCCTGCAGTGCTGTGGTGCATATATGCCTGCCTTACCAAAGAAAGAATTGAATAGTGACAATATTTTCAGAAGTTGAGCTGTGGAGCAGGAATCCAACCCATTTGGCTAATTTCTTTAGTTGCTTTCAGAAAAAAATACATTTAAAGCCTCAACACTACATAAAATGACGTGCCGAGGTGAATATTTTCTGCAGTGTAGCGGGGGAACATGGCTGAGATATGTTACCCTGGCAACAGTCTACAGAGAGAATGAAACCAGATTAGGTTGTTATGGGCTGCAGACAAAGCTCTTCGAAGTTATAAAACACTGTCTACACTCCTAAAATTTGATAGTGAATTGAAACATATTTTGATTTCCTCACTAGTTGCAGGTTCCAATTTGTTGAATCATATACAGTTTTTTATATCAATTAAACCAAAGATCATATGACCTAAAGAAATACTTAGGAATCGTGTGAAGCGGAATTCAGCTGAGAACTGAACAGTGTATTATTTGAGACGAGAATAGAAGATATGACTCAAAGTTGTTTGTGTTTCAGAGCTTCAAGTCAGAAACATCTCTGTCTGAGTTGTAGGGATAAGGATGCAAATAGTCTGAAATTTCAAAAGGAAGACAACAGTCATTTTGGTTTTGAAAGCATCTTAGAGTTACTTCAGTGCAAGGCAGAAAGAACATGCTATAAGAATAGAGTAGTTCTCATGCACAGGTTAAATAGTAAGCTATAGAGATGCTGGTGGGCAGATCTGTTGGCTTTGAGCAGAGCCATGCTAGCCAATACCCCTCATCCAACTCTTTTGCAGGATTAACAAATGATATATGTTTACAGTGAACATTTGGCAAATCGGTTCAATATTGAAACATAATGAGTCGTATGAATACTATAAAACAGTTTGCTGATGACAATGTCCTGTACATGGCTAAGGTTTTTATGGTACAAGGATGCCTCTACAATATTTTGGTGTACACTCATTGACGATGACATTGCCCACAAAAAACAGACATTAATACAACTGCATTTGCAATAATAATAACCAATATGTTTTAATTTAATATCAAATGCAGAAGAAGCATGTAATATACTATTGCAAAAAGCCTTATTAAGAAATCTGGAGATATGGGTGCCGTGTAGAAAGCATATGAATTTGACACTTGGGATTGTGGTTTCTATCCTGTTTCTCACCAAAAGTCAACATTTTGTTTTATTGAATTCTGAAAGTGAGATTTTTTCTAACTTTACCCAAGGGGTTTTAGTTACCTAAACAATACCTTAAATATCGGGTAGCAGCCAAGTTAGCAATCCCTCACAAGTTGTTTTGGTCATATGGGTCGTTTTGGATGACTGACAAACCAGCTAGTTTGTAGAGTTTTTTTGTGTTATACAAGGTCAAAATCTAGCCGTGCAGCAACTATATCAGTGACAAATGTGCTCAGGTTGCTCTGACAGAACCGCCTCGCCAACTGGTGACGGATCAGTTTTACATAAAAGTCCCATAGCCCAGAGGCCTTTTCTCTGTGGTGAGAACAGGAGTGTTGGAGTGGGTGAGATATCTAACAGTCAGTTCTCTTCGCTGTGACTGGACTGCAGATGATCATTATCACAGTGACGTGGTCTGTGTGTGTGTGTGTGTGTGTGTGTGTGTGTGTGTGTGTGTGTGTGTGTGTGTGTGTGTGTGTGTGTGTGTGTGTGTGTGTGTGTGTGTGTGTGTGTGTGAGTGTTAAACTGATTCATCATTTTGCTAATGCAGTGGGCCTCTGGTGGTCCTCCATTAAATATCAAATATTGTTGTCCTCTGCTGATTCAATGAATGCCCTCTCTGATGATTAGAGCGGAATAAAACAAACTACTGTAAAGCCTGCAATTAAAACTTTCTTTTTTTTTCATTTTGTTAAAGTTCTTTTTCAAACTAATTCTTAATTAAAAGGTCTAATCTATGCCAAAGTTCTTAATAACATTGAGTAACTAGGTCTAAATGTTGTTTCAGATATGTTACAGTCTGAAAAAATGCTGATGTCTTTAAGCCTAAGTATGGTAGGAAACAATCACATTTAAACATGCAGGAAGTATTAATAAAATAATGGCTTTATAATCATTGTCAGCGTTATAACACCTTGGTTTAATCATCTGTCTGTTTTGGTGTCTCATTTGAGATAATCAAACTAAATGAAAATGCAAAGATGTGAAGACAGAAATAAAAAAAGGTTACTAAAAGAATAAATAAATTACAAGTACCTGTCATACACTTTTAACACTGATATTAGATGCCAGCTGAATTTAGGTGTTTGATTAGCACTTAATTTATGCAGGTTTAATCTCTGATTAGTGACCCAGCAGTAATGTAAACAGTGTTGGAGTGGTGGAGATGCCTTCAGTGCCGTTGTGGTGAAAAGGAGGTCAGCTAATTGGGACGGCTAAATATATTTCACAGGGTGCACTTTCTCCTTGGAAGGTGAAACACAGAGCCAGAGTCACAGCTGGGACAAATTTAACATGCTGGTGATAATGAGGTGATTAGGACCTTCTGATGACCACAGAGTGTCTGACGGGTGCTTCTATACTCTGGTATAAATAATATACAGGAGCTGCAGGAACAATTTATGTGATTGTTGCAAAGGTAATCTTTTCCAGAGTTTAGCCGTTAATCCAACACAAATTTCAGTCAAGACACATTTAAAACTGACATGACTTGAAATGATGAATGCTGTTGTCTGTTTAATGCTGCGGTTTGTCTGATTGCACTTTGAATCAGACAAACGGTTTCACCTGTGGTGTGTGTGTCTGTGTCTTTGTGCTTGCTACGTAGTGAGGACCAAAACAAGTTTTTACCAACTGAGCGAGGACCTCTTTGGAAAGTGAGGACATTTTGTCCGCTCCTCACTTCATCAACGACCTGTTTCAGGATTATGAAGAACATGGTTTTAAGGTCCAGGTTAGAATTAGGTCAGGGTAAGGTTAAGGGTGTGTTGCTGTGTGTGTGTGTGTGTGTGTGTGTGTGTGTGTGTGTGTGTGTGTGTGTGTGTGTGTGTGTGTGTGTGTGTGTGTGTGTGTGTGTGTGTGTGTGTGTGTGTGTGTGTGTTAGTGTGTTGAGGGTAAACAATTCCACTTGTAGGCATTGTGGGGTTATAGATATATACCGTATTTTCCGCACTATAGGGCGCACTGGATTATAAGGCGCACTATCAATGAATGGTCTATTTTCGATCTTTTTTCATATATAAGGCGCACCGGACTATTAAGCGAAACAAAACAGTCAGTCAGTCAAACTTCCTCCACTTCCTACCATTGATTCATTAATGTTGAATTCTCTCGCAGCTGCTCTATTCCCATGTTCTACTGCGTGACTGATAGCCTTGAGTTTTCAGTCCGCGTCGTAAGCGTGTCTCTTGACAGGAGCCATGTTGGGGTCCTTATACACACACACTGTAATATTATGGTGAAGTATGTATTACTCCGCGACGCTCCTGACTACGGTAGCCGTAATGCTGCTGCGGTGCGGCTTTGTAGTTTACCAAAGTCGTACTAAAACATGTTGACAGAGCGCCGTGTACCACACAAAATCGCTTCGAGGTCAGTAAGCACAACCAGAATTAATCCATATATAAAGCGCTCCGGATTATAAGGCGCACTGTCGGTTTTTGAGAAAATGAAAGGCTTTTAAGTGCGCCTTATAGTGCGGAAAATACGGTATTTGCAAGCATCAGCATTTTTTAAGTCCAGTCGAAAAAAGTCAATAGAATGTCAAATTTAATCATACATTTTATGTCTTGACCTTTAATGCAGCTCAGAAGTTCAGGAAACCACCATTGTAGGATCCAGATTTTTTTAAGCTGCTGAAGAAAGCATTTTGGTCTGAAGGTTATGAGAAAACCAACGTTCTCACTGAAGACCTTGGTGTTTCAGGTTCCATTATACTAATTCTGAAAGCAGCTTTAATGAAAAAGTAATTTTTTTGCAGACATTCCAATGTAGAAAGTGTGGAAGCATGGCTGTCTTCCGTTCCACACTTTTGGAGCTATTCTCTTCATGTACTTGATATTTTTCTTAAATTACATAACTCTTAAAGCCATTTTAAATGCGGCTGATTAAATCATATATTGTTATAACTGTGACTTTTACATCATCATACTTATAAGGCTCATTTCCTTTGTCATTACTGATTCACTGATGAAAGAATTAAAATATTTTAAAAGGAGTTTTTAGACCGACCAGCTCCCACAACAACAACCAAACGTAGAAAAAACAGTGTGTTATGCTCGATGCATTTTTGTCTGTAACTACAATGTCAGTATTACAAGTCGACAGTGTCTTTATCTTACTTAAACATTCCCAGATTAAGTGAGAACTGCATTTAGTTTTTTTCATTTTATCTTTTTTAACAGAAAAATAGAGGGACAACTGAGTCCATAGCACAGCTTAGAGACACAGCAGTGAGCAATAATAAGATTTGTTTCAACATTTTGCTCTTGGTGACTAATTAAGGTGACCTCATCAACACTGGGGAATAAAAAAAAAAAATTACTCAGTAGTTTCTTTTTTTTCTGAGTTCGGAGGACAATTTCTGTGAGCAAACCTCCCTGGTTTCATTGAAAAGCAGTCAGATGTGAAGGAGGCTTAATGGCTTTTTCCACAATCCTCACTGTTTTCTAACGTTGCTGTTTGTGACTGGCTTTTCTTCCTTAATTAAACATTTCTGAATTCCTTATTGAAGAGTCACACGTAGATGTCTCGCCCATTAAAAACCTCTTGGTCCTCATTCTTTGGCTGTCATTTTGAAATGCCAGCAAAATCCTCTCTGAACAGCCGGTGCATGAAGAAATGGGTAGTGCGTTGCCTTACGGATGTGAATTACCATATTCGGTAATAAAGTAACATGTTGTCAAAGTGTTCGCTCTGGCATAAGCTGCAGCCCAGTCATGGAGGATATCCAGTCTCTAAGCATGAGCTCAGAGAGTTTTAATCCTGGGCAAACTCAGCAAGCTTGCCAGCGAGAGAGGGTGCCAGGAAAGAAAGCCTTAGAAACATGACAATGGAGGGACGCGACACAGGGACAGGAGGAAACTCAACAGCTCTATTAGCTTCAGGGGCTGGCAATGAGGGGTGCTAGAATATATAAATACTCTTCTATGATGCCATAATGTGATGGGATGTTTTTTTTTTTTTAATTTCTCCTAAGAGAAGATGTGAGCTTTCCCAGGCATCCAAGTCCCGTCATTCCTTTGTTTTGGAACACAAAATAAGAGATAAACTTACATGAACTCCTATTTCTTCTGCCACAGTAAAAATAATAAAGAGGATGTAATGCTGGAGAATTAAGGAGAATGAAGAGTCTACTGTGAAACAAAGGATAAGCATTGTATTTGATGTTGCACTTGGTAAGAACTGGGCACAGAGTTTAAACATTGTCTAATAGCTTTTTTTAGACATAGTCTGAGAGAAAAACATGTTTATTTCTATTATTATAATATGGGTGAAAATCAGAAAGAAAATAAGTTTATGTTTATCACTGTGGCTTCTTCTTGCAGCAGAAAACAACATTTGAACGCACAAATAAATAAAATATGTCCAAAAATCAATGTAAACAAATTTATTATAGTACAGTATATGTATCCTACACTATATATAGTACAGTATTATCAGCAAAATGTTTCAAATTATAAAAACTAAAAGTTCTCATTAGGGGCACAATACCTCCTGTCCATGTTCTATAACATTATGTTATTGGATGATACATTAATGTGTAAGCAACATTTTACTGTTGCACTTGGTTGAATTGAACTAATTGTAACTCATTTATATTATGTACAGTAGTCTTAAATATAGCAACATGCCATTGTTTGTATGTCTATCTATAAAGTCATTTAGAATGGATGAAAGGTTTTACTCTCTGTCTCATCATACATGTGTATAATTGAACTTGTTGTGCATATCTTGAATGAGCCCATAACCATCAATTTATTGTAGCCGTTACCTCTACATAGCAAATGAAATACAAGAAAAATAAATGGTTCAGGTGGTTTAAGTTTCAAAATGATTACAGAAATGTTAATTAATGGAGACTATGGGTATAGGTTATTTTCCCTTTTATCACTGTCACTCCTATTTCTCACTACATTTGGAGGCAAATCTGTCCTAAAAACTTTAAAAAATATATAACCAAATTAAATTTGTTCACATTTGTAGCTCATAGACAGAGTCCCATGGCTTGTTTAACATGTAACCTAACCTCTCCTCTGAGGAATGTCTCAACCCGCACACTGAATTGTACAGAATAATTTCCAATTAGATTGCGACAGTTAAACAGACGACGCTCTTTGGGTTCTATTAGCTCCCAGTTAGACAAAAGTGAAATTAGATTAGCGAGGTCTGATCTCTCTGTGGTCACACTGTCGTCTGCTAAAAAGATTAGGAATGGTGCCACAGACTGATGGTCCGCCATTAGCTGTTTGTCTGAGAAGACAGTGATGAACAATTTTATTGCTCCAGTGGATGGATCGGTAAAGATTTGGGCAGCACATGTCTACTGGCAGTGGATGAAAGCTGGCCCTGCCTCCATTTATTCTAGCCCATTTTGATGAGGTCTGCATGTTTTTGGACTCAGGGGAATAGGCTTAATGATGGGGAAGTTTACTTTTTATTATGTGGTGAATGGTTTGAATACCTCAGACTCATTAGAAAATCGGATATTGAACTTCATTAGTTATACTCTCACTGCCTCATAAAATATCGCTTAGTGTACTAAAGTAAAGCGAACTTAAGGCTTTTAAACACACGTGGGCATGACAAATAAACAATACAAAAAGCAAAAGACTATATCTAGGGCTTTTATTGTGAAAGGTATGAGCAGAAGGAGTGGATCTTATCTCGCTAAGTCTGAAAGGGGTTATAAAGTTTGCTGTCTTTGTTCTGACTACAGAGCCTCCATGATGTTGTATTATAAATAAAGACGCAACTCAACCATTCTGCACAAATTGATGCCTATTCATGTGATGCAAATTGTCCTTGTTATGGGAATAAAACTGTCACTTTGGTTTCTACGTAATATTTGCGTTCTGTGTGAAAGTATTCATGACACTGCGTCCGGGATGTAGAAGTGTACTCTTTGATGTGTCTGTACGTCATGACATCACCGTTGCTATGGAGAAGAGGCATGAATCAGAGCCCTATGAATTTAATTAAGATGCAGCTATTTCAGTTTTATAACAATCGTGCTATTCAGTATCCGACAGTTGTCACATGATCTAAAAGAATCATCACATTAAACTTCATTTTAAGAACCAAAGTGCACCTTGGGAGTATTAGTTAACCAAAGACTTGTACATTTGACTCTTTAACGAAGAAACCAGATATTTTCTACGGCAGATTATTGTCTTTTTTATTGATTATTAAACCAGAGAGGCATATCCATCTGTGCTATGAAGAAAATAAATTGGACTTCTACTTTAAGAACATTGGGTGCCCCAAATACCTCCTCCAACCACACAACTCTATTGGCAACAGAGGTTTAAGTTTAATTTGAAGTTCTTCGTGGTCAAATTGAGTCTGTCTTGTTCAGCAGAAGAGACGAAGACCGAATACTACAGGCTACTTGATTCATTCGCCGGAGACAAATTTTAATGAGCTGCTGTTCATTTTGACCCAAACTTCACTAATTAAGATGCTCAGTGTTTACCACTACAAGAAAGGGTCTGTAACGAGCATTCACTGTGTGTATGCGTGAAACATTAAAGCAGGGAATTGTATAAACCTTACCTAAGCATTCCGTCTCAGCATAAAGGCGGAGAGCAAACCTTCAATGAAAATCTGTTGATACCATTCCCTCATTCCCATGTTGCTAAACCCACAGCACACACTCTTTATGCTACCCAGCATGTTTCAATTCATCAATGAAAGCTACCACAGCCAGTGCAGAAGTGGCAGGAAGCCTACAGTATTAAAACCAAGCCAGCTAATAAATGATATATAGACTCCACTTCCCTCTGTCAGCAAATCATCCCAGTTATATTGTGGAGAGGGAAATGACTCATTTGATTAATTGCATTGGAGGACACATATGTCCAAGTCAATAAGCCTGATTAACTTACATTTGATCAATACACATTTACAAGCAACATGCCAATCTGCTGACCCTGGTACGCTGTTTGAGAAACAGCCTGCAATCTCAGGATTACTTAGACACTCAGTGTTTATGTTTATCTCCAATGCACAGTGCCCTTTTCCAGTCTGTGCATAATGGATGTTGGCAGTCAGCAAAGGTACTGTACTGTATGTACCTGAGCATGGCTCATGAATTATTGAACAAAGGTAGTTTTGCAGAGTCAACAAAATGAGGTCCCAATACAAATAATCTGATGCAAACACACAGTCATCATAAATGCTGGTAGCGTACCGTAAAAGGATCCTAACAAAGGTGATCATTTAGGTCTAATGTGCTTTAAAGAAGATGTATTAAGTACTGTATATCTACTAACGTGGATACATACATTGTTGATAGGTGGTGGTGAAGCTGTGCACTATAACATATCTGCCCTAGCACATATTCTCATAGGAGAAGCCAGAAATGTTTTTCTCCCTGAGCAGAAATCAAACAGAAAACAGCACCATTACAGCAGATCATGGTACAGCATGTATTGACATCCCATATGAAGAATTAATGCGCAGTTTTGGGGAATGCTTGATACACTCAACAACGCTTATTCCCACTGTATCAAAAAGTCATAGGGCAGCTCATAAAAATTTCACATAGTGACTGGCGTACAGTGGATCTTTTACTGCTGAATACAAGCACTCCCCTGGCAGAGCTTATGGAAAGCTATCCATAAATCAGCAGAAAGAGAAACAGAAAGTTGCGACCCTTGATAGTTGTGTGCGGCTCTAATGTGCTCTAACAGTCATGGATGTATACATTGTTGTGAATTATGGCAGAGAACTTTGACAGCATCACGAATAAATGTCTGCCTCACCTTAACAATCCTCTTTCCTCTGCTTCAGTCTGTTCACAGTTCTCAAGAGGAGTGTACGCCATTTTCGGATTCTACGACAAGAAGTCTGTGAACACCATCACGTCATTTTGTGGGACGCTCCACGTCTCCTTCATCACTCCCAGCTTCCCTCTGGATGGGAATCAGCAGTTCATCATCCAGATGAGGCCCGATATCAAGGGGCCCCTCCTCAGCCTTATCGAGTACTACAAGTGGGACAAGTTTGCCTACCTGTACGACAGTGACCGAGGTAAGTCATGGACACCATTTTTAAAAGGATCTTTTCAGACCTGATACACCAAAAGTTACCATAAATGTTGGCATGACAGAGTCTAACAGATTACATATGGGCCTATAAATAAGCAAGTCAACTACCAATACCAATGCTTGTTCAGTGGCTACTATAACTATGACACTCTAGTTCCCTCTAGAACCCTGGAAGGCCTGTCAGTTTCTGCTCATTACAGTCATACATTACTCTGTCTTTTGTACAATAACCTTCAACATAGGTTTACTAAGTTTGTAGGTATACTCACGCAACATAACAACTTGGTCAGGTAGGCCATAAAAGTAATTGATTAGGCTTTGGAAAAGATTGTAATTTGGGTTTGAATAATGCAGTTTGTTATGTAAAATAAGTACCCGCTGGGTCGTATCAGGGGGTCGTATCAGGCGCAGATGGGCACTGACTAAGCTGCTGTATTCGACGGGTAGCGAGGGAGAACAGGTTCAGCTACATATTTAGAGCAGTCACTTATTTCTACCTTGATTGAAAACTGCAATGCCCTTTGAAAAAAAACATGTTTCTCATTTTAACGTGTCATCGTCCATTGCCCTTTGTTTAAACAATGTGATTATGTCTCTTTCAAAAAAACGGTTTAACCTAATGCAATCCAAATATTGTGTTCAAACTGCTTTTTTTCAGCTCAAACACCAGTTATAATGCAAAAACACACTGACATTCATAATGTTACACAGCACAGATAACTCCAGTTAAAGGGCATTTTGGTTGCTAACAAAGAGCTTGTCACATACAATCAACTATAGCACCTCCTGTGTTTGGGAGTCTGTTTTACGTAATATCAAAGGCAGGGGAGGCAGTCAGAGTCCTCTTTGACACACAGTAAAGGTGATGTGCCCTGCAGTTGTGGACTTCCACACTCGTTCTACATAGAGGTGTGATTTGTTTGCATTACGTGTTTATGCTATGAACACTGGCGACTGAAATAATGTATATCTGGCTTCACAGCTAAAAAAGAGAGCCCATTATAGTGGTAGAGAGGGGGAAATCTATATGAGGGCAGCTGGTTGTTTAATATTATTGAGTAGTACCAAAGGAGAATATTTAAATGCAAAACAGGACCTGTCATTGCATTCCTTTGATCACTTGTCTTTATAATTGAAGTACATTATCTAAGGAAATTACAAATTTGGAATGGTCTGTAAAAAGATTTCGATTTGCAATTTGCAAAAAACAGTTGTTGTATTGTGTGGGATTTGGGGAGTGGTAGCTTTCCAATAACATGATGTGCAATTTCAAAAAATAATGACACTGTTCCAAACAGGAAGGCTATTATTATTAGATTTGTTTTTCTTCAAATAATCAAAATATTCAAAGATAACTTAACTGTTGCTTTTTTGCATTTGCATATTAATGGAGGGCATTGTTGTGTCAATCACCAAATGCATACAGTAAGTGATATCAGTGGAAGGTTTTACTTACAGTTATCTATTCTTCACATCTGATACACACACAAACACACGGGTTAGTAGATGGTGATTATTTGGTAAATAGCTCTAACTCAATGTAAAGCATCACCAGCCTTCTCTGTCAATTTATTAGTATCATTATTACACTAATTATTTATCAGTCTGCACATTTAAAAGTAAAGAAAAATCATTCATTTGGCAGTTTCCTTCTGTGCTCAGCCTGGGAGTGCACCTTTAATAGTGATTCCAGATAAGATCATCGACTGATTTTATGCAAGATGGAAAATGATCCACCCTGAAACTGTAATATCCAGACTTACTTCATATTCAAATCTATTCTTTGATCCCTTTCATCTGTGATTATTTTTTTCAATTCGAGATTGATGCAAGTCTGGAAATTTTAATTTAGCAAATGTTTCGCTCTCTGAAGGCACCCTTACCTCCTTTATCAGTCTTTATATTTTAACATTTTTTTCCCCACTCACACCTGCTGTCTGAATATCACACAACATGGTGTGTAAAGTGTAAAGACGATAACGGCAAAAGAGCTAAATAACCCGCAATTGTTCTTTGTGCGTTATCTCTCTTTGCTGTTTCATGTTACTCATTTCATTGTGTCATCTGCTAATTGGGATTCAGTGACTTGTACCCTTTGAGAACAATGCAGCCTCCTGCAGCACAGAGGGACCGTCCAGCACTGAAAAGGAAATCTCCTACAAAGATAGTGTTCCATTGTATTTAAAAAGCTACTGCAATGAAAGAAGAGAATTAAAACCTCAATCATATCCAGTTACAGTGGAATTACACTATCAAGTCTTTTTTTTCTTTCATTCTAATAGGGTTGTTCGGCTTTCAGGTTACACTTCGTAAGCCCCTTCATTACTTCTCATTTTAGAATGAAAATCATTCATTATTTCTATTTTCTGCACCCTAAAAGAAGGAGTTTTGGGATCACTTTCAAAAAGCACTTTGCAGTTGTTGAATGATTCTTGATAAATGCCCACATATGGCTTACCAGAAATGTAACTAAAACACAGAGTAGCTTAAAGTAATAGGAAGTGGGATCACTTTTAGTGTTTAGGCTGATTACCAGGTAGTGCCAATGGCTTAGAAGGGATTTAGTGCAATTCTGCTCTGTATAAACGTTAACATCCCTTAAAGTCCAACTACAAATGCTCTGTCTTCATCGATCTACAGTATCTTCTTTATGCTGTAACTTCATTCTCATCTTTTTCCACATGCTCCTCTTTCTCTTCTCCCAGAATCCATTGCTAATCCTCCCAGTTGGCCTTTCCCTTACTGACAACAAACCCAAATACTGTCCCCCTCCAATTTCATAGAGCAGGTTCCAACCAGCTGTTTTAGATTGTCCTCATGCTAATGCTAGCTCTGACCTGCTGTCTCTACTGTACGTCTGCTGTAGCACTAAAGGGCCTGTTGTGCATATTTCATCATTGCATGGCTGTCTAATTAGGTCAGTGTGATCCAACCATTCCCATGGCAACAGAAGTGTGGAGAGAGGCACAGTGTGAGAGAGAGAGAGAGAGAGAGAGAGAGAGAGAGAGAGAGAGAGAGAGAGAGAGAGAGAGAGAGAGAGAGAGAGAGAGATTGTAAGTGACTGAGCAAGTCAAAGACGGAGCAGAGGAAGATAAGGCAGTAGAGTTGCCACTGGTTATGATGAATTCTATTAGCACATTGAGACTAATGGCTGAACCAACACTACCATTGTCAACTGTTGTCAGATAGTCAGTTTAGATAATGGATGTACTGTATGTGGGCGTATAGGCACTCTGAGTGTTGTGTGTTGCATTCCTTTGGCTCACTGAATGCCAACATGTTCTCTCTGATAACTTTGCACTGCCACTTAGAATAACAGCTAATGCACATAATCTGGGACTTTAATCTACATTCCTATAAGGATTTGTGTTCGATTCTGCACTTACCGATTTACACAAATCTCCAATGTTTAATGGCATTTAAGTAGTGAGTGTGTGTCCCTCCCCGACATATAATTTAAAACGTTGTCTTGTATCCCTAACCTTGATCTTTCCCTAACCTTAACTAATTGTTTGCTTACCTAGTCAGGCGTTACACTTAAAACTGCTTTAAATCCAACACAGTCTCACCTTAGTTTGTGAGATTGTCACAAAATACAATACAGTCGTTTTACTTTTTCCATGTCACTCATCACAACTTCTTTTCGGGACAACATTAAGTTATAAAACAAAATGTATATTTAGGCAGTAAACCACTTAGTAAGGTTTAGGAAAAAGATCATGGTTTCGCTTCAAATAATTACGTACAGTTAGGTTTAGGCAACAAAACCACTTAGTACAGTTTAGGAGAACCCTCACAAACTTTTAAGCGACACAAACACAACTACATTTTCTCCACAAGTGCTGTGTTTTTTGAAAAAAACTAATAAATAATAATAAAACAGCCTGCGGGAGCAATTTGGGGTTAGCTGAAATAGTCTCAGCGTCTTGCCTGTACTCATATAAGAGCCGGGTTCTGCCAAAAGGTTGCCCTGTGGTCGCAACTAGTGGCTATGGCTACAGCTGACTCATGACCTTTGAATAAAGTGGCGCATTAACTGTAACAGCTAAAAACGCAGGTTAGTTCTAAAAGAAGAGTGAATATTGGTCCTACATTCGTAAGGTGGTCAGAAACAAAACTACAAATGAATGCTAATGTTGCTCTGTATCTGCAGGATATGTAAACAAGCAATAGTTTGCTAAACGCCCTATCTACTTAAAAGGTGGTAATATATCGATGCTGTTTGCTGCAGCTTGTCTCCAATGCAGCTAAGGGGCTATAAACCAAACCAACCAAACATTGTGTTTTGGTTGTATATGAATATGACAACATTTTACTTACCTGAAAAGGCTGATGTTGCAGTATTTTCTCACTTTTGTTGATAATGTATGTATCCATTTGCATGTTTTGATTGTTATAATGAGTATTTTGTTTTGAGACATTTTCAATTTCAAAGAATTCAAAAAGTAAATTACCATTCGCAGATTCAAGTTCCTACTTTTAAGGCAGCACTACTGCCACACTGCTACCTATGACCACTTACCAATAGATTTTTTAGTGGTGCTCCAATTGGGAGTATGCATGAAGTGGATTAGTACTATATACCTGGGGAAGGATGTTCAACCTTTACCACTGTGGATGAGTGAGGAAACAATAGCTTGAAGCAAAGAGATTATAGCTCATATGAAGCTGGTATTGAACTGCTTTCCTCTATGCATTATTTATGAGCCTTTATTTGCCTCATTTGAATAGTTTTCCATCATATTTTGCATATGATCACACAGCCACTGACATGAACTCATCGAGATCTTGTTGATCAAGGAGTATGGATTTGAGCTTTTAAAGTCAAGGCTGCATGTGTGATCACTAGGAAAATGAATAATACTCTCACCTGGAAAAAGGAAGTTATGGTTTACTGTTACTCCACCTTCACATTTCTGATTATCTCTATGCTTTATCATATTGTTGAATGACAAAATGCCATTTTGCATACTAGTTAATGTTTCGTATTTATCCCCTGACCTATTAGATTCAGTGCAATTTAGTAGTAAATGCTGGGTCACATCAGTACAATGGTAGCAATCTGCCTATTTAAATGGATGGCAAAATGTTGGCTGCAAGCCAAGACACAACATATGTCTCATTCTAAAGAGGAGCGATAACAAACCGCTCTAATCCAAGGGGAACATGCTGCATACAGCAGTCCTTGAACTGCAGAGGAAACCAGCAAAGCCAAGTCTCTGCTTGAGTTCTGCATTTAGAGGAGCAACAATGGTTTTTTTTAAATGTATTATTATATCACAAGGTTCATTGTATAGATGGACTGAAAATACCTAGAATAAACTGATGTGCAGGAGATTGGAGAAATAAATCCAAAACATTAAAAGAGCATAAGCATGGTCTAGTGGTCTAGTGGCCTTATGATTGTTTTAGGGCTATTAACTCAGTGGTGTAGAAACACCTATGGAATTATTGTTGGATATTAAACTGATAATATACTTTACTCTACTCCAGTCTACTTTAAAAAAATGTAATGTATTACTACTCGTTTCAATCACTAATCCCGTTTATTATTTCAACATTATTGGGGCCAACCTGTTTACAATCATCATAACTTAGCTACCCGGCTAAGAACACACTTGCTATGCTATGCTATGCTTTGGCTATGCTATGCTATGCTATGCTATGCTATGCTATGTGATTTCTTATCTGGCTAGCTTGCCACTAGTAAAACGTAAGGAATTACTGTACTAGGGTTAAATTCAGAGTTGAAGGCTGTGTACACAGCTTCACTGTGAGAAAAATGATTCCTGGAGTGCTGTGCAGAGCTAAGCTAACGTTAGCTTGTGATGTTCAGTAAATCCACCCAAATTGTTGGCTGGCTGCTTGTAAACCAAAATGCACCATAGTCAAATTCTGCATGTGTTAAGTAGTGAAGTTGCGGCATGTATCTCTGAAAACTTTGGAATTTTTGGAATCAAGTAATTGATTACACTTTTCAAGTAATTTGCCCAACACTGAAGGCCTCTTGCCACATGGTACAATGACAGATCCGTTCAAATCTTCATTTAGTTTTTATAGTGTGTTTGTGGCTATTTTCACTCATGATTAGGTCCATTTCATTGAAGAAAAGAAAGTCTAGTTACGGCAACATGGTTCCCCTATTTAGGATACTAATTACGCTATATTTCAGATATCTAGTTATCCAGTTTTAATGAACACATGCCAGCCAAACAGAGAAAAACATTTTCTCTGACAATGATATAACTGAGATGGTTATCAGATGTAATGCACAAGGCAACAACTGTGACCGCACTGACATGAAGCTCTGGGTAATGTGCCTCTGCAGCATGCATTTTTAATAATCTTTAAAGAGATTTCTTTAGACCTCAGGTTGGAAACAGATTGCCATGAAGATAAAGAAAAATCTATGTTTTTATACACAGTTTTCCTTTGATCAATGTGTTTTGGCACTATCTTGTTCAGTTGTTGTTGGGTAAACATTGCTATCTTGCTGTGAGCAGGAGAAGCTGTAGCTTTGTAACAGCTAAAATGATTAGCCTTGCACCTTTGAGTATTAATTTACAAAAGTGATGAGGCTGCTACATACGAGTAAATCAATGTTTTCAAGACATACTGACAACAGATAGAGACACATTTTACACTGACATGCATGATTCACGGATGGCCCTACTTTCACATAGGCCTACTGGTCAAAGACACTAATCAAACAGAGAATTATCATTTAACCTTAACTACCATTAATGTAGAATCATCCTTTACGCTAACATTTTGCTTTTGTCCTTGATGTATCTTCTCTGTAAATTATACTAAATTCTAATTATCTCATTTAATAAGCATTGATGAAACAGTCACCATTAACCACACCATAATGACCTTACTGTAATTATGATATATAGTTCATTCAGATAAAACTGCAAGCTCCCATTTTCCTCCCCACCATCATAAACCATCGCTGCATCGCATGAAATTGATTAAATCTGTAATTCACCTCACTGTAGCAAGGAAACGCTCAACCTTTTTATCAATCCGTTCTCAAACGGCCCTTTGCAGACCAGGGATCAATATCAGAGAGATATTCAGCTGTGGAACTAGATAGAGAGGGTGATATGAATATAAGTTCAAATGGAGACTGTAGTCGTTGCCTTTAATAGATTTTACTTCAGAGTGATGGAAAGGCACAAGATGAAATTGAATGGAAAACTACAGCATGTTATTTAATGTATCATTTAGTTTTATTGTTTTTTGGAGTAAAGAATGAAACGCGCATAGGATGGTATAGATATAAAGATTGTTTAATCAACACTCACCGACTTTGGCTGGACAGGCTCAGTGCTTCCGACTAAACACATTCAGTAATTTCTACTGGTGGGAAGCCAGTAAGGGATTAGGGAGGGATGGAGAAAGCCATAAGCGTGTCTACACCTTATCTAAAGGCCAAAACAAGGGCGTGGAAAGGGAATGGACATCTGGCAGTCCATTCTTGAATTAGGAAACAACCGTTCTCAAAACAATCTCCATTCAAGGTCTGTTAACTCGCTGGGACTGGCGCTTTCAGCCATAGTATACAATCTAAATCTGTAGAGGAAGTTTGCTCAGTTGTCATGGAAATGTAGATGTTCAAATTCTCTATTATTCTGACACGCATTTATTGGTATTATATGTATGACCACTGATAACGCCATTTCAGTCGGCTGATAACATTCAAAACAGGTGATCCTGAGCACTTTTAGGACTTCTCCCTTTACGTTGGTTTAAACATTGAGCTTGACAGCTCATACTTATCTTCATGATCAGTGAACGTCTTATGAATAACAAGAAGTGAATAAAATAATGGAAGGATTATGTAAGGCTTGAACATCTATAGCACCACTGAGGAATCTTCCTCTGTTGATGGAGGCTGTTTTATATGGTGAAAAGCATAAGTGGACCTAAATACTCAAAAATTGCCTTCAAACATAAATCAACAATATAAAACTTTTGCTTTTGGTGCATTCCAGTGTATTGTCAGACCCATTTTACTCCCACATGTTGGTCAGCTTCATGCCAGAACACCTGTGAGTCATCCTGATGAGCTTTTTACATAAGCCATTCAGTCTCTGTGAAACCTCCAAAGGGCTTGAATAAGCAGACAGTCAATAGTCTGAAATGAAAGAACTGTGTTCACACATGCTTTTGAATAAGTCTTGTCTGACACATAATTTGTTTTGAGTTTATTTTCAAACGTTTTTCTGTTTCTGCCATTAGAGTTCATGGTTTTCCTTCTTTGTGGCAACTTCTAAGGTTTGAATGTAGCTATGCACTTACAATAACACACACAGGAAATTAAATACAACCAAAATTACCCCTTTACTGAGAAGCTGGTTTTAAGGAAATGGAAAAGGGCAACACAGAAGAGATAATGATTATGTGCAGAAACACAATGTATGGAAACCTTTTTTCCCTACCTTCCCAAGATGATGGTTTTTGGTTCAATTTGTAGAAAGATATATCTAAAACGTGGAGTTTTCCAATGTTCTTCAGCAGCAAATAATACAATGGATAAATCAGTATTCAGAGACTGTGAATAATCTTTTAACTCCACTTTCTGCCCTCAGGCCTAACAACACTTCAGGTTGTTCTGGACACAGCAGCAGAGAGGAAGTGGCAAGTGACGGCAATCAACGTGGGGAACCTGAAAGACGAGAGGAAGGACGAGGCCTACCGCTCTCTGTTCCAAGATTTGGAAAACAAGAAAGAGAGGAGGGTGATCCTGGATTGTGAACAGGACAAAGTCAAAGACATCATGGAGCAGGTAAGGAGAAAGTTTTTTATTTTTATTTTTGACAGCTTGTTTGTCCAAATCAACAATGTTAGCACAGGGGTTTTGGTGTTGTTGTGTTGTCTCTTTCTCTGATATGTCAGTCAGTGAAGCAGTTTTGTATTTCCCTGCTGACACAACACTATCAAGTAAGTTGGCTGTACTGGGATTCAGGTAAAGGAATATGGGATGCCTGTGCCATGTTTTCATCAGTTGGAACAAATAATGCACTTACTGCAGCAGACGGCTGTCAGGAGAAAGACCGCTGAGGGTTGCTCAGGTTCAGTTTGTCCTTTTTTTTATACTTTTCCATTCCACATTTATGTGGCTTTTGGAATTGGCATCTGAAAGGAATTAAATATTGCAGTGAACTGGGTGAGGCAGGCATATGATTTGATGGCAACTTATGGAAGCTAGCATATTTTCTTTACTTATGATCCTGTCTTGACTATCAGAGACATGGAGGGAACAATAGTTCACATGCTGCCTTTTGTCTGCTTCAATATTCTTCATTATTCTTCAATCTCGCAGCATCTGACTTTTTTTTTATAACATAGGATTTTTGTGACACTTACACTGCTGTCCATAAAGGCCTCTGGTTGGATTGCTGCTGATATGATGTACTGAGTGATGCTTGAATATGTTTTGGTGATATCCAATTTCCAAAGATAATCAGAATGCAAATAAGTACCATTGCATTGGATGTTTTCGATATTTTTCTGTGGTTTTGTATCATATATTTGCTGTGCTTGATGTTGCAACCTGCATGACATATAAAATTAAGAGGTCTGACTTGCCCACCTGGGATGTTATATTATTATTTGAATTGTTTCATCAATGTGGAATTTTACAAATGTTCTGGTAAATATGACTACAGCCTGTAAATTAGTGTGATTTTGAGGATTTTTTTTCCTTTTTGTCTTTTGCATCATCTATGATTTGTGTGTTTAGTGTTGCATTAGAACACTTAAGTTAGGACCCACCTGAAAGTGAGACCATGTAACTATTGCTGAATAGTGGTTATGATGGGAATAAAAAGTGGAGAAGAGCCATGAAGTCAGAGAACTGACTCCTTACTGACACAGCAATATCAAACTTAAGTTTGCTAATATAAGCTACATTAGCAACCATTAGCTACTGGTCATACCAGACGAAGCAAACTATATAAAACACAACCACAAACCCATAATGAAACCAAAACAAGACATCTTTACTACTAACTTAAATCTGCTCAATTTGAAAACAGCCAATAAAAAGAGACAATTCAAAGTATTTCATTATGTGAGGATAGAATAGAGAAGTGTAATCAACATTTGGAAATTATCTGCAGTATGTTTTAATTAGTTTAATGCAGAAAATGCTAACAACCCTATTGTCCTTTAATTTATCCTGCAGGACAAAAGTGTTTTTCAGCCGAAATATGTGCATTTGATACAGCACTTAGAAACATGGACCTAGCAGCCCAGCAGATGTGGAAAGGCACCATAATAATTACACTAATTGTTCATTTAGGCTCTAAACAAAACTGCAATTAAAGGCTAAACTGAAGCATATAAACAAGTTATATTTACTTCTCTTTTTACCCAGGAGAGAGGCTTATCGATTAGCATTTAAAGCATGCCAACGTCTGTTTAACCGAATGCTGAATGAAATCAATGCTCGCAGCCTCTGTGCCTGTTTATCTGGGAAAAACAGAATCCTTTCAGGTGGAAGTTTTTTGCTTCATGTCAAAGACATTTACGTGGGAGATACAAGACATTATTATTCAAATCTGCTTCAAGTAGCGGCCCTGACAAACGGAGGTGCCAGTCAAGCAGCAGGATTAGGTTCAGGTGTGTCATTTATAAGAGGAACAGAAATGCTACATAGCTGAGATATTTCTGTTATTTTCTGCTTTTCTGCTCCACTGATAAGAAAAGTGTATTTGCAATTGGATATCTCTATCTAGCAGTATTTGTGACTGTGAACACAACAGTTTTTTTTCATTCAGTGATAATAGCCAGGACTGTCAGCCATGTTAGGGTTGGTAGTGACAAATTGCAATGTCTGAATATAATGGTAGATTTGTATTCATTACATTTAAGATTGCTTTATGTCTGGTTATCAGACTCCTGGTCCTTCAAAGAATTGCAATGAAAATGTTCCAAAATAATAATGATAACATATACAGCATTGGAATGGTTATTAATCATAGGGTTAGTTATTTTAAAAAAGACAAAAATGTCTAGAAGAAACTTTTATAATGCTATCTTGTTTGCTCAAGATTTGTTTCTTTATTCCTGTGGGAGCTTATGTTTTGTTTGTCTCATAACCACACAGGTCATCACAATTGGCAGACATGTTAAAGGCTACCACTACATTATAGCCAATCTGGTAAGTTGACACAACTTCTATATTTGTTCAAGGATTGTGTCATCACTTTGTATGTTTTCAAAAAATGCTTCTTGTAGAAAAATAACATATGTGTCCCAATTTTATGTTTTCAGGGTTTCATTGATGGGGATCTGACCAAAATCCAGTATGGCGGAGCCAACGTGTCAGGCTTTCAGATTGTTGATTTTGAGGATCCTTTGGTGTCCAAGTTTGACCAGAGATGGGAGGCCCTTGAAGAAAAGGAGTATCCTGGTGCAGACAATAAAATAAAGGTGAGTTTTCTGTAAATTTCTTTATTTGCAGGCTGGTATGGTTCAGTGAAAATATCATTGTAAGCACTTAAAGTGGCACATTTGCTTTAATGTAAGTAAAGTATGCTGTTTCCATCAGCATCACCCAACTTCACAGCCGCAAGTACACACTGTGTGCATTATTTAACACCTCTCGTTGTAAAGATTATTATGCACTGTTACACTTACACACAAACATTTTCCCATGAGCTTACTGTTGGCATGTTTAATACAATTTTTATCATATCATTTGCATGCAATGTAAATTAAATCAGGATGTTATGGTATTGAATCGTGAAAATTTATTCTATTTACCGCCTATCCTAGTCCTTTGATGTAACTAATATAGTACCAGCTCTCTCTCGCCTCCCACTCTTTGTCTCTGAACTACCCACTCTAAACTTCTCACATTTGAAACATCAGCCATCGCCAAACATACTCTCCCACAGTCTGTCTCCAAAATTGTCAAAGTTCAAGATCTGTTTTATTGCCACGCAGCTAGGCTGCTGGTGAAAAATCACTCTGACATTTACAACGCAGAACAAACTAGTGCAGCACAGACCATAAATACAGCAGGACAAATAAAAGACCACCCGACATATGCTATAATTTGCACTCTATAATTAGGACAAGATGCTTAAATGCCAGGGAGGATGAACAGAGGGTGTGTTGCGTGTGTGTTTAGAACTTCAGAGGAGGATACTTTATTTTAAAAGTGGTTCATGTTGGTCCTCAGTGGTTGGTAAGTTGAATTTAATGGCAGAACTTGGAGTTAAAGCCTCTTTTGTCAACTCATTATTCAAACCCTAAAAAATTGATGAGGCGCAGTTGTGTTCAAGATCCATGGTGTGACTTGAGGCACGGACTATGTAGTTTGACTCAAAACATTGAAGAATAAAATGTAGTCGCATGGATGCAGTCGAGAGAAGTCACAAAGCCATCTCTAGTGAAGTGTCTCATTCCTGCTAATTGAGACCCTGCATATTTGTTCTTTCTACCCAAATGGAATGAAGTTGTTGGGAAATCTGCCCAACCATAACAAGTGACAAAAAATAACTACGTCCTGGAGGCTCTCACCCACCACCAGTGTTAGATCTTTTTCTTCTCATCTCTCTGGTGTCCTTTGGTATCAAGCAACGTTTGACCAGCTGTACTGGTAATCATGAGCTGTCTGCACAGTCTGCAGTTTAATGTCATCCGTTTTGTGATTTTTTTCTCTGTCTCTGCTTAAAGAAAAGACATTTAAATAGTTTCATCTAAAAGAATAAACTGAAATAAATCCCAAAAGGCCAAAACCAATAATATTTGCTTTAGATTTTAGCAAATGTTACTAAACTAAGTGTCATATTTAGTGTTTTTTGTTTTGGACTATTTCCAGTTGTGGATTTAGAGTTTATATGAGTATTAATGGCAGCAGGATACATGTGGGTTCAACTCAAACTGAACTATAGTGCCAATGAATATTATGTAATAAAATAACTTGTCAACCATTGGGATGGAATGGCTGATTGATGAGTTTTAACAGTTCTTGAACAACACAGGAATAAGCTATCATGGATAGTAGAGAGTTAGGGCTAGGCGGAAGCTTTCCTACTTCTCTGAAAACCTCATTGCCAACCTCTTTTTCCATTGTTCGGCTCTAGTACACATCAGCGTTGACCTACGACGCCGTGCAGGTGATGACGGAAGCCTTCCGCTACCTGCACAAACAGCGCATCGACTTCACCAGGAGAGCCAACAATGGTGACTGCCTGGCCAATCCCGCTGTTCCCTGGGCTCAGGGAGTGGAGATCGAAAGAGCGCTGAAACAGGTAACACATTACACATATACACACATCCCTTTGTTGGCCGAGCCTTGTTGCCGTGGTAACGGCAGATATCCTTCAGGAAATTAACAAAAACACCCACAGAAAGTACTTCACAATGAAAGACAGAGGTTTTCACAATGCTCAGATGTGCTGACAGCTATTCTTCAAGAAGAGAAACAGAGGTCTACCCACAGACTGTCCTCTGAGCTATGAATCAAGATTAAATTCACTCCTGCTGAGAAATGAACCTTGACAGCCAAAGTGAAGCCAAAGTGTTTTGTTTTTTTTGGTTGTAGTTACAAGTTCTGAACTTGCAAGTGTTTCTGCCTTTTAAGCAACACATAAAAGATCTTAATATAAAGTCTGGACTTCATGTACAGGTATTCATATTCAGAAAACATTTACATTATCTGGAATTACAATATTCAGGGGAAAACTCCAAGAAAGAAGTACCTGTCAAACACATGAAATATATGTTATGAAGGGAAAAGCCTATGATGTTTCACAAAGGGTTCATGTTCATCATCTTGGATATTGATAAAAGCAATCAACCAATTTATCAACCCTGTCTCCTACTTTCCAATACAACTAAAGTGCGCTCTCAATTACGTTTCAAGGGAATTGTTAATGTTAAGTTAGGTTGGCATCAGTCATGTCAGATGATAAGTCCAAACATTATGCTCATGTGTTATGAGAAATTAAATCCATTCAACATGTTTTTGAGGCTTCAAGGATACACCCCCAGTGTGTTTTGGTAAGAACACTGCGTTTAAACACGACTGTTTCAACATGAAAACTCCACAGGATACCTATAAGCCTCCTTCTGGTCCTTCCTGTTTTGGCCCATTTCTTATTTAAGTTGGCTGCCAGTAAGAGAAGAGATGGAAAAAAAATTCAAGTGTGTCTCAACACACGCTGAGATCTCCTCTCCTATCATGTCTTTCTGCTGCTTTGTAGCTGGCCATGAAACACCATTTGAAATCATTTGGATCGTGGCTCTAAGGCTGCATTCACAGCAAATCAGGCGTGGCGGCAATATAGAGCAGGGTATTGTGGCGCTGTGGAAGTCTCACTCAGTGGCCCATTAAAAACAATCAACTGCACAACAATTCACATCTTTTGCTTCCTCATGGCTGGGTTGTACAGATTTGGATCGGCAGTCACGCAGCCCCCCTTAGCATGACGTTTCTCCAAGAATTCAGTCTGCCTAACAGTCCCGACCGTAGCACGTTTAATGCACTCACATTGTAATGATTGATAGGACTGGAATTTTTCGCCGCAACGCCTGATTTGGTGTGAATTCAGCCTAACTTTGTAAAAGAGGAGAAAATAACCAAATACACTTGGACAATAGGTAGAGTTCAGAGACTTCTCCCAAGCTTACATGTCCCCTTACAGTTTAGCTCACATCAAGCTACCTCTTTCAATTAGAATGCAGAATGAAGAATAATGCAAAACACAAGAAGCTGTTTTCATGCGACAGAGGCAGTCGTTGTGTACATGCTGTGTCAGCTAGTTAGCGGATGTCATGTTGTAAAGTTTTATTATCTGTCTCTCAGGTGCGTGTGGAAGGCCTGACAGGAAACATCCAGTTCGATCAGCATGGCAAGCGAGTCAACTACTCTGTGAACATAATGGAATTAAAAACCAACGGTCCCGTAAAGGTCAGCATCTGAATGGTTATCCAGTTATGGTTAACTCATTTAATATAACTGTTTTTTTTTTTTTTTTTGTGGATCGTTTCAATTTGAGGTTCAGATTATGCAAAGCAGCATTTTTACAGTTGCACTCAAGATTATTGGTGTTTCATGGATGTTTTTGTTTTTCCTACCAACAGATTGGATACTGGAATGAAGTTGACAAAATGGCTGTCACAAAATCAGATGTCTTTGCAAATGACACAACAGGAATGGAAAACAAAACAGTTATTGTCACCACCATCCTGGTAAATATCCTATTATATGATTTTATAATCTCCCTTCTGGTCGTCTCCCTTCTGGTGTTAAGTAGCTGGAGAAACAGTTGGCTCTTGATCCAACATATGCAACATTTTTAAATGCCAATGAGAGAACTTTATTTGATTTAGACTGATATTGGCTTTATGATTGAGGTATTCTTTAATCTCACATTTTCTATGACTGAGAGGATAGTATTTTTACTCTAGTAACAAACCATGTCTGTATGAAACCTTTATTCAGAATGACAACCAGAACACCAGGCTGCTAATCTCTTGCTACAAGTATGTGGTTTGTGTTAGACAAGTGCCCGTTATATTAAGTTCTCATAATGAACTATCAGCCAGATCTGAAACCCTTGTTTTTGTTGTTGCTTTTAACGTTGTAATTTCAAACCTCTTGTGCTGAGCGCTGTTTTCTGTTTTTGTCTCTGTCCTCCAGGAAGCCCCGTATGTAATGCTGAAAAAGAACTCTGACCTTTTCGTAGACAATGAGCGCTACGAGGGCTACTGTGTAGATCTGGCTGCGGAGATAGCGAAGCACTGCGGCTTCAAATATCAACTGAAAATAGTGGGGGATGGGAAATATGGGGCCAGAGATGCAGAGACCAAAATCTGGAATGGGATGGTTGGAGAGTTAGTGTACGGGGTGAGTGTCTTTATCAAGAGGTAACTTAAGTCTTTGATTAATTCCACATGCAACTCATTCTGATTATTTTGTTCTTTGGTTTGATAGAAAGCAGACATTGCAGTGGCTCCTTTGACCATCACGTTGGTCCGAGAGGAGGTGATTGACTTCTCCAAACCCTTCATGTCTCTGGGAATCTCTATCATGATAAAGAAGCCTCAGAAATCCAAACCAGGAGTCTTCTCTTTCCTGGACCCGCTGGCCTACGAGATCTGGATGTGTATCGTTTTTGCCTACATCGGTGTCAGCGTGGTGCTGTTCCTCGTCAGCCGCTTCAGCCCGTATGAGTGGCACACTGAGGAATATGAGGATGGGCAGATCCAGACCAATGAGTCGACTAACGAGTTTGGCATATTCAACAGCCTCTGGTTCTCCCTTGGAGCCTTCATGCGCCAAGGCTGTGACATCTCACCTAGGTAGGTCACAAACATCATCGGCTGCCATGTTTTTCTCTGTTTAACTAACCAAAAATAACTTGTGACTTCATGCATTTATAACTTGGAATATGAGTTTGCTTCATCAGATTTAATAGCAACTGCTTACAGAGGTTGTTGCCAACTGTAATTTAGCAAATTGGGAGTCATCAAAGTGTCTCTTTTGCTATGAAAGCAGACAGTTGGTCCAACACTTTAGACTAGACTGAAGAATCAGTATCTTATTAATGGACTTGAAGGGTTGATTCACTTTGACAATTCCCTCACATTTCTATCTACGCCAACAAGTCTGATTTTAAACTTTCCAACACTTTAGTCAATTAAAGGACATTTCTAAATCTACTGCCAAAGTTTTGATCACTCTCAATTAACTGTTTACAAGTTCATTTTAGCATAATCACAGGCTAAATATATATTTCATCATATGCAGGTCCTGATGTGTAATTATTTATTCATAAAAATATATATAATAATGGTGTTTCTTCATGACTTTAAGGTCAGATACATTTTTGAATATATAGATTTAATAACTTGTGAGAGCAGGCACTAAGTAAGGTTTGAGTCATGTATTCCACAGAGATGTAAGATGATTCAACGTGTCTTCTACATCTCATCCCTTTGATGTGAGGGGTGTCAGCATGACTCCAAATCAGGAGACAGAGTTATATAGTGCTCTATAATGTTAGTATATATATTCAACGGAAGCAGGGCTGTCCTTCTTTGTTTGAAATATTTCTTGAGCTGAGGCATGTTATTAAACCCTAGATAGAACTTCAACATATTACTTTTAGCCTAGATTTTGATTTCTTGCACACTGAAAAGGGTGCATAATCTTAAGTAGTTGTCCTGTATGATGATACCAGGGGGGAATATAACTTTTTCTTTGTTTGTGAATGCATTCTTTACAATGGGCAGGATTTTGAGAAAACTCTACGATGAAACGTTTTGACATAACTAATGAAGTGTTCATAGAAGTGTGTCTCAACTATGTCCAATAAAGATGAGATGTATCATTGATTGGGTCACATGGTGGCTTAATTTGTAGATTATCATGTTTACTTTTATAACCGTTTTTTGTAAAAAATATAGTAATAATGTGAGAACATAAAAAAGGTATTTTGTAGCATTTCCTGGACTATTATATCACTTGCTTTACAATAGCCTTTAAGAAAAGTGTTTTAACATACATGAAACTTCAGTGAAATTACGTCCATTCACTGACAGTTACAGATGATTTCATAAAACAGAGAGTGTCAAGTACTGTTGAACAATAAGAAATGCAAGTAAAATATTTCTTCATTTGTTTTTTCAATAGATCTCTGTCTGGACGCATTGTTGGTGGCGTTTGGTGGTTCTTCACTTTAATCATCATCTCCTCCTACACCGCTAACCTGGCTGCTTTCCTAACTGTCGAGAGGATGGTCTCTCCCATTGAAAGTGCAGAAGACCTGGCCAAACAGACTGAGATAGCCTATGGGACCCTGGACTCTGGGTCTACCAAAGAGTTTTTCAGGGTAAGAGATGCTGTCTTTGTATTCTATACCTCTGAAAACAAGGCTTTAGGTTTTAACTTTACTAGCTGAAGTGCAACTTACTTCACTTCTCGATGAACCATACTCCTCTGCTGGAAATTCAACTCGGTGAAGGAAATTAAATCTTTCTTGGAGGATTAACTTGAAATTCCAGTCGGTGAGGTTTCATCCCAAGACATAAAAAAAAACTACTGCCAAGTAATACATCTTACAGTAGTAATTTTACGCTTTGAAGCAGTAAAAATCATATAGGCAGCACATACACTTTGGAGAATGAAATAATGACATTCTTAACACCTTGCATTAAAATCTGTTTTGGGTGATCGGATTGCAATTGGATAGTGCTTTACCACATGAAAGTCTGCGTACGAAGTCTCCATGATCCCTCTATGTATGCAAGGTCAAGCGTACCTTAGATTCATGTTTGAGGGCCCTTCTTGAGGCTTGCGTTTTAATAGCCCTTTTGTAGACAGAGTGATCAGATCTCAATTGAATCTCAATGTGGACACTGTAGACCCATTAATCAAAACCAGAGGTAATTGTAATCATGTTAAATCTTATCTAAAAACAATACTTATTTAAATGCAAGTCTTATAGAGGTCAATGGGTCTTGAAGTTCTTATAACATGATTGTACTAACAGCAGGTGCTTCTACCATTGTCTTTTTTTTCCAAAACAGCGCTCAAAAATTGCCCTCTTTGACAAAATGTGGACATACATGCGCAGTGCGGAGCCCTCTGTGTTTGTGAAAACCACAGCCGAAGGGGTTGTGAGGGTCCGCAAGTCCAAGGGGAAGTATGCCTATCTGCTGGAGTCCACCATGAATGAGTACATCGAGCAGCGAAAACCCTGCGACACCATGAAGGTGGGAGGCAACCTGGACTCCAAAGGCTACGGGATCGCCACGCCGAAAGGATCCTCATTAAGGTGGGTGGAATAGTATAACAATGTGTCCAATGTTGTTATAGTATCCCACCTACCCTGATGTAGCTTTGCTTATTTGTCTCTGGTTTGTATAAGGAGATGAGGTAATGCCCCCTTCCCCTTCAAATTCTTTAAAAAACATTGCAATTTATTGTAAGTCGATAAATTGCAAAAAAAATGATGACTATTTTTTTATGTATAGAGATTTTTGAATCTTTGACAAATTTGCTGCAATAGTTTCCCAAATTATTATTGTTAATGATTTAGAGTTTATTGAGACTCATTTATTACTTATCCAGGCTGGATTTCAGCTGTTTTTTTAAGACATATTCTAAAAATTACTCATCTTAATGAGATTTTGAATTTCAATTTGAAACTTTTCTATTGCTTTTCCCATTTAATCTTAATGTAGATATCTCTCCTATAGTCTTTGTCTAGTACTGTCCTAGCTTATGTCTTTTTCAATGTTTCTATATGCTTAACATGTTGCCTTGTTGTTCTGCCTTTTTTTCTCATTTGATTGACTTTGAATGATTGATAAGTTTGTATATTTCTGATAAGATATTTTAGAAATGTATATTTAAATGTCTTATTACTTACTGTGTTTTGCTAAACCCTTGCAGTACACTTGTTTTATTTAATGACTTAATGAACATTTCCTTTGTGGAAAGAAATTGGAAGTTATCAAAAATGTTATACCACCAGTTAATTGTGGCACTGCTTGGGTTTCAATATGTATTTAATATGTATTTTCTAATGTGAATATATTGAAGCTATTTAGATATATGTTAAGATAGCAATAGTCTTTTATTAAATGTGCCCCTCAATTGGATCAGTTGCACTAAAAACTCCCTCCATCCTAAAATATAGTATAGATTTATATTATTAAATGGGTTAGTTGGGTTAGATGGTAATTTCTTAAGGAAATGTTGCATGTTTTTGACATATGTCCATGAGGTCTAACCATTTTTTCCCCATTACTGCTGTTTTGCTGTCTCTCTTTTAGTGGAGTCACTTGCCAGACACTGTTATATGTATGTTGTGGATGTGAGTACGTTGCTGTAGCCACTAGTCCCCCTAGTCTTAGCACTCTGTCCTCTCTGTTGTGTTACGGCTAAGCTCTGCCACCTTTGACAAACATTCATGTTGCACTCACATTTGATGAGAATAGCTGTTTTGTGATAGACCTACGCAAATACCATGAGAGGGGAGGGGGGGTAATAGACTAAAAATTAATTTGTTATAGTCTCTAAAATGAGGGAGTGATAGACAGACAATTGATAAGTGGCTCACCCTGTCTTACAAGTATGTTTTATCGTTTCAAGAAATGCGGTTAACCTCGCAGTACTAAAACTGAATGAGCAAGGCCTGTTGGACAAATTGAAAAACAAATGGTGGTACGACAAAGGAGAGTGCGGCAGCGGGGAGGTGATTCCAAGGTCAGCCCCAGTGAGCAAAGTGATGGGTAACTCAATGCAACTCCCAAAAGTAAGCAGCAAACCAGCACAGGGTCCCAACCCACACTGACAGCAGGCCAGTCCCCTGCTGAATCAGCTGCACAGCTAGCAAGCCTCAGCAACGAGAATCATCAGCACGTAAACATGCTGTGGCTGACAATCAGGTTATCTAAAGAAAAGTGCAAAACAAGTACAATGCATTCAGTAGTTTGGCCTGTTCCCATTGGCACACTGTACTTAACATACAGTTTATCTGTTGCCCTTGCTGCTTACTTCAGGCGATACGTTAATGCACATTTGGCTCTGCAAAACTCGTTTTTGCTTAGGCCAAATGGCGCATCAACGTCTATCGCCACTGCAACGGAAAGAAGAGAAAGAAATGTAAGAAAGAGAATCAAAGACAGAAAAAAAAGTTTAATCAGTGTAAATGTAATAATAACATAAAATAACATTGATAATGTTATTTATGTTATTTTCCACGTGAAGAACGCCAGTAAACCTTGCGGTATTGAAACTCAGTGAGCAAGGAGTCTTAGACAAGCTGAAAAACAAATGGTGGTACGATAAGGGTGAATGTGGAGCCAAGGACTCTGGAAGTAAGGTTAGTCGCTGCAGGTTCTATGTGATTCAAGCACACTCATAATTATTAGTGGGAATGACCCCATTTAAAGTAATGATAAATCATTTCAAGCAAATGCACAAACAAAGCATGAGATGCCTTGGTAAGATGTAATTTACTAATGCCTGCAGACCTACTAATGATTAATACCATTTATATTATTTTAATATACAGTAATGCATGCGATGTCATTCTTGAAATGTGCACTCCTTTATCAAAATGACCCGTTAAATCCTCTTTTTCCAGCTCCCCAAATTTCCCAAAAACAAATGAAATAGAAAGTTTTTTTCTTACAAAAAAGCTTTCATGAGATATTTATGAATTTTAAAATCTGGACACAGCTACACAAAAGAAACGCTCACAGCACAGAGTACTGAAATCTGACAGTGATTGGCTAATCTCTGGACCATCTATTAAGGGTGTCCAATGGTGTTAAATGTCCTCTCTGTTGTATTTGTACCACTGTCTTCCACTGTGTAGTACTGTGTGAGTCTTGTGTTTTTTTTTTGTTTCGTTTTTTTTTGCGTGGCCTCGTGTTGATCTTAGTGTTGTTATAAATGGAGTTCACACTGATTTCACAGACAACAGTTGTCCTCTCACTCCTATCACTTAAACTATATCACAAATGATGAGAAATCCACCATTGTTTGAAATTCAAATCAATAGAAAACCGCTCCTTCACCTACCCTTTTTTTCCAACGTTAAGCTCCATGAAATCAATTATTAATGAAATGACCCGTGTGAAAAAAACCTAAAATGAAGCACTTTGTTCTGAGTGATTCTCTTTCCTCAGCCGGCACTTGTTTCTTTTCCTTGATAATTGATACTCACCGCTGTCTTGTCTCTTAGATACTCCCAACTTTAAAACATGTAACTGTAACCGTGTTGTCTATGGCTGTCATGTTGTCACTTTCCCACACACAGATATATTGTGCACCACTTTGACAAGGTAGAGCCCTATGTATCCATTTGGCGTCCACCTTAAATGAATACATGGGTGTTTTTATAAGCTAAAGAAAACTCACTGTACTGTATGTGTCAGACCCCAATTGGTTTATTACTAAGCTGTCTTCCTTCTTGTCTCTGTCTATAAGTAAAGGTCTTTGAGCACGTTTGTAACAGCTTAGCCCTTTTGTGATGGGCAACCCATGTAAATGGTCCTTGTACAGTACAAATTTCGGATGTAGATCCACAACACATAGACTGTATATGCACTGCATACAAACTGCTGCTGCATTTCATTATGATTACAGTACTAACCTTACCCACTACATTGCTTCAAATTTACCCAAAATGAAAAAGCACCTGTGTGTTATGTCTTGTTATTTTCTGTGCTTTTTAGATATTATTGGCTGTCAAAAAACTGTATTATCATTATTAAATATAGTGGTGCATTTTTGTGCATTTTTAGTTCTCTGTCGTGGTTGTGACTGTTTTATTCATGTGCATTTTTCAAATCTTTCAACCTTTTCAATCATGCCGCGCCGCTGACCTCTGTCTCGTGTGCACTTTTCAGGAGAAGACGAGCGCCCTCAGCCTGAGCAACGTGGCTGGGGTCTTCTACATTCTGGTCGGAGGACTCGGTTTGGCCATGCTGGTGGCCTTGATTGAGTTCTGTTACAAGTCCCGAGCCGAGGCGAAACGAATGAAGGTGGCAAAGAATGCACAGAATATTAACCCAACTTCCTCGCAGAATTCACAGAATTTTGCAACTTATAAGGAAGGTTACAACGTATATGGGATCGAAAGTGTAAAAATTTAGGGGGTAGGGAACGAGGATTTCATAAATTCCCCCCAAATGCACGCTTTTTTGGCTCCATCCGTTACCATCCTTCAGTGTTAGTGAATGAAGAGGTTGGCCAAAGGATCGTATGTACTGGTGACTTATGATTTAATGAGAGAGAGAGAGATATCCCCCTTTTTAAAGATTAAAAACTGTGTTTGTCCATATAAGTTTCCTTGCTATTTTGAAACCATTTTCATGTATGACTGTTGATGGCCATGCTTGTTTATACCTCTGTCCTCGTAACACATTTCAACAATAATGCTTGCAATGACCATGCTTAAGCCTTTACATGATCATTTGAATCTTGCATTGTGTTACCCATTGAGATCATATTTAGTTCTCATCTACATTCTCACGTTTTGAACATTTATAATCTTTTAAGCTTACAGATGTGGAGATGCTCTAACCTAACATGTTGCCTCCTTGTTTGTGTATGGGATTCTTGTGTGTGTGTGTGTGTGTGTGTGTGTGAATGTGGTTAATGTTTGTGATTGCTTGTGTCTGCGCGTGCACGTTACTTTTGTGTGTTTAGATGACCTTTGGGGACGCCATGAGGAACAAAGCAAGACTTTCCGTCACTGGGAGTACTGGGGAGAATGGTCGGGTGATGACTCCAGAGTTTCCTAAAGCTGTCCACGCTGTCCCGTACCCGAGACCTGACATGGGACTAAACGTCAGCCTAACAGATCTGTCCTGATCAATGAGAAACTTCTGAGTGCCTTACAATGGTTTCAATAGAGCGATTTTTTTTTTTTTCTGTCCTACCCTCCCTCCTTCTGTTCTGGCGCTTTTTTTCTGTTTTTTGTCTGGTGAAAAAGGAAAGGTAGGAGATGGAGGCTTCATTTTGTGTCTCACAAAGACTTGTATTGTTGCTCTCTGTCTCTATTTCTCACCATATAAAACCCCTCTCTCTCTCTCTCGGGGTGGAATTACATCTCGGAATACAAAAAGGGAGGCTCTTTTTTTCTAAACTGATGACACCACGCTTTCCTATCTAACTGCCTGGATTGGACTGAGACAGAAACGAGGGCTTGATTGACGGCAGCGGCTGCTTCTGGGAGTCAGAGTTTCAGTCATCTCAACTGTGTGAGTGTGCGAGCGTGTGTGTGTGTGTGTGTGTTTGGAGAACGTGGGGGTGTGTGCGTCAGGGGAAGATGTCGTCATAACACACTGTTTCTGTAGCCACCACCGCCAAACAGGATTTTCAAGCACACTTGATATCATCTGCATTAAGATGTGAAATTGTCTTTTTTTTCCAAGAAAATCTAGAAAAAAGTTTATTGAAAAAAAAATATTTTTATGTATTTTCACAAAATAGCTTTTAAATAAACTTGCTTACATACTGGTTGGATATAAACATCTTAATGTGTGAGTATTAAGAAATAAAAAAAAACTAAACAGCTTCTAGTTCCATATTTTTAAAGCCAAATACATTGCATATGGGGCTGAGATGTTAAAATCATGTAATTAATTCCTACTCTAAACTTTCCTGTATATTTTATTCTTTAACATTTGGTGTTGATATGAAATATATGTCAATGCTTGACATTTGGAATCAATCCTTCTATGTTTTTATTGTTGGAGTTGGTGCAGCGGATTTGCTTTTTACTTTTGTCTCTTCGTTTGCTTCAGTGCTTTTGTTGTTTGTGTTTTTTCTGACGAGAACCAGGCTTGTTTTAGTTTGAAGAGAAAATTGACCTGTTTACATGCCATCAATGCAAAATGAAAAAAAAAAAAATAGTGTGGTCTGGTATTATCGCATCACATTTTGAAGTGACATCAAAAAGAGGCATCGACATCCACATGGTTTAAGTGGTGGTTTTAAATGCCAAATAAGTAAGAGTGCCAAATTCTAGTGCCAGTAGACATGAATATAGTCTTAATATAATCAATCACTGTCATCTCAGTGAATGTAAATGATACATTCTGTAACTTTTGTAACTAGGTGTACAGTTGGTGGCAATGACAGTGCTAATACAATAGCCTTTACGATTTTTTTTCCAGTCTCCATGTATTTTGCATTGATCTGACAATAAAGTAGCACCAGTTGCATGTTGTTGCCGCAAATACTACATACGTTTATTTCATTACTGCCAAACATGCGTTTTCATTTTAATGTTGAAGTTGTGAGGTTAATTGTTTGAAATTGGAAATACAATGTTAGACATATATCCAATATATACATATATACATATATTTTATATAAAATGGTTGAATATGAAAAATCTATAGCCCCTTTTCATTATGGCCTCCAAGCTACTCTGCTTACACGAAATACAAAATTTGGTTACTTATTCAAAAAATACAGGATTATTTTTTCAGTGATTATTTATTGTTTTTCAGTCTTACTTGCAAACACTTATTTAGACGAATGCCTCTAATTATAAGACACTTTTTTTATTTTATCTTCTTTTCTGAAACTGACCCATGAGTAGTCCTCCACTGCAGCACAAAGGGAGGTAAACTGTATTATTATTATCACTGTTGTTTTTGTAATCAACAATAGAAACATATACCGTAGTCGCTTATCAATTTCATCGCATATTCAGGCTATTCTCACTGACATTTTGTATATGGAATGTGTGCTAACTTGTTTATTTTTTGGGACTCTTTCTAAATAAAAGTGGCTGATCTCTTGTTATCTCTGTCTGTGTCATTTATTCAGGATGAGTTTCTATTAATCCTGAGGCAGGCCTCACAGATCAAGTGATGTGATTGTTTTTGCTTGCAATTAAATGTCTTTAATGAGACGGAACACGATGAGTTACCTTACTTAAATACAAACAAAGGTTAGTTCTGTTCGTCTTTCACATTTGCAGCAATTTGCAGCAATGATTGCCAGAGTCTTAACTGTAGAATAATATGTCAGTTTATTAAACTAATTTAGACGATTAATAATAACTTTAATTATTATGTCAATAGATGTCAGTACAGTCCAAGGACAGTGTACTATTGTGTATTGTTTACAGTAAAGGTGAGCCTTAAGGGAAACTCCATCAAAAAGATTAAGTTAAAGATTACATTTTTTGATAAAATATTACTTTTCTTTAAGTCATTATAAATAAAGTTGCCGACTGGTTGTGTAGTTTAAAAAAAAGCATGAGCATTATTCGGCTGATGTAAATTGGTTAAGTACACACCAAACCATGGTCCAATCACAAATGTGTCAGTTATTTTCACTGATTAGACCTCTCCTCAGGATTGTGTGCAGATGTGCTTGATTGACACCACTCTGAATCTCCTGTTAAAAGCTCTGCACACCCACATGTTTCCAATTTCTCTGTCTGATTAGCCCTCTGCTCAGGTTGAGGCTGGGTGAAACTGTGTGACGTCACCAAGCTCTGTAATCTAAAGCTGCAGTCACTCCACAAAGTGACATTCACGCATCCATTTTGTCAATGGCATGAATCTGTGGGTTCAAAGTTAGCGAGAGTTGAACTGGTTGTGTGTCATTGGCCCAGATTTGAAGGTGGTGTGGATGGGCATAAAGGGCTTCTAACAGTTTTCAGTTTAAGCGATCCCAAGCGGTGACTGTGTCCATCAACAGTTCTAGATATAAGGACCACCAACAGCCCATTTGCAATCAAGACTGAAATAAGCAGAATTCAAGCTAGCACAATTTCCACTGCTAAAATCATATTTGACAACAAACTCAATGTGCACAATTGTCATTCCATGTTGCCCCTTGCCACAACTGGGTCCGCATTCTGCTCTTTTTACTTATTTTGATGAAAAAGAAGTGTCAGCGCTTTATTTTTATTTTATGTTTTTGCTACATTTTAAAAAGATGAGTGCAGTGCAGATAGATTAGCTCCACCCAACTTCAAACGAAGCAAAGATCTAATTAGCCAGGTAACTGAAAACTCCTGTGTAGGTGTGAAAATTGTACCATAGTTTCACATGATGAAGATAACATTCTTGGTTTAAGTAAAGAGGTTAAAATAATATTTTTATGATTATTTTAATGTTTTTTATTTGTACTGAAACAGTTTTCCACCCAAAGTTATGTCATTATATCAAAATAAAAATCAGAAACACTACTTCATAGTATTTTAGGTCAATGTAATGTTTTCCTTTTATACTTTATGATACTCTAGTATTCACTGCCGCATTTCCAGCTCTCATGACATTTCAAACTATGTGAATTGGGAAAAAACACAATTAATTATATTTTTTTAAACCTTTTTTTTTTCGCTCACCAACAGCAGCATGGTAACTCAAGACAAAGCTTTTGAATTTTATCATCCATGGAGGAGAAAAAATCTGCCTCATGAGTTTAAAGCAAAGAGTGATGAGGTGCCCTATTTAGTCAGCTCTCCTTCTGCTGAGTGGTAATGAGTGTCACATATCTCCATGAAGATGGTTGACTCTCCTCTGCTCCATAAAGATAACCCCTTTTTTCTCCCAATCAGCCCATATTTCCACATTTTTCATCGCACCTTGAAATTAATTACATCATATTAAAATCCACATGATCCTTACAGTAAATGGACTGTCCCCCATGGACTAATGATCCAGTAAATGTTTTACTTGGTGTTGTATCGACTGTTTCTTCAAAACTCAGTGTTCTTTCAACAGCAAACAAAAACAGTTCCCTGTGTATTTCCATTTATGTTTTTTAGGATAAGAGGTGGTTAAGAGGTCGATAGTCTGACATTGTTAAGTTAGAATAGGTTCTTGAGAACTTGACATGATTTATAGGCTACAGTAACTGTTATCAATAAGTAACTGTTATCAATAAGTTACTCTCCCAGGCATACAACATTCAAACCATGGCAACTGTTAACCTAGTGTGTAAATTATTCAGTTTTTCTCTGATTAGGAGAACAAACCTTTTTTGTCTCTCAATATGATTTCCATCACATTTCTTACCACAATTATCCAGCTTGTCAAAACAGTGAAATAATGTGGCAACATCTGAATATAATATATATATATATAGACATATATATATATAGGTGTCCGTATATCAGGAGTTAATGCACACCCTGCAGCCAATCAGAATCGAGTATTCCCGCAGACCGTGGTATAAATATATATATATTGGATATATACCTATTTGAAATAATTGACCCGGAAGTATTGAAGAGGCTGCTATGGTAAGAGCTGATCAAATGATTTAACTGCTAAGTAAAGGTGTCTCAATGCTTCCTTTCTTATCTCCTTAAGCTTAATGAGCACTGGACCAGCCTTTACAAAAGGAAAGGAGATCATTTTGTCCCATTTTCCTTTGCGTTAGCAATGCATCATTTGGCCATCAATAGCATCAGCAGTCGCTGTTTGATTGTACACTATTGGTAACCTGGAAACATCCCTCTTAGGAGGTGTGATTCAGTTTTGGACAGGAATCCTTATGCCTTTGTTACTTTCCGCAAAAACGGTCAAACGGACATGAGCTGACGTGGAACTATGACAGGGAAAGTTTGGATCTTTTATACTTTGTCAGTTCTCTCCTCATGGCTAACTGTCACTCTGCTTTAATTGGATTGTACAGTATTGAGTTTGTCACTGTAGAATACTCATTTTCTATGTGTTGTTACAAAAAAGGTAAATAGCTAAAAAAATTGAAATCAAAATATCTGCGGCCGTGTAGTTGGATACTCTTAGCACCGCAGTTGTCTTTTCCTAAGTCCTTACGAATAGTTCTTCATGTCTTTCCTTGACCTCATTAAGTTTTCCATCAAGGAGAAAGGAAAGTGGTAAGGAAAAGACATGACGTCATTTTTTTTGCCTATTTGACTAAGTCTTCCCATGATTCCAAAGTGAGTCCCCTTTGGTAAGATGAATAGCGGTTCACTTTCACTGTTGGAGTTCATTCTAGATTTCACACTTTGATCTTTTTACCCACATACATTACACTGCAGAGCATGTGATCTGTCTGACTCTTGCTATCTTGAAGAGTTAGGGAAGACAAACACTTTGACTTTCTTTCACCATCTAGGGTTTAGTTGGATCAGATGGCTTACGGTTAGTGGAAACTTCTGGCCAGTTCAAACATACTGTATCGCGATGATGTTACCAGGTGGACAGCGATTTGAATTCTGGTCTTACCCAGAACAGTCGTTTTGTGATTGCTATAGTTGCAATGCATTTGTGATACAACCTGTTTTAATCATTTGTTTTTTTTGCACAAAAGAGCTGTGACAAGCTGTGTGACCTTCTGAAATGAATGTGTACCAAAGCTTAAGAGTAGTGAAGACATCGATTCTATAACCTTTTTATGATTTATGTAGAATCTATGGCTAGGGTTGTAATATGCAAGAGATTTTTTGATAAAAGTTTAAACCAAGTGCACGTTGCAGCAGCCATATTTCACAACATGTAAGCATGAAAACAGATACAGTATATCCATCCATCCATCCATCTTCCGTAACCTGCTTATCCAGTTAAGGGTCGCGGGGGTGCTGGAGCCGATCCCAGCTGTCAATGGGCGAAGGCAGGGTACACCCTGGACAGGTCTCCAGTCTATCACAGGGCTGACATATAGAGACAAACAACCATTCACACACACATCCACACCTACAGGCAATTTAGAGTCTTCAATGCACCTAAGCTGCATGTCTTTGGACTGTGGGAGGAAGCCGGAGAACCCGGAGAGAACCCACGCTGACACGGGGAGAACATGCAAACTCCACACAGATGGTTGTCTGGCCCGGGAATTGAATCCCGGCCCCTCTTGCTGTGAGGCGACAGTGCTAACCACTACACCACCGGATACAGTATATATAGAGATTAAAGTTACATTTGTCTACAATTAGGCTGCATCCAAAGATTAACATAATTGTATTGGCCCTTGGGAGTTTTTTGCAAACAAGAAAAAGGCGAGAAGATGATTGGTTTGAATATGAAACCATCTCATAAGATTATATTAAATGAGAAAAGTAGGTAAAGTCTTGGAATTTGGAAGAAAAAAGTACGTGAGAGTTACTGTCCCTCCACAGCTTAAAGGTGTTGAAGAATTAAGCCTTCCTGTTGTATATCTTCTTGATCCTCATTCCATTAAAGACGGAAGGATTTAGTAGCAAATTAGATATATCCAGTTTGAAAGAAAGACGTACTCTTATAAAAAAGTACTCTGCCTTTAAAACTGAGTAATTTATGCTTTTAAAAGTTGAACACAAACACAAGCAGATTATATTCAGACATTTTTTTCCATTGAATAATGTTCAAGTTCCCTTATCTATTTCAGCACTATATTGCTGTTTGACTTTTAACCAAAATAAAGAGATTTGCATAACCTTAATCAGTCCAGCTTTTTGTAGTTTTAGCCTTTACTTTAAGACCAATGACTTTATAAAGGTGAGTACTGTCTCATGGCTACATTACAAACATGTTCCTCCTCCATGAGAGAAGCCACAGCCTCAGGTTTCTTGCCATTTATTGCTTTTGAACTTTGTATATGAGCAAGAATGAGACTTATTATCAGTACTAACTAGTTCTGCAAATATTAGGGAATATATTGTTGATGCCTTACATTAGAAAGTGAACCGACCTTTGATACTATTTGGTTTTTCCTTCTCTGTGGAAATAACTTATTGAAGTTACATTCCCCAGGAGCAATGCTATCATTCCACCAATCAGTCTCACCACCTTTTGTGCAATCAAGTGTGCTTATGGGCCATTAGTTCAGCCAATCATGGCAGGAGGGATGGTTAACCAAAATTAATCTTCACCCATGTGAGCAATCAGCCTGAGAGGCACGGGTTCTCTCTCTCTCTCTCTCTCTCTCTCTCTCTCTCTCTCTCTCTCTCTCTCTCTCTCTCTCTCTCTCTCTCTCTCTCTCTCTCTTCCTCCTGTGTTTCACATTGCTGGTTGTCAATGGTTGCTCTGATAGGATCCTCCCTGGGCGGAAGCTAATGATGACAGAAGGTACACAGGGAATGGCCTGGATCTGCCACCTCATATAGGAGACATCAATAGCACAGCCAGGGCAATGCTTCATCTTCAGGTTTATTAACTAAGGCCTGACCTCCTACCATGGCCTCATTAAAATCCAGTAATGGCACAGAAATGCTCATACAGCAATGAGGGTACAGATTTATGATGAAAGAGCTTTTTTACAACCAAAAGTGGTGACAAATTTCATCAACTAAGCTTCATATACTAACATATACTTTTAAGCTTTTGTTTTAGCTGATTGAAAGAATGCCATTTTTCTATCTAGTTAAAAATAACAATCATTTATGAGCAAAAAAGCGGTTTCATTTATTTTCTTATCCATCCATTTCACCTTGAGTACATTTCCAGTGACATGTTTGGTTTGTCTTGCAGTTTAGTAGTCCGTCCGCCAGCTAAACTTAATGAAGGTGACCCCTCACCTCAATGTCACCAGATAACAATCAAGGTGACGATATACATCAAGTCAATACTGACTGGTTTACCCATTTAAGAAGCCAATGGAACATGGAATGTGGATATGACTGGACTAAACAAGTTAGAAATTTCAAAAAATTTCATCGCTTAAAATGACAACGATTGCTCTTCCATCTAAAAGAGCAGTTCAGGTTTGCATTCAGAGGGGATGAAAGGCAGAGGACGGCAGTGTCCAGACCTCTTAGCACCTGAGCGGGTAAGACAGCAATGCTAATACGGGATCACATTCATTTACATCACAATGATTCAGAAGGCTGTGGACAGGGATTTGTTTGTCCCTTGCAAACCCCCAACAGCAATGTGTTGGTTACAACAAAGCAAGATTACAAAAATGAATTTGCTCTGGTGGAATTAATTCTTTTTGATGAATAGGCCACACATAATTGTTTAACATAATCAATTTGGACTCTTGTTTCAACTTAGTGATCAATAGAATTAATTGTATGCCATGGGAGGAAGCCTAGAGATGTGAAATTAATAATTTTCTCATTTTAAGATTTTGTCAGAATGAATGTTTGCATTGTTATTTCATATTTTCTCAGGGCATGAGATAATATGACCTGCGGTCCTTGAACCAGGATTGAGCAGGAGAACCTCTACTGGTGTGTTATACTTATGCATTAGCAATTTATGAATTTGCAGATTATTAACTGGTTGAGATAGATGACATTGATTAGCCCTTGGCGTCAATTAACCAGAAATGCCTCCTCCCGCTAGCCAATCAATTATCTTGTTGTCAGGGACAATATGCAAACTAATTAGTAATTTGACAAGAAGAAGGATGATACGAAAAAGCATTAAATCTGTAGTGCGATACAAGAAAAAAAAAAACCTGTCAACTTTCATTTACACTTCATTTATGTCATAATTATATTAATAGTATCATGACTGATAATATAATAATAATCATCATAATAAGACAAAGAAGAGGAAGAAAAAAAATGTGTACAGAATTTAAAATTTCAAAAAGGAAGTAGCATTACCAGATAAGCTATAAAAGCAACTTACATTGCTGACACTATTAGCCCCCAAAATAGCATGAAGACATTTGTCCCTTTGAAACCTATTTTGCTTTTACCTACCTATAGTGCTCTTTCCAGGAATCATGATCCCAGTAACTCAATATAATCCACAGACCTTGTTATGAGAAGTTTCATGTAGGAAGTATGGTTGAAAGAAATAGTTCCTAAAAATATAGTCCCTTTCGTAATGATTTCTGGGAAGAAATATTACTGTTGAGATTTTCAAATGTATTTTTATGTTTTCCTTGGTGATTTGAGCCCTACCATGTGTGCCATATAGTTTATTCGAGAGAAGGGAGACATCTCTACAGCCAATATCTCCAACACTCTGGACTCACACCAATCTAGATTGATAAATAGCACTACAGGTAAAAGGAAACATTATGTATTTCAGATTTTCGGGTGAGCTTTCCCTTAAGAATTTTATAAGGAAGAAATTGCTTTATGCTTCTTCTGTTCATGTAAAAAAAACATTCTGATTGTCCAGCTGCTAGATCACAATGTCTCTGATAAAATATTGACATCATAAATGATCGACTGATAAAGACAAACAGAGAGGATAAAAAGATAATGGTTAGGGTTGGGGTACACCTCTTTAAAAACCAATGACCTGATGTGACATTTTCAATTAATGCCTGCTTGAATAATGCACAGCAAACAATAGAATGGATTATTAGTTTACTCCGTTCATTTGTCCATAGCTCTAATGGATGAAGAAGACATCTCTTTTACTCATGACCACAGTGAGTGATTATAAACCCTGAGTGACTACCAAAGCATCTCACATCTCGCTGCCACAAAGAGCAAAGAAGAGCAACATATTCCTGAAGCAGCCAAGGTGGTGGGTGGTGTTATATGCTGTAAAACAGTTATCCTCTGGCAGGGTTGTCATGGCAACAGTGTTAGCTGGGTTTCTCATGTTCCACAGCGTGTCATTCCTGTAGCTGCACGTTGGCGTGCGAGGCGGGGGGGGGGGGGGGGGGTTTGTTCCTCCATGCATACCACCATTTAAAGTCACCCATGAGAATAAAACAAACAGCCGTTAGGTTTTTATCGCAAGAGCGGGTCTATAATCATGTGTGATTCGGGATGGAGGGACAGTGAGGGTGATTCAAAATGAAGCTTCTCTATTGAACGAGGTCGAATACATAACCATGGTAACGGACAATGGCAAGCTGTTGTTCTGTTGTTTTCTATCGCTTCGAGCACATCGAAGGTGTGCGAACTGCTTTGAGGTGGCATTTCTTCTGCAAATGTCACAGATGCAACCTAACAGACGCAGCAGCTGTGTTTAATGGCAGTGACATTCAAAATGAAGCAAACTGAAGATTTGCACTTTGATCACATTTGTTTAATTTATGAGTTTCCTCTGCTGTGTGACAGGTTAAGTACTGTATGTGCGGCAATCAATCAGAGGTCTGCATGTGCGTCCAAAAACAACAGACAGAAACAAACAAATCTATCTTCTCTCGCAATTTATCGGTGGATAATTTGTCCCTCTCCTCTTACAATTTTTCGCATTGTTCACGCCCACTTGCTTGCCAATGCTGGCTAAGCAATAAACTAAAGGTCTGTATCATAACGTTGTAGGATATCTGACGATGTACAGAGGGAGGCCATCCTTGGATGCTGCTGTGAGCTCTCAAGAAAATGGATCAGCTTAGAGAAATATACTGTAAGGATATGCACTCTAGATGAATGATTTCTTTTCATTTGACCAAACCCAGGGGAAAACGTTGTATGAATCAATAAATATTTATTTTTATATTTCTGTGTCATGCACTCAACTATGATCAGCAGCAAGCATGAGCTCACAATACACTCATTCATTTAAGCCAGACCCTACGTTATGAAACAATACTACAAAAAGAGTCCTAAAATGAAGTAAATAAATTAGAATATTACTTTTCAAGCAAATTGTTTTAAACAACTGCTTCAGTTTTTGATCATCTGTACACGACGATATTTCAGGTTTTTCTCGAGCTATTTCATGAAAATTGACAAATCATAAACGTACAGTACAAAAGCTGAAGGGATTCACCTCCCTTCTCCCAAATCACACTGATCATACAATCTGTTTTGCTCATGAATATTGTTTTTTAACCTGCTGACCTCAAAAGCCAGGTAAATAATAAAACTTCAAAAAACTTCACTAAGCAACTAAAGATCCTTGGCTTTTAGACGATGGAGGATTTAGTAGATATTAGATGTCAAATATGCATGTATGTCCTCAAAGAGAAACTTTGTAGATTTCAATCAGCTTGTATTGTTGCAATGTGAGTGGTTTGTGAACATGACGGCTTCTTTCCGTGTTACCAGGGCCAGAAGACTCCTGCTTATTCAGCAAACATTGCTCATTTGAACATACCACCTATTTGCATCGATACTAGTCAGCTTTTTTTTTTATATATATTGGTTTCAACATGCTCAAACCCTTCTTCGACAAACATGGAAATATGCAGTCTTGGGCCTGACCTGTAGCATTACACTACAGAGACACAGGCTAAATAGTTCACACTCCTGTTTTCTAAATTTCTAAAGTCATTGTAGGTCAAACCTCATCCTCATCATTCACTGATGGCCAAAAAAAATTAACATTAATTTGTGATGTAATAGAAATATGGATGAAAATCAATTTTAGGCATTTCTTTAGGAATATTTGTGAAATTGCACGCACATGTTTTTCACAATCAGTGAGGTTCAGGGCTGCCAAGGTTCATAATAGATATTTCTGATTATTCAATACAGGAGGCATTGAAACATCAAACCGCACGTGTCAAAACAGACACCTAATTCAGCAAAATGCCACCATGAGTTGATCCACTATAAATTAAAAATGAAGAGAGCTTCAAAATAATGATGACTGTGAAAGGATATTGGTAAACAACATTGCAGCTCATTTGACGAAGGACAAATTATGCAGCAGCTGTATGGGGTGTGTCATAGTGAGTTGCCATCTGTGCAAAAAAAGTCTTGAGCAGTAAAACTCAGTCCCTTGCTATTTCCAGCCACTTCATTAAAAAACACTGAGTTCTACTGATAATGACCTGCAATTAGAATTTGAATTTTTTTTTTTATTTTATAGACATTTAAAAAAAAAAAAATCTTTATCTGTAACTGAAGTTGTATTCATGTCAAAGTTTCTCCGACAAAAAATATTAAAAAATCTTAACTTCAATTTTAATAAGTGAAATGGTTACCATAGGTCTGAGGCGGACATCTCGAAATGGGACTCATTTGGTTATCAAAGGAAGATTCCACTCTCAGACAGACACCATCTGCCTCCGAATGTCTGGGTTGCCGATGGAGCTGGCATTGTCACGGACGTTAGGGGAAATGGACCTCTCGCCTGGGAAGATGGATCTTCCATGTCCACTGAAGACCACCGAGATTAAATCTTTCATCACACTGGCTCCTGCTCTGATTTATGTTGCCTATGTAGATTGCTGTGCTTTTCACATGGGCAAACTACTTTTCAGCTATGCATGAGAGGAGGCTCATACTGCTGTTGATCAGCAGCTGAGTGTGTGTGAGAATAAGGGTGAGGGATTGGGTGTATGTGTATGTGTGTGTTTGCTTTAGTTCCTGCATCTTTGCCAGGACCATTTGGAGTTTAAGATCTTAAGAGTGAGTACGTGTTCAGGAAGCAAAGGCATTCTGGTCTTTAATCACGGCTTCAAAGGGTTGTTTATGGGTCAAGTTTATCATTAGGTTAAGATTTTATTTAGGATTAAATAAAGTTGTTATAGGCAGGTCCCCCCCCCCCCCATTAGTCAAATACCACAGCTTGGTCAGCGTCCGGCCCCCCCACCAACCAATTCTGATTCCCAGGGCATCAAATACACTTGTTTGTCCACGCACAAGGCACCCTTTGGTGCCTGTATGAGACGCACTGGGCTTTCAAGTAACTGCAATATAAACCTATCTGCATCATCATTAGACGCGCAGAGAAAATGCTCCAGGGGGTGATGATGTACTTGAAAGATCTAAAAACCCATAGGGAGTTAGGGGGTGGTGGATGGGTAAAACAAAACACAGGACTTTCAGCCAATAGACAGCTGTTTGTGTACCTTGAGACCCACAGCGTGTTTCTCTTTGTGTTCACAGTGTAAAGTTTCACTTTCACTTTACGAATATAGTACTTTTAACCCAAATCACATCTGTTTTTCCTAAACCTAAGTAAGTGGTTTTGTTGCCCAAACCTAAGCACATTTTTTGTTTGAATTTACAACAGGTAGTGGAGTGTCATTGTTTGACGTGCATGTGGTTATCTCCTGCCAGGTTAGACATTATTAGCATTACCAGTTTATTAGAGCACATTACTATAGGTTTTTTACTGTTGCTGCGCAGAGCAGCCATCTTGGGTTTTGAGGTTGGTTTGGGTTCATCAGACTATCTGAGAGGGAAATTTGACTTCAGGTGGCATTACAGATGACATTTTTTAGTGGGAACTCCCAATTACCCATTTCAAATGGAAGCAGAAGCCTTGGTTGAGGAATTGGGAGTGAGAATGTGTTGGTATGGTGATTGAGGAAGGCCTCTGTCAGCAGAAAGCGGCACAGTGAAATGTATCCGTACTTCTTCTCAAAATATGTGGTCGTAGGAGCTTTGTGGTACTAACATGGTTAGTTGATAAATTACTGTAGTTGTTGAGTTTACCACTGGCACACTACTTGCCTGTTTTTTTTGTACATCATTTCAGTAAATAAAGAGTCACCAAAGAGAGAATAAAAGCTCTCCAAGCTAGGAAGCAAACCATGCCTCTTTTGAGGAGCAGTTTTCATACCCAAACACAGGGGGGTTACATAAATGTAGCTTGTACAACACGGCTTATAGTTAATGCTTGCTTTCTCCATCTGGCTCTCTGTTCCATCAAATTTCAGCACTGTCATGGTAGCTTGTACATTTTTAACAAAACAAATTTGCATGACAAAGTGCATAGATTTTACCACAGAACTTTACCGTTTGCTGGTTATGGGACCATGGCTCTATAGGCTAACAAATGTAATATGTCAATGATGGATGCTTGTGTGTCATCATGTTTTTTCTATGAGGTTCAGAAACATCAAATACATTCAAAGTCGTTTGGCATTGTTTTCTCTATTTTGTGTATTCCTTTTTTTCATTTTCCATGAGCCCAGGTGGAAACATGTAATGGTACCAGGAAAGGCTATTGACATAAGGGCTGGTTTGGCAATGAGAGCCAAGGTAAAGGGTAGAACAGAAGGCCAACACTTGGCAGGGGAGGGGAGGAAGGATTGACACTGTTTCAAAGGATGGATGACCAGTTATACAGACTCCTCACCAGGATTTCATCGTTGTTTTCACTCTCATAAACACCTCCTCAGGAGGAGGCCCATTGATTTTCCTTCAAGAGGATCTAATTCATTCAGTGGGGCAGCCGGCATGCAACCCTGATGTATTTTCAGAGAACATACCATCAGTTGGATGCTCTCTGATGAAGTGGTTTGATGAAATTCGTATCTAATTTTGCTGTGTTCAACCGCGGGGAATGTTCTTCTTTACTCCACATATATATTGAGTTAAATTAATTGGACTCAGTGGCTAGGTTAATGATTGTGAGATTAAATATACTGTTAGATACTGTTGAATAAAAGTCTGTATTCTGTAATATTATTTAATTTATTTTACTACACCAGCCAGTCCAACAGAGGGAATCAAACATGGTGGCACAGATTAGTAACAAACCTAGATGGCAGTAAGGAAAAAAAGAGAAGATTTTAAGTTGATGGCCACATATCCACCATCACATCTGGCCTACACTGACCATCCCTATAGATTAAGCTGGGCACAAGAAAGGAGAGAGGACAAACTACATACATTTAAATACTGGGGATGTGTTTTCAAAGCCCTTCACACTAAAAACAAAATTGCCTGTCATAGGATGAAAAACATTCCCTCTGAGACAACCCCTACAGCAACATACTGGTACTAACAACATTGAGTTTTCCAACTGGATGAATGGTCCCTACTGTACCCAGTGGAAGTCAGCAGGACATCTGCAAAAGCAATGCAAAGCATTTGCTGTTGGGCATGATGAAATACTAATATGAAAGAAATTGAAGTCAAGATGACAGGAAATTCCTCCGTGATCAGAGTAAATGGCTTCTTTGCTGCAACTGTTTCAGTATCACTACTTTCTGCTCTCTTCCACAGAACACAGTGTTCACACAAATCTTAAGTATTCAGTTTGAAATAAATTAAAGATTTACTGTAAGCAGAAATTGCATATCATGTTTTTCATCATGTCAATTGGTCCAGACACTATTCGGTATGTTTTTGAGACCATCCAGTTGCAGTATCTTCACTCTACCTTGAATGTCTAACCAGTATTAAAACATCCATTCAACCATATAAATGTATCTTGGAAATCAGAAGATGTTTGAAAATGTGTTGTTTCTATGTTAAACATTTTTAACAGGATTTACCAAGTCATCCTCAAAAGTTTTATTTGGAACCCCATAAAGATTTGAAGGGCTGAAAAATATTTTAAATTACCATCTTTTGGATGCTCAGTTGTCCAGCAGGCCATAAGACTCAGAAAATACTCTGTTTTGATCTTCCGATCATGTTGCGAATTTAAAGTAACGGCTGCTTTGAACAGCTATGGGCTGCTACCATACCAGCATATGTAGATCGACAGAAACTTGACAATTTTTGTGCTGATTTTTTTTTTCCATTTTGGTTTCATCCACTTTTCCCCTTATATAGTCATAGCCAGTTAGAATGTGTATTCATGCTTGTCCTTGCCAACTCTAATTGTTGGCCTGGGGAACAACTTCTTCTCACCTGTCAGCGTGGGCTTTTGTGAGAGGGGGGTAAGGCAGGTGGATACTACTATCTCCCCCTGACAACACAGGAAGTGAGGAAATGCTTGGGTGGCTGTGGGTGGGGTAGAAAATAAGAATCAGAGTCAGAATCAGCTTTATTGGCCATGTATGCGTACGCAGAAACAGACAAATAAACAAAGAATAAAAAAGGATACCCATGGATGGGATTGGATTGGGACAGGATGTGGCAGCAGGATGATTCCCATCCATGAGGAACAAGTAATAGCACTACGATTCATGGATGGGGCTGCCAAGGCTTTCTCCATTCCCTCCTTTTAGCATGAGCTAAACATGAACACTCTTGTCAGTACCAAAATAAAAACAAACACCAAAAGCAGCAGCAGCAGTGCAATACAACGTTTTCTTTTCCTTACTGACTGACAAGGAAATTAAATGCAACCAAACACGTTGGAAACCAACTTTGTACGTTGGACAAGGTGCAGCTCAACATCTGATGTTGCTAGGAGGTCTGTCAGCAGTGCCAGGTTTTTTGGCACCATCACTGATTGGGAAGCAGGGGGAATATCCCGCTAAGGTGTTATATTGTTTCCTTGTCTAGGTCTACAGGGGGTAGGTGCAAGCACAAACAGAAGTGCGTGTTTGTGTGATCTACTAGCTTTTGTTATTTTAGTAACCACCAGCAGTACAGAACCCTGGCACATTGAGGCAAAATGTGGAAGAGAGGCTGAATACGTTATTAATAGTTGATCTGTGATCCTGTTCAGTAAGATCAGTGCCAAGTAGTGAGGTAAAACAGTAGTAAAGGTGTATCACTTTGCTGATTTGAATCACTTTGTTCAACTCAAAGATTCCTACTCACTGTTTTGGTCACATGAGGGGAAGTATAGAGCATAAAGGAGGTTTTGACATGCAGGACTCGTTTTGGCAACTGCTTTCAAATGAACGATTTTTGGCCTGAGGAAAAGATGTTCAGTGCTTTCACACCTGACTTCTTTGGCTCTGTTGGAAGACAGTCTGGTGGGTGTGCCCGTTAGTCTGCTCCATTTGGGCTGTCAAATGAACTCTGGAGCCGCCCAAACAACTGCAGCGTGACTGCCTCCAAAAGTATTGGGTCTCACCTGTTCCAATCAGGTCTGCTTAATGTGTGGTCTATGAAGCAGACTATAGCAACAGCATTTATTGCTCTTTAGTAGTCTTTTTGGTATGAATGGAAATGCTAAACTACATTTAAATTCATCTGCTAATCTGAAGCAATCTCTATAGGCAACTACATAATTATGCCAGATTATTTGGTAACCATGTTAACATATATGCACATCGGTAATCAGACAATGAAAAAGGGGGTTGAAACAAAAGTGTTTTCGTGATTGTGTACTGCTCTGCACATTTTGAAAAAGGTGTAATAGCATTGCAAGACAACTATTTTTCATCCAGTTTTTACATGTGTCTTGTGTGTTGTCATGATATATGAAGTCTAGCTGTAGTCTCAGCTAAATATACTGAGCTCTTTGTGAACAAAATAAAGGCAAAAAACAGCTATTTTGGACCAGTGAGCACCATTGATCAAGGATGATACCAAAACTTTTTGTTTTTCTCCTTGGTCTGGGACAAATGAAAACAAACTGCAGGTGTAAACGTTACATAAGAGATTCTCTATTGTTTACCACTTTTACCCTGATTTAATTCTGTATTTATTTATATAACCAGTTTGGCTTGATCGGAAACGCTGTTAAATTATATCACATCTTTGACATGCTGGTTTGCAACACATCTCCAGTCCATACAGATAACATTGAAAAACCTATGAGCTGCTTCCCTAAGGGTTCAACTCTGAATCTTCTTTCTGACAGACATACAAACACCCACAAATATTCAAGGTAGTCCAGACGGCAAGACAGCCCCACCTTGTGTGAAGCCTGGCGCTCAGTAGATTTCCGTTTGCCAGTGATGTCCCCCTCACACACCACCCTCTCTAAATCTACAAACACACACATGCACACAGTTCCCCAGAGGGTGATGGATCTCAGCAGCTACTCTCCTCTGTCAGGCTGTAATAAGGCTCCCCATGCCTGCAGCCTTCGTCTATTTGGCCCCTTATCTATCAAGCCCATGCCAAGGTGTCAGAACCTATTAACCAGAAGACCCAGGGGCCACGCCCATTAATATTATGTTTACGCTCATTGCTCCAGATAAACTTCATCTATCAACATTTTTCCAAGACAATGCAGAAAGACACACATGCACAGGGTATAACTCAGCGATACAAAAAGTGTGGATGGATGACCTCGTATAAAAGGACCAGCCCTGTCCTTGAAAATGGCACATACGAGTGGGTGTCCCTCGTTAGAGTGTCATCCCACTGATTATTAAGAAGGAGTGAGACATTAACCTAGCCGTGTTGTGCTACATGGGAAAATATAGCATCCATAGATGCTTCAGAGAGAAAGACGGAGAGAGAGATGTCACTGTGAGAAGGAGCTGCAGTTGTAATGAGACGCGGAGAAGCAGAGATAAGGATCGACATCAAACATTTCAGCCGTATACCACGGCCACAGATTTGAAGCTTGCAGAGCAACACTGTGGAGGTGGACAGATTGTGACGACAGGTGCTCCTCAGCAGTTATCTGTTTCTAAATGGAAACCCACGCCAACCCCCAACCGCCGCTTTATTCCTGATCTAGCCTAGCATTTACATTTAGACCTCTCTCTCCTCTCTGAGTCTGTAGATATCTCTCTGTACTATGCCACAGAATCAACAGCAAACCAACATGCAGACATTGAACATCCTTTCCTCAGATTTGGACAGACTAATGCATCAACAATTAACCACAACTTTTTAAAATACCACCTCCTCCGATCAAGTGGACAAATAACCAAAATGAACCCACACTTGAAAGATAACCACATGCAACAATAAATACTCTCAAAATGTGTGGTCTGCCTATAAATGCAACAAATGGAGGAAAGCAACAAGTATTTTTTTACTATATAACAATATATCATAATCAGAAATCAGAATGTGTCCCTTAAAGGTCTACTGGGTAGGATTTAGGGGTATCTATAAGAAATGGAATATAATATTAACAAGTATGTTTTCATTAGTGAATGGTCACCTGAAACTAAGAACTGTTGTGTTTTTGTTCTTTTAAAAATGAGCCCTTCATATCTACATACGGAGCGGACTCTTTTACATGAAGTCCGCCATGTTGTACTGCCATGTTTGTAAAGCAGTTTGTGAGCACAGTTGGTTACTATCTGCCAACTTGCCACTAGATGCCACTAAATAATACTTACTGGACCTTTAAGTAGCTATAGTTTTGAGAAGGGCATGTTAACTGCAGCATATAGCCTAATGGACATAGCCTTATAATTATCACAGATGTATTAAGAGAGCTAAAATAAAGGCGACCAGCATTGCAACCATTTTGCCCCTGTGGTCAAATGTTCTGCAATAAAAAAAATAATCCCCTGCAGCCCCAAAAAAAGCATTTCCCTCATAAACCACCATAACAGAAAAGGCATCTGTAAAATTGCTGACAGTCTTTTGACTTCTTTTTAAAGTATGAATTTTTAAACCATGAAGGCTTAAAACTTTCCCAGAGCCTACAACAAGAGTTATTTCATGCATTCGAGGTCATTGCAATGTTAAGTACTATAAGCTCAGCAAGACCAAGCAAGCATGGCCAGGGAGACCAACAACCAAAAATGTTAAGTCATTAGCAGTGACCAGAAACTATCCAAGCATCAGTTACCCCGCAACCAACACATCAATCACCAATAAATGTTTGCCATAATGTCATAAATCTGGCAGCGAATACCAAATATCTACGTCATTATCCTATAACTAAACCCAGCATCAATAATTCATCATTGGATTTTTTGTTATTATCCCTCATGCCATTGATCCATGATATACTTTTGCATCACCTCTCGTAATACAGTTGAATGACCAAAGTTTAACCACTGCATTTAGGCCCTCACATGGAACCGCAATCGAAATCCTCACTGAGGTTCAGAAAGAGACAGAGGGACAAATGACATGCCCTTGTCGCACTTCAAATGGGAATCCCTCCTAATGCATTATTTAATTGTTGAAATTGAAAAAACTGCAAGACATGTTTTTCATTCTCGCTTTCATCACAAGGGATCAACAAAACTGTTTGAGGGAATTTCTCTCATTTGATAGTTTTAAAGTGCTGCTCAGCAAGTGGTAAATTATTAAGTAAATCAATAGCGTTTAAGCTTTAGAAGAATTCAATATAAAATAGAAAGATTATGCCATTATATTGATATCATTTCATGAAATATTATTTTTTTAACAATAAATAACTTCATCACCAGGATTAATAACAGTTTTATTTTTTGACTTTTAATATTATACATAAAATACATTATTGGATTTTTAAATACAGTCATTGTGGGGATATTAAAATAAAAATACTGCCATCTTATTTTTTTACACGTTCTGCAGCTTCCTACACTTCGGCGTAGCATTGTAAGACTCCAGATATAAACCTTAACAGCCTTTATCATCCTCACAGCACAGTGGGAGTTTTTGTGGCTTTGATGGAAAATTTGCTTAATGCTGCAATGTTCTTATTTCCAATTAAAGGTCCAGGGATTCAGAGATGATGGGCAGGTATGGTTAATGTTATTAATATTGTAAAGTGTGGTCCAAACTAAAAATACCCATTGTAGTAGCAAGTTAATAATTCAGGCCAAAAGAACAGAATCATTCGACCGCTGCAAATGTGTTTTTCACAGCATTGGCATTAAAACTGTGTGTAAGGTGCCTCAAAACGGCAACTTGATAATGTTCATAAATAAAGTGGCTTCAACAAATATTTGGTATTTTAAGACATTATTTACACTCAATTCTGATTGTGAATAATCTGCCTCAAAGACCTAACAGGCATGAGCTCAAATACTCACCAAAAGTCATTTTGTAACCCCAATTAATAATTAAAACCATATTTCATGATGCAAAAACAGCTGAGTAAGGAACATTCAGTCAGTAACTTAAAACCAATGATATCAAATTCATCAGGGTTGCAGCTAGCAAATTTTTCATCCTGCTTTTAGGAAAAAGCTGTGAGATTTCTAATTCAAAAGCAAACTGAGGGCCTCTTTTGACAGCCAGCCAATAAGTGAATCTCTGTATTCAAGTTTAAACAGGAAGGAGGACACTGTTAATTAAAGATACATTCTGGTTTTCCAATATTAAAAGATTTTCATTTTCAGAATTGGCATTGATCTTTGACGGTAACTTCCATTTCAAATGCATCTACGAGTATTACAGTTGGCCTGTCTGGACCTCTGGAATATTTCCCATAGCAAATCTCATTATTGGAACTACAGTATAGTGGAGCTACTTATGTCAAAATATGAATGTTGGGAATTATGAAGCAAATAAAAAAAATACATCATCCAGGTTTAATAAAAAAAGGAATATTTTCAATTTGAAGATTTAAAAGAAAAAGATTTCTGATGTTGGTTTTGCAGTATATTTTACAAGAACCTTGAGCTATTGCAACGAAATGTCATCCAGTTTGTTCCGTGTTCTCAGATTTTTATAAAAATGAATCCTGATTGCAAATCCTTTCTCCTTTTTTTTTTAAAAAAAGCTTCCCCCCTCCTCAATACTTCCACACACAAACATCCACCCCATTTAAGGACTGCATTTTATTTTGAAACCCCATCTTTTACTAACTAAACACATCTTGTCTCTGCCTTTCTATTTGTTATCGTTGCTGATTCTAAAATTGTATCTCCATCCAACCCTTGCGTTGTCTGATTGCTTGCAATGTGTGTGCACTTAATGTAGGTCAGTCTAGATAAGAGTGTCAGATGAACAATTTCCTGCAAACAGCTGCGCTTAGAGCAATTACTACATGAGTGCTGCAAACGATGTTTTCCAGAAACAACATATTCCAGTATTCAATGAAAAGCTGGAGTAGTGTACGCTCAGGATATAGTATACTATTAAAAGATACTGCTGAAGTGAAGGGGGGGATGGTCTGTGAACAGTCTGCCTTTAGGGCCTTGAGGCTATTGGAGATAGAATCCTGGAAATCCTGATCATTGCATAGTTAAAGTTACTTGGCTTATTTTCTCTCAGTTCACACATTATAAGGGAGGTAATGTGGGGACAAATATAATATGATATATACATTTTTGCCTTTTCAGTTTTATAGTTTATTATATTATGACTGTTGTGTAGTGTTTCCTTCACATGACAATTGCTCGTTGCGCAATAAATCCAGTCATTAGTTCTGACAAGATACACATATTTTCTTGTAAGCCTTGTTTGAATAAAAAACTACAAAACTTACAAATAAGAGCATGAATCCATAGTAACTTTTTTTCATACCAATTTGTTTTGTTGTACTGAGTATGACATCAATGTCAGCGAGGAGTAGCCTCTCTCTGCAGGGTGAATTTAAATAATTGCATTCAAAGTACATCATATGACACAATATCCCTGAGGGAAAGTACTGAACCGTCCATGATATTTCTGTTCGTGTACTCTGGAAATGCCTGCTGACTTATGCTACAGAATTGGGTTATAATAAGAACATTGGTAACGTTATTGACCCCGGTGACCCCAACCATCAGTGTGGGTCAATTATAGTTTATCCAGGTTTTTTACTGTGTTTGTATAAGATAGGGAGTGTGTTGGATACATTTGTATCTTTTCTTTCTTTATTTGAACCCTATATAAAATAAGGAGAGATGTAATGTACCAGGTTTTAGCTCATTTCTATTTTCCGCTTATAGGTATGAATATAAAATAATGCAAAGAATTTAATTTACAACAAGATTAGACATCCAAAAAGCACAAAAATGCCCCCATCCCCACTCAACCCCAAACACACAAAATTAAGACATTAAAGGAGTGTCAAAAACAGTACAAAGGTAGTCTATAAAAGTTTCCATGAATTTTAAGAGCATTTTTAATATAATTGTGAAATTGGTCGTAAGGATGTTTTACCAGCCTGAGACCTAGTTCTAAATTATGACAAATGTTAAAGAATCATTGCATTAAATAGGTATTTGATGCCTAAACTGTAAGGGAGTTCCTTGTGTCTGAATTTCCAGCTTTTTACTAAATCTGTTGGATCAAACACCCAAGTATTCAAATTCTTCCACATTTTCAATTCTTTGCGAATTACCTCAGTTTTTCAGGACAGCCTTTTAGCTTTTATCTGTTGGAAAAGTACATAGTTTTTTTTAGTCTTTTCCGACATTTAGAGAGAGAAAGCAGTCATTTAGTATTTGGCAACATTTTCCATTTCCTTAGTTTATATAACGGCAACTTCAAATGTGTTTTTCTCATGGGTGTTTAGCACTCCCGTGGTGCAGGTTTTTAGGGGTTATAATTTATTGTTTTTCCACACAGTGTTGTTGGACACTTTGGAATGATTTAATCAGGTTTTGTTTAGTTACGGAAAGGTCATACTTAACCAGTTTCTGATTAGAATTTGAAGATTTACTGTGGCAAATGCCCAGGTTGATGAAGATTGCTCCCACCAACCCTCATTTATATAGGTTTGCTTTAATGACTTCAACTATGATGTTCCCTGTTCTTAGCATCATTGTATGTTCAGTACAGATTGTAGGCTCCTGTATGTGCATTGCAATAATATGAATACATATAACTGTCAGATAATCTCAGTGGAAGAGTGAAATATTAATTTCCATTCTCAAGCTGTGCTTCAATGGTCTCTTTTGTCGATCCGTCTATTGCGTATTTCTTCATTTCCCTTGGGAAAGCATCAGAGCTGCTTCGGTGGAGGAAGTAACTCCTGAAGACCCTAATTTAGTAATACAATCTCTGATAACGACCCTTATGAAACTCTTAGCTCAGTCCTTAACAGGAAATATAATAAAATGTGTTAGCTAACTGCGACTTCAGGTGCCAATCAAAATGGGTCCTAAATGAGGCATGAATCAAGCATGATGCTAAAAACAGCCACGCATAGACGGAGAAAAGCACTTGTGTTTAGTCAATAAAAATTTTAACGAATACAATGAGGGTGCTTTGTGAAGCTCAGCAATGAATGATGCACTCAAAGAGAGAGAGAGAGAGAGCATCAACCTGCTGGTTCAGCACAACTTATAAACCTTTATGCATATGTCCATTACTTCACAGTTGATGTTTTTTTCCTCCCTCATACTTTAAATATAGGCGAGAAGAGACAACATGTCCCAGGCTGGACTCAAACCCAAGATGATGTCATTAAATTAGATCCATCGGAGACTTCGAGGCTACCAAGATATTCCTGAGCTGATGTAATGTGACGTAATCTGCAAGAGACTTTGCTGTATATGTGCAGCTTCAACCACTCAATGCAATTTTATTATGCGCTAATAACTAAGAAAAAACGCATTATTTGTTGCTCTTATATAATATGTATGTGGCATCCAAATGTTAAATTTCTTTCAAAATGTATGGTGTCTAAAGTGCTATTATTGTAAAATGTGACCTTTGTTTGGAATTAAAAATTGTTTAGATTTTGGCCATCACTATTTGTAGAGCTACAGGTGGCATTTTTTTTCAAATGGTGGAATCTCCTCTTGTGATCAAACTCCCAGCTGACTTTTCATGTCCTTTACCTTGAGAGTTATGTGCCAGTATACTGATTCCCAGCTCGCTCCCTCCCTCTGGATGGACAGAAGTGTGGTCATTAAAAAAGCATGAGCAAGGAAACACCCACAGGGGCCACAATATGGGACTGAATCACTCTGATTTCCAGCCGGCGGATTAAAAATAAATTGTGTCTAAAATATTCAGGGGGACGTTATTAGTGCAGCTTTGCAGTTTCTTTCCTCCGCCGAGCAGCTCCACGGTCGAACTGCTTTGCCTGCCCGGGGTTTTGCATTCATCCAGGCGTCTGTAAACTCTTCGAAAAAAATAACATATATAGGGAAGCACTGGGAAAAAGGGATAATGGAGAAAAGAAACAAGCAGAGAGAAAGGAGGTGTTGAAAGAAAGACAGAAAAATATGGTGAAAGAGAAAGAGTATGAGAGTTTGGCAAGGGACTTTGAAGTCTTCATTACATCAACAAGTTGTGTGGTGCTTCTCATTAGCTCCTTGTCGAGGTTGATATGGTAAAAGGTTTGAGACAAAGTCACACCGAATACAACAATTTTATATAATAGAATTATAGAACTTTAAAATCAAGGTACCTGAACAGACAGGTAGAGATGTTCCTACAGTTTACATATATATTGATAATTATTGAATGTCGTGTACGGTGATGAGGAGGCAGATGAAGACAAAGAGAGTGACACAGAAAGCCACAGAGACTCAGAGAAGTCAGATGTCTCCGCTGTTAGCTGTAATAGTGCTGTTCGCTCAGATTTGCTTCATAACATGAAAGTACGTTGAGACGCTTCCAGCTGTCTGGGATTCCTCCGCCGACTGTACTCTGCATGTCACGTGGGCATAAAGCTGCTCGGCTAATTGGACAAGAGTAACCGTGAAAGGGTTTTATCTGTAGCATGCCATTTGAATCACGAGCAACAGCACGTTCGTGTAGGCGGGCTGGGCACTGTCCATTCTGAGAAATAAAAGTTAGCTAATTTTGAAATATTCTGAAAAACTCTGATAATTTAGATGTCTTTACCTCATTTACAGTTAACATTTATCCTAAGTGATCATTATTTACTATTTATAGGCAAAGAAAAGAGAGTATAACTTATATATTGGACTATGTTTTTATATTATAACATTTATGTCAATTACTAACTAAGAGTAGGAGAGATTCTGCATCCTTGGGAATTACAAATTGGCACCTCATGTTTAACATCCAGTACCATTGATCAGAGCCAACGCGAGAGCAGTGAACCGTGTAAGACAAGGCAAGGCAAGTTATTTTATGGAGCACATTTCTGCAACAAGGCTGTTCAAAGGGCTTTACATAAAACATCAAAAGACAAAGTGCAAACAAAACACATGATAAAAGAATATTTCAGTACCATTAAAAAAAGAAATAAAAAATCCAAAAGAAAACAAAATAAAAACAAGCTCATATTGAATAGGACAGGTTTAGTTTTGACTCTCCGAAAGCAGACGCGTCCAAGATGACTTGAGAGGTCTGGATGGTCCACAATATAGCAGAGGATCAGAAATGAATTTTAACCCAAACCAATCAGTGTTTATAAACTAACAGTTGTATTTTGAAATCAATTCATGGACTGAAAAAGTAGCAAAGTGTAAAGTAATCATGCGGAGGTTGTGGGTGGTGGATGACTGTGTATTGCCTCTGATTTTCATGCAGGTGACTGGAATTTGTGTCCTATTGCAGACCTGCGATGATTGTTTGCCTTTTCATCAACTATATCTACAATTTTCAGCTCATCTTTCTTAACTGTAACATAGTTGCCATGCACAGTTGGAATTAGACATAGAAAAGTTATGCTTCTGCAGGTTAAACAGAATCATCCAGTATTGATGTCGATTCTTATATCACAATTCATCTTGCCTACATGGAAACGATGACAAGACACTATATGTAAAATGATCTACAACAGCATGTGAACATTCAATCAAGAATAAATTCATCAAGAACAGGTGAAGCTACTTCTAAGAGACTTATTATAGCTATTTGACTAAAAGAAAATACAATTTAGGACCAAAGAGAGTTTGTCTCCCTCTTTGTTATGGTCAAGATCCTTTAGAACAACACTGAACATCTCTCCTTAGTACCCATGTTCATGTTTAATATAGTAAACTAGACCACATGCATGCAATATGGAGAGAAAAAATAAGCACAAATAATAATAGTATAATCATTGTAACAATAAGCCTGATTACAAAGTGTTCCCGGACTACTTTACTGAAGCTACAATATTCACATTAAACAGGTTATCTAGTGTGCATTATAAACAGCTACATGGAGTTCACATATGATTCAAACACACACACACACACACACACACACACACACACACACACACACACACACACACACACACACACACACACACACACACACCCACTAAATGGATGGCAATCATGCAGTGATGTATATATCAGTTTTTTCCATTCAACATTAATGCATCGCTTTAGTGAAGCCGCAGACCTGCTCCCTGTAGCAACGAAGTTGTGTGTCTTCGCTTGTCTGCGACGGACCCCTTCCGACCATCCCACCCACTCCGTAGCTTAACAATAAATCACTCTCCACCCACTCCCCATCTGCACGCACCAACACCAGCAGCCCCATTCAGTCACTTACCGCTCTGGCCATGAAGGAGCCTCGTTGCGTTGCATATGTTTATTGCTTTAAGTGTCCACACAGACAAAACTTTTGTGAAAATGAGTGTGTGCACCAATACTGAGCTTAGCACTCCAGCTGGTGGAGGAGCCGCCAGCTGGAGTGCTTAGCGCAGTATAATTTTAAATTGTGTGTTGTTTTCTTATTGATGCAATAAGAGACAGTGAAACTTATGTGGTTAATTGTGCTCAAAATGGTTATAATTGTTGTTTTTCTTTTATCCTTTCAAAATGTTCACAGAACAAATGTTTATCGGAAAGACAAGTCTCCACATTTGTACACATTTCCAATATCACCCTCTACCACCATCAATCCATAGATAAGTCATGTATTGAACTGCATCTGTTGACATGTTTCACTTTGCCATAAATGTATTTCTTATCTATTATTTTAGATTAGGACCATCAAATACAGTACGGTCATTTCAGTGACTTTTTCTAGAAAAGCTCCGTAACGTCTGAGCGATGTTTGCAACAGTTTGGCTAATGCATTAAAAAAAAGTTGGCAGCAAACATCCAGAAACAGGAAGTGAGCTACATGTTGTGTCCAATTAAAATCAAAACTGCTAATCTGACAGCCAAGCCTCAATGATGCACCTTTGCTTGGTCATCACCTCACTGCAACACCCACACAGACAAATCCATCCATCCCCCCGGTTTCCATTATTGCAAGCGTTGCATTTACCATTGTCCTTGAACTGTTGTTGGTGTCTTGTAAGCCTCACTTCTAATGGAAAAGGACGGCGAAGCGAACCCGTCACTTCGCAGATCAAACCTAATCAGGCATTCAAAATGGCCTCATACTCCTGTGTAACCTGCAGCCCGACACCGTGTACTGATTAATCTCACCCCGCAACACTATTTGTCCAGTTCACCATCCTCCAGCTCCATCTTAGCTGACTTCCACCGCTTTAAAAGAGAAAACAAACAAACGGCCTGTGTGTACAAAGTGTGAGTGCATCCATGTCTGTGTGTCTGTGTTTGTGTTTGGGAGTGTGTACACGCCATCTGCTCCAGCCATGCACATCAGCAGTGGATATTACAGGGTGAGACGGGAGGTCCTGGAGCAGATGTGCCAGAGGAGGGGGTTGACATTGACTGAAATGGGAGCAGAGGTGAGATAGCCAGAGGAGTTTATTAGCATTCCACTGAGCTCATTAACAAAACCCATCATTTGTATATATATGAATATATTTCTTCTCATATCCCAAAAATACTCCAAAACACCTCCTAAAATGATGGTTTGACCCCTGGCCTCAGGTTGTGAATCGCACATTTGGAAATGCATAAGCACTGATGCAGTACACAAAGAAAACTGAACCCAAAGACATTTTTTAGTTGGTGTGTTCAGATACGTGTTTGCAAAACATTTAGATTATAATTGTTAAAATTTCAGCCCTGGTTGTCCTCGTGATACCCATGGTTATTAGGTCAAGAAATTGCCAAAAATACTCCAGAATATAGTATTAGTAATAGAGTATTAGTTCTTAAAAAAACAACAAAGTATGTTATTATCTGTTTCTGTGCATTATGTCCATCAGACTGTCCTAAGTTGGTCCTTTGATCAGGACTTTTGTTGGACGCCCTATTTCTATTTATTCTTGTCATTAGCTTTGAAAGCCTGCAATGGAGGAGAAACGGCTGACTTAGAACAAAAACCTCAATAATATGGCAACAGGTTTGAGGGATATTGCATGAAAGTTTCCTACTTGCTGTTTGCTATTTTATATGTAATTTCCAGTAAATATCAGAATATTAACGTTGTGTTTTGTGTTTAAAAAGTAAAAACGTAGTTGATAGCGAGTGTCAATTCAACCGACTTTTAAATAGTCACATCTCCAGTCTGAACTGGAGTGCACAGCTGATAGGTACGTGGTTTGTTTACATGATGTAATGAAGCAGTTGCTGTGAGGACACAGTGTCACTCTCTCTGCCGCTGAGCTCCACGCCTTCATTACAGCTGTTGTTGAATTACTTCTCGTTCAGCTTGACCTGACGTTACATTAGTTTTTCAATGAATGAAAATGACGTTGTCAGACTCCCGTCATGTGTAACGGTCAGTGTGCACGGGGCTCACTTGTCTTTTTTCCACAATCGAACATTAATTTACATATTTTGTTTAGTACTTTTAAAATGTATATTACAATTTTGAATATTTGTTGACAGCCCCTTCTGGTTAGTTATGGAAACAGCAAACACTTTAGCACATGAGCATCAACTTTATCAAAAATACAAGAAGAGAAGCAAGGTCATCTTTGTACAATTCAACCAATCAAAGACGTCTGTTTTCCAGACAACAGCAGTGTGTAACCTTGCTGAGATGCTGGAGGTGTGCAGCATGCAGCCCTTCGTTTAACAGATAACAGTGGCTCTCTAACTCCTGCAACAATTAAAACTGATGAAAATGCTGAAAATGACTATTGTCTTGTTTCATAGATGCTTTTCCGATGACCTCTGTGACTGGTTGAATGCTTTTACTGGGAGGCGGCAGCAGTAGGATGTTTGGTCGGAGTGAACAGTAAACACTGAAGCTCGCATTAATGAGATCACATTAAAAACAGTACGGTTGGAATTCATGCATCATCTCCTGTGAATCCTGTGTGCGTGTGAAGGCAATTTGAGTTCCGCAGTGAAATGAGGGACCCTGGTAATAAAAATGAAAACTACTGTATAGGGAGGATTGATTTACAAAATAAGTAAAGGTTTAAAGCCAGTGAAAATATGTTTTTTTGAACTATCTATGAACCCATTTATTTAAAGTTTAACACAAAAAAAATCTGATAATCTGCTTGATCACGACTGTGTAGTCGTGATTCGACTATGGGAGTACAGGCAACGTGATCAAACAACCTTGTAAATATCAAAGTTTCATTTAAATGTGATCAAAATGTGATTAAAATCAACTTTTCCAGACCCCTATTCTGTCCCACTCACAACAAACCAGTGAGAAAAGCAACGACAAAGGCACAAATATAGTAAAAATGATTATGTGAAATAAGGAAAACGGTTGTAGTTTTTGAAGAAAATTGTGTGTCTTTGTTGGATCCTATTTCCTCGAGAAATAATCAGATCAAGAAAAAACGATTTTTGTCAGGGCCTTTTAGAAACTGTGGATGGGAGCACATGTTGGTCAGATCTGTGACCTCTGAAACAAGGTGTCAACCTGCTTTTGTCGCCCCGCTGTAAAAGGTACAATGTCATCTCAGCCAATACTGGCAGATAAATGAAGAGGCTTAGGATTAGTTCAGCCTTTGTGTGGCATTTTTTTTTTTGGGTCACTGTGTGCGTCAATATACAGCCCAGCAGGAGCGTTTCCAGTTCAATCCGCATTCACAACACATCTAACAAGCGACATAGAAGCATCACAGCCATTTTTTCTTCTCTACGCTATGGAACAGAAACTAAATAAAATCTGAGAAAAAAGTCTGCTGGTTGTGCTATTTGAAGTTGATTATTCTTTTTGTTCAAAAACCCGAATTTCAATTACACTTTTAACTGCAAAGTTAAAGACATGCCATAATGAGGGAAAAGAAGGATTTTTTTTGTATACTTCATAAGAAGTTCATGTTCATGGAAGCATTATTAGTCTTAGGCTATATTACTGCAAAATCCACTGCTATGAAATATATTATGAATAATGACAAACAGGTAAAGACGGGACTAAAGGACTTGTGCATTAATTATTATGAGCTCATTGCTGTGGGATCACTGTTGCACACTTTTTAATGGACTTAATAAACTGACAAAGTACACAGTCGGACACAAGCACAGCAGTTGTAATAGCTTCTGATCTATTAAGCAGGGAAAATACCCACCCTGACCTATATGTGTTACCATTGTTACCAAATTATTTTTCTTTCTAATTTTGCATTTTGAGAATAAAGCCGAACATGTCTATAATAAAAACGAAATTTCAGTCTAGGGCTGACACTGGTTGTGTGATTTAATCTCAAAAGCTTGTTTATTATTGACTTTTGTCTTTATTCTCTAAATGGTATTTCAACTTGTTATCATCATTTTGACTGTATTCTCGACAGTTAAACTTCTCCTGAACTTACTTCATGATCAGCGGATGAATTTATTTGAAGTTAGCTTTTGAAATCATGCTCAAAGTCACATATCTTCTATGACAAAATACTGTGGTTGGTTTGTTTGCTATTATACTAGAAACAAAAATAACTTGACAGCGAACTGAGACCCACATATTCAAGCGGTCTCAGATTTTGTTTTACCAAACCAAACAGGTTAGGTTTCAAAGCACCCTCAAATCACTTTGTCAGAGAACAGTAATAGCAATATTGTTGGTATATTCAGAGATGACATGGTTCTCTAGCAGAATGGATTCAGGTTCAAATCTTTAACCTCATTTATATTTGCCCCATTAAAAAGTGTCAAAGAACCCCCTGCCTCCTCTGATGAGTCAGCGTTCACACACTGTAACAAGACTTCTCCTGTGAGGATTGAACAAAGCAACACATCACAATCTTCATCATATTGTATCATCAGAAGTCAACACTGTACAAGTCAGTAAAAAAATGCAAGCAGCCAACGACATCGACCTTCGATCTCCAGTGTATCCACAGTGGAAGAAACTGAGGTGAAACTCCAATTACCCTCCTGCCTGCTGAGATGAGACTTTTTTTTTTTTTTGTTCAGGGGGAGAGGGCTGAGCCGCAGGTGAAAATGTTTAATCAGCTTTCGCACTAGGAGATAAAGTTGTTCATCAAACATGGTGGAAGTATGGGGGGGGGGACTCAGCTTTATGATGTTGCTATCAGAAATCAATGCCGCCTTTCTGTTGGAGCCGACAATGAGGCCTTTCAGCTCCTTGCATGTATCTTGTAAGTGATATTGTTCTAATATGCTTCTGTAAAAGTGTAGTTTCACAATTTTTTGACACGTAGATAGATGTATTAATTGACATTTAGAGTGGAACAAAGCAACATTTTATGAAAACTTTAAAGATTTGTAATAAAAAAACCAACTAAAAATGACATTATCCCTCAGATTCAGAGCATATACTGCAGAGTTTATAAGCTAATACAACAGTACAGTGAGAAATCCATCATGAAGAAACTGAGATATTAATTTCCCCACTGACAGTCGCCTCAATATACCAGAACACAATGCAGCCACAATGTCTTCAAAAGAAAAACCTCTGACTCCACTAATGTTATCACTATTGCTCTCTTTGTGTGAAACCCAAAGCTGACAATAAATACATTCAAACATACTCTCTCCACAAAGCAAGTCCTGCTAAATGTAGAAAGTAATTGAATGCAAGAAACGTGGAAGATAAGGAAAATAAGTAACAATAAAAAATACACATTCATATGTTCTCCTCCCAGTCTTGTCATGGACCATGCACCAGGCTTTCAAGTAACTACAATGTAAACCCATTCACAGCAATAGCAGTTTCTCAGAGCAACTGACATTGTATAAAGAGCAACACTGGGTCAAAAAAACACAGGACTTTCACCCAGGAGACAGCTGCTCATGTCCAGTGTGAAACCAATGATCAGTGTTGGCTTATTTTAGGTGACCTAAGTTATAATAATAACTCTATTGATATAGCACTTTTAAAAACAAAATGTTACTTGCTTGAATGTGTTTTCAATTTTACAGAAAGAGATTAAAGCGTAAGATTATAGATTGGATTTTCTTATTCAACTAATAAATATTGTTGACACTGATATTGAATAGATTATTGCATTGATGGAAACGGATGACTCATACATTCATTTCACAGCCTGCACATTTAGGAAACTGTTTTTTTTTATAGGAGAAAGAGCAGTTTAAAACTAGTTATTGAGATAAGTTAAACCTTTAGTAGTTAAAGAGCTTGTTTAGAGGTATGTTCACCAGATGACCAGGTTTTGCGATGATTGTCCCAGATTCAAAATTGGTGTCCCAAGTCCTGACATACGTATATCTGTAAAATTCTAAAATGCCCCTGTTTTTAACATTCACTACCAAATTATCCCGGTTTTCACCACAACTATTATGTTTATATTACTATTTACAATTCAATACTTTTTTTCAGGACTTACATAGACGTTTATCATGTTCTTTCTCACTCGCTAAGCTTACTTTTATCTTTGTAAAGAACCCAGCCACGAAAAAATACTGCATTCTGGAAATGCAGATATAAAAGAGTGTATTAGCCAAACATGTTTAAAAAGACGGCCACCCTAGTTGGTGAAGACCAAAACACAGCTGTTAATGTTAAAGTTTATATTGGACTTACATGCTTTGGCTGGTCGAAAACACTGCTCTTAATAAACGTCATTGCTGCTATGCATGGTTAGTAAGTAGGCAACTGTTTGCTAACACACATCAACAATGCACCAACAATAAGCTTATGTTATATAACTGCATAGTTTTGTTTCTGTCCCCTTCTGGACAAAAATCTGACTTACTCAAAAACAATGGAGAAATGTATTAGAACCAAATACATCCCACAACTTTCACATCACAATGATTCACTATCATTGGTTGTAATGATAGAATATGTTGTTTTCAAAGCTTATTCCCTTTCATTCTTGTGTTGGTGTATCCTTTAGATGTTCTACACTATTCTTTTTTTTTTAGGGAGAAACTAGTTTTAACTGACAAGAAGGTTTAACAGGAAACATATGACCAGACTTTAATGTGTTTGCCGGAGTTACACCATTTCTCAGAGACTTTATTTGCAAAAAAAAATTTAAACAGTGAAGAAGGTTACTTAAATATTACATCCATATGATTTAGTGCTTTGATATGATAATCCTCACATCATCAAACCCTTATGGATTGTGTCTCTACGTTCATTTTTGGAGTAGGCAGACTGGACACCTTTTGTAGAGAAAGCTTCTGGCAAGGATTCAGCAGATGAACCCATTTGTAGAAAAAAAAAAAGATAAAGTTAAATATAGGCAAGATGTCCCAGTTTCTCAGAAATATAGTCAGGCATCAAATTATAAAAGCCTGCTTTGTATTGAACATTCTACATTGACACCGTTACATAAATACTACGGTTGTTACGGAGACATAGTGATGAATCACCAGAAGATGAATTGTCTTTTCGCTGTCTGATTTGGCTCAGTTAGGATGAGGAACAGATGCCTGCTTCAAGCTAAACCACAACTTACAGCTGCCACCTGTGGTGCATAGAATTTGAAGCTGTAAAAACAGGATCTATCATACATGCGTTGCTCTTAATCTTACTTGATATCTAAGTAAAACAGAGATTTAATTTTCCTGAAGTATTTTTGTCTATTTTTTTTACAATTAAAACTCAAATTAAACACATGTATCTTCTGAGTTGTTTCATGGCACTTACAAGTGAAAATACAATATATTTGGTACGTGTTTGCTGCATGTTTTCCTCTGAGACTAAAAGCTCGTTGTTGATTTAATACATGATAATGAGATGATGACGTCCCCTTCGACCTGTGTTTACTCGAGAACAGATGTTCGGCCTTGGTTGAAGATTTACATACATTATTTTCTTGGAACAAAATCATGAGGGATAGAGATGAAAAAAAAAATCCTTTGACACCTCTCGAATCTGTGCAAAAAAAATAACTGTGAAGTTTTCTCTTAATATTCAAACCTGTTCTGAAATCTTCCCAGGCTTCAAAGTACCTTTTAGAATATTAAGCTGACATTATGCATAACTTTCCATGTTCATCTTAAACTCTTCAAGAATCAAGAGTGTGCCTAAATGAACACAGCTGAATAAGTTCAGAATTTGGGCATTAAGTATACATCTTGGAAAGTCTTCATTTCACAGAAGTGCTAAGTCACATTTTCCATTCATGAATCATTTCAACGTCCACCTTCAGTAATCTCTTCCACCTTCCTCTCCATCTTTCTGAAAATGCACCAACAACTTTGTGTCCCCTCATGACATTGGCCTGTAAACCCTAAACGTGAATCTTAATTCCTCCTCAATAGCAGCCTTGCGATGCATTCACCTCAGGGGTGCCAAAGGGGATTATGGTTAATGGAGTTGTCCAATACAGAGGCAGAATTAGCCCTAGCTGATCTTCCTGTGTGGTTTCAGCTCACGTTCATTGTGTTCCCGCAGGAGGAAGCAATGAATAGAAATTACATTTTGGAAAGGTGAGGATTGTTTTTAGCCCGGTACCTGAAGTAAAATGCTTGTTTCATGTTTTGGCTATTTGTGTTAACAATGAATATATATTTGTGTGTATTTGAGTCAGCCAGACATAAAAGTGTTCAAAGGTGTGGGTGAAACGTCTCCTCATAACGGTTTATACACTGGTTTGTATGATATCTTATAAAAAGTTACTCCACATTTTTTCTTCGTTTTCCTCTGAAAGCCAGCAACACGTCAATTTCTGCTTGTTACATGATTACGTTATTTTTAGCCTTTCTTTTAGGCAAAAATAAATACTTTATGAATAGCTCCTTGCTAGGAGACTTCTGCTGCACTTCATGAAAAGAAAAAAATCCCTCCAGCTTTCGATCTTTGGATTAGAAGTCTTATGCATCATCTGATCATAAACTTTTACACCATTTCCAACCCGTTCTGGATAAATTAGAAAATATGACACATCAGTACTGTCGCTGAACATTATGTTATGTCACCATGCACAAAGTCTCTTCCAAACCTTCTAAAATAGCCAATACGAAACCTGTGACTACAGTGACACCTACTGTCATAAAAATGAATAAAGGGCGTTGTGGTTAAAAGTTATGAGTTTCCTATCCAACAACAAACAAAGCTACTTGACCATGTTTTGTGTGTGTTTGTGTGTGAGTGTGTTAAAGCACAGATCAGTGTCCCAGTCAATCTGTTCATCTATCTGTCAGATTATACAAATAATAGAGTTTACTTAAATTGGGTGGTTTTATTTGTGCTATGGTCTGTTAAAAGGGGTCAGACTCACTGTAGTGATGTATTATGTTTGCTGTTTGTGATGTGTGAGGTGTGGATTGCCCGATCAATCAGGGATATTGGAAACAGGTATGCATCATTAGGTCGCCTAAGTAGTGACTGATTGGGCACTCTCAAGTTGTGGAAGGAAGGGTAAATAGTTCTGTAGTTAAAGAAATTCTGTTAACACTAGTGCACTCATGGGTGTGCATGTGTGTCTTTAGGTAAACAGAGATTTCAGCAGTAACTTAGGAATTTTAAATAAATGCATTTTATTGTTATTTAGATTACATTTTTTTTGTGTGTGGTTTGCCATGTGCTCCCCTGGGCAGATGGTACGCTCCAGGTGTGGCTGAGATGATAAAAAGTAATTTCAGTGCTTGACTGTGGAGATATCCTCTGTTCTCTTTGTCTCTTACCTTAGGATAACTTGATGCAGTCCTGTATCATACTCATCATCGTGTACTATATGAGAAAGTAAGCTGGTCCTCACTAGCAACAAGAAAAAAAATCTACCTCAGCATATAATTTGTCTTCTCTAATTTAAAACCACTGTTATCTCAGGCATGTTTAACTCTAGTCCTCCCTTGGGCAAATCCTGAACTTGGAAAGACTGACTTTCACTATTTTAGTCCATATAAATGGAATTATATACAGAGGATTTAAAAACTTGAATGTCTCATCCCACAGGCTGATTTTACATTGTTAACTTTAGTTTTGGCTTTGTGTGTTTTTATCTCTCTCTGCTGTTTTCCGGTCTCTCTCACAAAAGCGTTCTTGATTTCAGTGTGATTACATGATTAAAAACGTTTTATATATTAAAGTAGGATGTTTAAGCTTGCTGTAAGACTGCAGGCTTTAAGTGTTTTGTTTTCTTTGTTCCCTCAGTTAGAATTACATTTTTTGTAATACAAAATGACAAAAAATTTGTTCATACATAACTTGCAATCGATCATTTTGTGCCCAGGTCTTTAAAAAAACTACTTTTTGTAAGCGCTCTTCGATTAAATGCTTATTTTAATTGTCTCACTACCCACCCCACACATTTTCCCACACAACAGCTCAAACCTTTGCCTACCTGCATGCACGCTGTGTGCATGAACTTGGAGATGTCTGAGTCCGGCGGCTTGCAGTTGACCGTGCAAGCAGCTAACAGCGGTAACAGTGCTGACAGAGCTAAATGTTTAGACCTAGGAGGGAACTAGAGGACAGGCTTTACGCTTCCTTCACAACGCGGTCCCGCCACCATGGGTTGGGTGAATTACATTATCAGTGGTAATCGCTGTGCATTGCAGCCCGTGGAACACACACACACACACACAGCTTCCGTTCACATGATGGATATCGAATGAAGAAGTATTTTTGTATCGGTATCACTTTAAGGTTACTTAAGATAAGATAAGATAAGATAAGATAATCCTTTATTAGTCCTGCAGCGGGGAACTTTGCAGGCTTACAGCAGCATAGAGTAAAGTGCACACAAGAGACATAGTTGAAGAAAGACAAGATAAAAATAAAAAATGAAAATAAAAAATAAATAGAAAAATAAAAAATGAATTAAATTAAAAAATACTTGTTTAATGGATGCACGCAAAGGCACTCACCCACTAGGACACTTTGCACACACATCACCAACACTTATATCGTTAACAATGAAGCCAATATATCAACCACACAACAACGCAACAACTTTGCCCTGCAACAGAATCCTCTCTCACTCTAACTCAACGCCCACACGCATACTCGAACCCAACACACACACCTCATGGACGGCAGGTCACCATCACAACTCAGTCACAGTAACAGGCTAGAGATCTAAAAATATTCTACCTTACCATAGTTTTTTTAAAACATACATAACATTTGCACAACGGAGCATTTGCAACAGCGCCACCCATCGAACCTTACCAGAAAATAACCGGGTATAAATTGGCAATATAAGGAGGATAAACCACATCAATATTTTTTCTGTATTCATGTTTTTGAATGAATGTTTTGTAATAAGAATAATGAATATTGCTGGACATAAAAAGCATTTTAAATGTTTGGCAATCACACCCAAAGTCTTGACGTTGAGGTTTTCAGGTGGTCTCAAGTGTCAATCAATTGTATTTCACACACTGGATAAGGCCATTGCGTTCTTACTGTTGTGCTGTTGTATGTATTATTGTCTGACTTTTTTGGTGCTGTGGAGAGGAATATCCGCTTTTGGACAGTACAGTCTAAATTTATCTGTTAAATCTAGGTTGGCCTGGACACAACATTTGGGGTATATTTGGATACAACACAACGCCCCGCAGTGTGTCTTGTTGCCATTCAACAAAAAGGGCACAAAGGTGCTGATCCAAACTGACATTTAAAGTTGTTCCATTCGAACGGAGTAGGCGGCCATGCGTTCACTCATAATCTGTCACTGTCTCCTATTGTTGCATTTAAAAGAGAGAAGAAGAGGAGACCTTCCTGACTTCAAGCAACTCCCAGAAACACAGTCAACTGTCAGCAATGTTCAACTTTGTATGTACGTCTGGCTTTGGTTCAAGCGTTACCCAAAGAGGCGTGATGATCTCTTAGTAAGCATTATTTTCCTTTTTTCTATCAGAACAGATTGTCAATTTCTTTTCAGAAGCCAATACTTTGCACAAACAAACCTTGAATTTGAAATCCATTACTTTAATTCTGGCTGCGATGCAGAAGATAAATGTGTTTTTAAGTATGTGTGTGTGTGTGTGTGTGTGTGTGTGTGTGTGTGTGTGTGTGTGTGTGTGTGTGTGTGTGTGTGTGTGTGTGTGTGTGTGTGTGTGTGTGTGTGTGTGTGTGTGACACATTAAGAGGCTCAAGCCCTCATCTGCTGTGTACACCTGCTAGGAGTTCAATGGGCCGATATTAAGCTTTAATTGAATCTCATTCTCCCATGGAAGCGCCGGGCACAGTGAAAATCTGATCTTTGACTGGGCGTCATTCCATGGCAGGTGGGAAGCAAAATAACTTCTGGCTCACCAGCTGTCATAAAGTTAGCGCTGGGACTTTAATATGTTATTGGCTGTGAGGGTTTCCTGAAACTGTCACGCCATGATTATTATAATTTTTAACTTATTTACAGGATGGCAGTTATCTTATTGAAGATGAATCATGGGCAACAGAAAACGTCCTTAGGGCGCCAGCAATTTGGAAGCAAATCATAGTGAGGCATTGGAATATGGAATGTACGTAAAAAAAAATACTTTTTCATTTTGAGTCAAAAACGTGTGAAAAATAAAAGTGCCTGTGATGTAGACAGATTCAAAAACAGATATTCCTTTTGTGTTTGAAGTATTACAAAAAACAAAGGAGAGTAATGTGGTTTCAAGGCTCCAGAAGGTTCAATAAAAGACAAAGAAGTGAGGACACATTGAAGGTTATGAGGGTGAAGGCAGCCTTTATTGTAGGAAGACATACTTTAAAGGATGATGAAGCTCCGGTTCACAACAGAAGAGCAAGAGAGCAGGGACATTCACTATTTACAATGTGCAGAGTGGGTGGTGGAGCCTAATGGCATTGCATTAAAGGCCTCCTGTAAAAAGGGACTTGTTAAATGAACGGCATCACTTTTAATTATAGAGGATTCACTCAGAAAGCCTTGGCAGAGCAGAAGCATCACTACCACACAGATAAGAAAAGGATCTGAACAAAGCCGTTGTTTCTGTCGACTTCTTTTGATTTTCTTTTGGTTGTCAAAGTACAAAAGACATCAGAAACAAGAACATTTCATAGTTTCATAGTTAATACATTTTTGGGATGTCAAATTTTTGCTTCCTACTAGTTGTGGTATTTACGCAACAAAACCAGTTGGTTAGGTTTAGGCAGCAAAACCACGTGGTTAGGCTTGCTGTATGAGAATATATGGGCTTGAGATAAAATAAGGTAGTTATCTAATGTAAAAAAAATACTTCTCTTGTCACGTATCTGGCATTTGTGAGTTAGGTACAAAAACTATGGTCAAATAACTCAACATTGATGGTGGAAAATGGGTGAAAAAAGAGTAAAAGTCCTGTGTTTTTTGACCCATCCATGCATCTACACCTCTTAACCCAACTAAATATTTGTCGCAATTCAAACTACATCACTTGCTCTGACCAATAATGATGCGGATGGTTTTACATTGGAGATTATAAAAGCCTGGTGCCTCCCTTACAGATGCTAAAGGTTGCCTCAGTGCACTGCTCACGCTGCAATACTTGACGCATTGGGAGTGAAAACAATGTATTTTGCCTGCAAAAAATCTGTTTGTAAATAACTCAGTTATAATTTGATTGATCGGGACAAAGGACAATGTTGAGCTTTTGATCCATACTTAAAATCAACAGGTCTCTACAAGTTTGAGTTATGACCACAGCCCGCTAGTAAAATGATTCTTTGAGAAAATATAACCATCCCGTATGAATAACAAAGTAGCTCTGCATTGAAAAACTGTGTCGCATCCCTTTCAATTAAAACTTTAATTCATCAAGTGCAGACTGTTCCCCATAATGAAGGGCACATTAACACGGGAGAAAAAACTGTCTTCTAAACAGCAGTGATCAGAGCGTCCCATCCAGAAAAAAAGTCTCAACTCAAACTCGTTAGATCTTTTACCTCTTTCATCCCTTTTGGTGTTAGAAACATCACAGACGAGCTGAGCTGGTGAACATGAGCGACCTGCGCACATTTCACTGATGTTGGGTGTTTCTGAATATTGAAGTTCAGATTTTTTTCAAACCTCTAGGGCCGCCAGCTGCCAACGTTTTCTACGGCAACTTTAATATTTTACTGCATCTGTAATCAAACCACTTTCGGAACAGATTTGGTTTCTGCGTTCCAACAACTTCCTTCAGAAATGTCAAATTATTGTGCACTGATTTGCCGGCTCCACTGACTGTCATTGAAGGGACAGTAGGTCAGCTCTCTGACGCTGCAGAGAATGTGGCTAAAACAGCTTATCCTTAACATGATTAAGCCTCTTGCTGTCTCCATCTCTCTCTCTCTCTCTCTCTCTCTCTTGTCACTTTCTGTTCTATCTCTCTCTCTCTCTCTCTCTCTCTCTCTCTCTCTCTCTCTCTCTCTCTCTCTCTGGTCTAATTCCCTTTCCAGTGGGAGTAACATGTCCTGTGGGAGGGAGTGTGTAACGGTGGGAGTTAATTTAATCAACATCATGCTTGGGTAAGGCAAGCCATTTCTCAGCCAGTCCACTCACTGACCTCCAGGTAGTGAGTGTGTGTGTGTGTGTGTGTGTGTGTGTGTGTGTGTGTGTGTGTGTGTGTGTGTGTGTGTGTGTGTGTGTGTGTGTGTGTGTGTGTGTGTGTGTGTGTGTGTGTGTGTGTGTGTGTGTGTGTGTAGAAGCAGGAGAGTGATAGGGGGAGTCGATTGTATCAGCTCACTGTCCATGGAGACCACGACTCTGTACTCCCTCTGCACCTCGATTCACCTCCCTGTGTCTTCATCCCGAGCTGTAGGAGATGTGGTGGTGTAGTGGCCTCTCCACCTCTCTGTTTGAGTCTGCAGGTAGCCAGCCAGGCACCATCCGGGATCATCTGTGAGGTAGAGCACATGGGGGTTTTTGTTTTACCCTTAAATCAGCTTTCCTACGGGCTGAAATAATTAGTTTGCGCAGCATGTAGCATTATAATCAGCGTTGAGTGGTAGCACAGCATGAAAAAGTATACATTAGGGATGCACAGAACTAAAATGTTTTCTAATAGCCAATAATTGATCTGGTTATTTCAGCTGATTCTCTTTTTTGTACGGATTTATTTTATCAGTGAGAGTAAGAGGTTCTGTGGTTTCCTTCTATGCAGAGGCACTATGCTAGCTTTTCCCCTGGTTACCAGTTCTTATGCTAAGCTAATTTCAATGGCTTCTAGCTGTAGCTTCATATTCAGCGTACAAACATGAGAGTAATATCAATCTTCTCACCTAACTCTTGGCAAGAAAGCAAATAAGTAAATTTCCTAAAATGCTGAATTATTCTGTTTCAAGACGGGACAAAATATAGTTTTTGCTTCAATTACTCTCTGTCAGCAATACTGATAAAGATATCCTTTCCCAATACAGATTCACTAACTGTCACCTTTTATTAGATTTAGTGTTTTTTTTTTAGGTATGAGACCATGTTTACCATGGGTTCTTTTGGAGTCTCCAAATGGCCTTTTTTGGAAAAAAGTTAACCTTGGATAAGGCTTCATGCTTTGGTCCTTTTGTGTTTACCAGCTAATAAGTCCCAGCTATAAATCATGGTATTTTATTTTCAGAAATAAAATTACTCAATGCCAGAAGAACTTACAGGGATTCTGTCTGTTGAAGACAAAAGAGTGCTGCATTTCAAAAGAGACCAAAACCATGCATGGAGTTCAAAAACAGCTTTCAATTAACTTTTGGCATGCCTTGGATAGACTAAGATCTTTGGTTAGAGATTAAACAAAAAATAGCATATTATTGCTAAAGTAAACAAAAAGATGCAGACAAATGCATTTGTAAAAATAAAATAAATCCTGAAATGAATTATCTACACTGGTGTAAATGCCTCCTCTAGTCTTCATCCTAGTATGTTAACGCTAGTGATGCAGTTCTACTCTATAGCAACATTCTCTCAACCTGTCTCATTACATTACATTACATTACAGTCATTTAGCAGACACTTTTATCCAAAGCGACTTACAATCAGTAGTATATTACATATCATTCACCCATTCACACACTGATGACAGGCTACCATGCAAGGTGCCACCATCAGACTCTAACTAACATTCATGCAACATCCAGTCCACACCGATGGCAAGCCTTCGGGAGCAACTTGGGGTTAAGTGTCTTGCCCAAGGACACATCGACTGCCAAAGCCAGGTATCGAACCACCGACCCTCTGATTGGAGAACTACCTTGCTCTCCACTACACCACAGCCGCCCCACGCTCGTCTACTAATTTCCTACATCTCCCACAATGCTCTTCAACCACCCCCGGAGAACGTGCTAGACTCGAATTCAGCTGTAGAACTAATGAGTAGGCGGAGAGGGCAGGAATAAGAGCTTGAGTTGCAGTTTGAGAGCACATGCTGCGTCTGATGGTGGAGAAATATTGTTCTCTGATAGACTATTTCCTGTATGACTGTCAAATGTCAGTGCAAATGATTAATCTGAATATAAGCTTTTTTCACATTAGATTCTCAGGGACTTGCACCAAAACCATCAGCATTTCTTATAGCTGCTATAGAGAAGTGAAAAAATACACTTTTGCTGCATTAAGAATACTGTGGCCAGAGAAATAAGGAATTCAAATCATTAACCATAAAAATGGACACATTAATACATCACAAAAAGGATTCCGTCTGCACATTATTACCATTATTAGAGTAGTAGTAATGATGACATTCAGCGAGGAGCACGACTTAGGAGTGGATTCTGTCATTTACAGACTTGGGTTTGTCCTGCACTTGTGAAAGAGATGTTTAACATGTCTCCTAAAATCACTGTTATTTTGAATTCAAGGATTCATTTTCAGTCCTTTAATCATTGATGATAGATATACTGTATTAGACTCTGGGTTGTGGTGAACAAATAGATTTTTAGTTCTGACCTACCAAAGTTCCTGTTCTGGGAGTGGCAGTGGTTCTCGTCTGTGTAATAAATTAGTAATCTGGGTAAGCTTGTCAAATCAGGCTCGTTGTTCTGTTCGAATTAAACTTTGATGAAATCTGCAGCTTTTAGCAGCACGTGATCATGTGGCATCCTTTCTTGAGAGTATTGTGTTTTTAAACATGTTGGAAATCTTTTGCAGTGCACGTTAAGTGTCGTTTCAGTACTGCTGCATGTAATTATAGTGCCATCCTAAATCCACGAAATGCAATCTCTCTTTGTTGCATTCTTCTTCGAGCATCCACTGCTTTGTCAGCACTTGCCCATGCGAATATATTGTCTCTGTGACCTGTTGATTCAGATCCATTGCAGTCTTCAGCTGGGTGCTGTCTGGTTTTAATTGCAGCCGTGTCCTGTAACCTCCCCTCTTACATGTATTTCATTCAGATTCACTGCCTCTGTAAATCTTTTGAAAATTGCTTCGTGAACTCCCCCTCCTCCTCCTCCTCCTCACATAAGTTCAAGACGGCCTCCTACTGACTGAGAAGTGCAACAGCACAACCTTGTGGACTCAAGTTTATCAGTGATAGAGGGAAGAGTGGCTAAATCTTTCTAGTGCGTCTTCCTCTTCACTGAAGACTGTCTTCAGCATCATTTTTTTGCATATTTCCCTTTGAATTTGCTTCATCTTTGAAATAGTCTCTTGTTCGTATTCGTCTCCTTATTCTTTTCCTCTTCGTCTGTCATTTCTGCTCACCTTCCGATCTCCACCCATCTCCTTGTTCTCTCAAACCTTTTTTATCTCTGTCTGTCCATCTGCCCATCAGCCTTCTCACCTGTCTTTTTTATCACCCCTATCACACACTTTACATATATATATATTACTTTACTATATATATATATATATATATATATATATATATATATATATATATATATAGGCTTCTTGAGTGGGTGATATTTAATGTATTAACAGCTGGCGCTTTACACGATGTGCTTCATGCAGCACAAACTGTTCTTCCTCAGCAGTACATATTTGTCAGATGACTCATTTTATCTGGATCTATTTTTTTCTTCTCAACAGCTAACTGATGATGTGATGCAGTAATGGAGCATCAATAAAATTGCAGATGGAGGAACAATAAAGCGTGGGAGTGTAATGCTTTGATGATTGACGACATGAACATGGGAGCAAAATAAATTCAGACATAAATCCATTTGTCTAAACTGTAAAGCATTTCCTGTTATCAAATGTTAAAAATATGTATAATAAGCTAATGACGCAGGTGCTGTCTGCTATTTGTTGTGTGTAGATGAAACTGAATATTGTATTCATTCAAAGCAATCTGATGCTTAGTTTAACCATAGTTCACTCTAGATTTGGATGTCTGTGTTACTACTTTTGATTTAATCAATCCTTATGTTGGACTTAAAGGTCAAATTAATGATAATAAAAACAACAATGTACCAAAAAATAGAGAATAAAAAATATGCGTCAAACGATGACCAAAAGGTGTCGGCGGTCACCGGCCACAACGTTAAATCGGGCTAGGGGCGTAAAGAGGGGGGACCAATGGCCCCTTCCTCACTTCCTACCCCCTAATTCCTACGCCCTTGCTCGCATCCTCAAATTTGGTCTACATTATGATCTCTACTACCCACCTGCAAAGTGTCGGGACTCCATCTAACATGGTTGAGGTGCTTTCGCCTTGACATTATCCGTCCAGAGACAGACAGACAGAATTATAAACACCTAGCAAAGTGTTCTCAAACGCCTCTGTGGGGGTAGGTGTCTCCACAACCACATTATGCCATAATGACACACACACACACACACACACACACACACACACACACACTGTATGCCCTCCGTTCTTACATAAAAGTGCAACATTTTGTGAATACACTTATTTGCTTGCTTGCTTGTTACTGTAGCTTAAGACTGGAAACAGAGGAAACACCTCTCATTAAATAAATACTAAGGTGTCAAAGTGACACTTATGCTAACTATAGTTTTTATGTATTCTCACTCAATTAGTGTCCAGGTGTTGCAACTGACTCAATATGTGTGTATTCCAATATATTTCATCATATCATCATTTTTATTTGTTATTACTATATTAAAATCTTTCTACACACTTTCTTATGACTGCAGAAGTGACCCATGTTGGAGTCATGGAAAATAAGCTCTACCAGGCTTTTGGCTACACGGATTATATACTTGCTTGTAGAATTGGTTTTGGTCCTTGCATATCATTTTTAGAAATAAGTAAAATATACCGCCAATCCTATCTTGTAACGTAGCTGTTTTTTTTTCTTTATCATGGTTCTAAAGGATCCAGTTACATAAGGAAATATTATAATGTGAGGATGGATTGCTGTGGTGTGCTCTTTTACACAACTCTAATTATTCCTTATGGAACATGACTTAAGATTGCTGTTCATTTGTTGTGAGAGAGACATCAGATATTACAGAAATGTAAAAATAAATGGGTATCCTGGGTGTCAGAAGACATGTAGCATGTAAATGAAACGTGATATCATGTTTGCTGTGCTGATGGTGGGAGGAAGCAATCTCATTCTGACTGGTGCATGATGGATGTTCCCCCCAGATATCCAAGGATTCAGCCCTGCCCCGTGTCAAGTTCAATCCCCAAAGACGGGACATCTCATACCTTTCGTCTCTCTTGATGTATTTGTGAACAAGAGAGTCTTTCTCTCTTGTTCTTTTCCTTTGACTTTGTCTCGGTGCCTTGTCACCATTTCTGTAGATATCCTGTGAAATCTAAGATATGATGGTTATCATATCTATGAATAGCTGCACCATTACATCATTTTACAAGTTCCCCAAAATGTTGCCTAGCATGTTTGGTGTCTGGCCATGACTTAAATCACTTTCTTGCTGACAGTTAGAAGCTAGTTAGCTTAGCAAAATGACTGGAAAAGTGAGAAACGGCTAGTTTGCACCTCAAAAACTCACAGATTAACGTTTTATGTTGTATTTGTTTAATCTGTACAATAAACAAAGTGTGAAAATTTACCCGACCAAGAAAAAAATAAATTTCTAAATATAATTAATGAGCTTTAAATGCTAGATTCGGCAGATTTTTTGTTTGGACAAAGCTAGGCTAGTCGTTCCCTCCTGCTTCTAGTTTCTATGCTTTTATGCTAAACTAAGCTAAGCTAGCCGGACACTGGCTGTGGTCTAATATTGAACAGACAGATATGAGAGTGACATCAAACTGCTCATAACATTTTCAGCAAGAAAGAGAGACTGTGTTTCCAAAAATGTTGAGCTTTTCTTTTAAATGTTGAACGTTTTAAAAGAGGTTTAAAAAAGCTGACATCATATGTCATTTTAATTTGCATAGTCTCTGTCCCTGTAGTCACTCTCACTTTGTATTTTCTCTTTGTCCTCTCCTCTAAGAGATTAACATATTATCACAATTCATTCTTTTTCCTCTTCTCTCTCTCTCTTTCTCCCACTCTCTCACTCTATCCAGCTCTGTTATTATTCTCTCCAGTCCCCAGAGGAGGGGAGTGGAGAGGGGAGGCCGTGGTGCCGACTTTGTACTGTCCAAATGTTATTTCATCTCATTCATCAGTGCCAGCTTCTACCCTCAGCGGAGAGGCAGGATGCTGGTGAGAGGGAGGTGATGAAAGCGCTTTGATAGACAAGCTAAATTACCGACAGTCCCAGTTCTCCCAGGACCTGTTTCTCTCGGATACCATGAAATCTGTAATGCCATAATTCCACTGTTAATTAGGTTTTTCTTGAGATGTCACATATAATAAAGCAGCGCTCAAAAGAAAAAAAAGGAAATTACACTTCACAACAATGATTGTGTTAAATGGACATTGACTCCCAGAACGAAGGGAATTCACACATTCACATTGCAGGCTCCAAATATCAAATCTGACCTCATTGGTTGGTTGCTCATATCTATTCTAGGGTGAAACGCACATGTAATGCGAACTGTCAGTAATGTCAAAACACATGCAATGACACACTCTACCATCGCCTCATGTGCTTTTCAAAATGTGCCCTTGAGGCATCTCAGGGAATCGCACATACCAGTCATGTCAGCTTACCTTTTTGTATTGTAGCCGCTTGTTGTGAAGCAGACGGGCCTCAAAATCATTTTGTATGTCATCAACGTATTTTAGTCCTTGAAGTCGGAAGTTTATTTTGAATAGACTGCATGTAATGAGTTGAAATTGACAGATATTGCTGGACTTTTGTAGAAAATCGCTCAAAAAATGAGGAGTAACTTATTGTAAGAAATCATAAAAACCGTTGTACGAGGATACGTTGTGTGAAGATAAGAGTGTTGGTTAATGGTGTCTTCTATCGTAGCACCAGTTTGCCCTACTTGCCACCAAAATATGGTCATATGAATAACACAAGATTTTTGTACTTCATGACAGCTTTAACAATGATTTCTGCCTAAATAACAGATTTTGCAGTATCTACCCCATATGGTCCAGAATAAAGTATGATTAAGAAATTAAACATGCATTTCCATCTGCTGCTTTTTCAGCTCAGAACATCAGAGCTGATGAAAAAACTAAAGCATTGGGACATTTAAGCTGCAGTTTTTAAAGTAACTGTTCTGTTATCATCCTGTCCTCCAGTGCCTGCACAATGACAAACTCTCCTTTAGGCCACAGGCATAAACATGCTTGTGTGCTGTTTAAATCGGCAAGCGGGTCATTTTGACACATCTCAAGCCCGATACGGAGCAATTAATTTCTGGAGATCAAAACTGCTATTCATGGGTGCATATTTAGCATTTTCCTGCTGTTCCTGGAATGAGGCATTTATGTCAAACCATCTGTGTAAAGTGGTGACAGCAGCCTGCCAACCAGTGTCCTGTCTCATTATCTCACACCTATCCTGAACTCATGGCGCTAAGAGAAAACTACCTGACATCCCCAAAGTCAGATGAAGAGACTTTACTGTCAGATGTATTCCAGTCAACTTGAAGACATGTACAAGTTTTAAAAAGTTCACAAAGAACTGCAAGCAGGAAGACATCAACAATTTTGATTGTAATTAATTGTGGAAACTGGCGTATCTAAATTGGGAGGCAAAACTACCTGACATCCCCAAAGTCAGATGAAGAGACTTTACCGTCAGATATATTCCAGTCAACTTGAAGACATGTACAAGTTTTTAAAAGTTCACAAAGAACTGCAAGCAGGAAGACATCAACAATTTTGATTGTAATTAATTGTGGAAACTGGCGTATCTAAATTGGGACGCACACACAGCAAACAGCAATGAAAACACATATATACTGTATACTTTGTAGGGTGTCCAATACAACACATTTGCAATATGTTAAAAAATAATTAACTTAAACTTTAATAAACTATCCTGCTTTGTAAATACTATCGGTCATGCTAGGGATGAACAGTGTTGCTTTGAGGTAAATGCTAACAGCTCAGCATGCTAACGTGAAAATTTGATAATGAGACCATGCTGATATATCAGGTATATTGTTTACTTTGGTCACCATCTTAATTCCGCATAGTAGCATGCTAACATTTACAAGTACTTCTGTGGCTGATTGGATTTGTGTAGCAGGTGTTTGGTCATAAACCAAAGTTTTTGATACATTTAGATTTTGATCTGATGATGACATTACAGGAAAAATAAAGCTATGAGCTCTCATGATATTTCAGTAGTCAAGCAACCAATTGGCACACAGGCCGACCAACATTGCCAGCCAATCGGCAGGAAAAACTGTTGGCATTGTACATTTCTGCAAACCATGGATATGTTGAATATGGACATTTCTTATGTAGTACACAAGCGTCAGGTAGAGCAGGTAACGTAGTATACTAAGCAACCGTTATTTAAAGTTACCTGATATAATACGGAGTAAAACATAAACAGATCAAACAAACACAGGACCTTCACCCAGGAGTCCGCTGTCCGTCTCCTGTGAGAAACCAAAAGTAAATGTTGACCCTTCCCTTGTTACGCACCAAAGATACACTTGTTACACAACGTTACTCAAGAAAGTACGCTATGGGTGGTTATGTATTTATACTAGATACATTTTTAGTTACGTTGCAGCATTGTTATTTAATCATAAACCATGATTATTTTTTTAACCATAACCAAGTAGTTTTGTTGCCCAAACATAATCTTTTCACAATATTTTACCACATGGCATCGTTCGTTTCTGCAAGTGTGATACAAGGCTGATATGAAAACTATTTATGGAACATGTATTTGGTTCAGTAACGTCAATATTGAAAGTATCTCGTGGCCAAACGGCATCTTTATCCTGAAACATCAAATCAACTTTAGTCTCAATCTTTGTTTTGTAGGATATCTAGGGAGCCTAGTGAGCCCTGTTCAAGTAAGTGTCCTTGACCAACATGCTGTTCTGTACCTGTGACATGTCCGTGGTATTAACCCATAAGTCTTCATGTAAAAAGTCCTTGGAGGGCTGAAAGTTATTTTTCTCGGTCAACCTCTGCCCTCTCTCTCAGCCATGCATTTTAAGAAAAAAAAGGTTAGAGAAGTGAAGTGGAGCGTTCAGCTATTGTCAGTTTATCACTGTCAGCTGGGCCACCAGAGAGCTTCACCCTGCGAGGCGGGAGGGGTTTGACACAAGGAGGTCGAAGTATTTCTAGTTTCTCATCTCCCAGAGGAGAAGGCTTCATGTCAGAAAACCGCATGAACAGAGAGACAAGAGAGAAGACACTCTGTGGGTGTAAATGATGCATTTTTCATCACACAGTGTCCTTGTGGTTCTGTTTAGCTGTGTTGGTAGAAGATGGAACAGCGAGCATTTCAGACAGTGTTTGCTCCCTAGTTCCAGCTACAATCATTTGAAAAAATCAGGACATTTCAAATAAAAGCTACCAACAGCTATCAATATTGGATTGTATAGACTGATTTTAAAACAGTGAGATACAAGTGTGTGTTGCCTGATTATGGCTTTGTTTTGTTCTGCAGAGACAGAATTGATGACACTTCTGATGTATTTTAGACAAATGCATTTTTTAAATGGGATTTTTTTTGTGGTACTGGACTTAAAATGGCAATCCTTAAAGGGCCATCATTATAAAAATAGATTTTTTTTTATTGTAAAGCAGGTCTAAATTATCTTCAATACTGTGAGGGTTGAGACAGTTAAAGCACATTCAAGCAAATAAACATTTTCTAGTAGTTACCAAAAACACAAGTATGAACCTGGATATGAGCACAATATGTTTCTTTTAAGATTTGAATCCTGTTTAATTAAACATTTTATTTGATTGAAAACAATAGAATTGTGCTATATTGAGTATTTTTGTTGATACAAGAGCTCCAGGTTTTCACTCACAGAGGCACAGTTTTTAACACTGCAAATATATAAATATTGCAATACTGTTATCAGTGAGCCATTGGCTCAATCACCATTGTGTTACCTCCTTTGGCTATAGATAATTACTTCATGGACGATAATTTAGATGAAAATATTAGAACAGTTATTACCACCAGACAATCAGGCTCCTTAACTCATTAACTTGTATATATTCCACATCACATTAATATTTACATAAAAATGCACTAGCATCATGACTGCTGCTTTTGAAGCACACACAATCCTCTGTTTTCCATATATGTATAGGTCATTTGTTTTGCCATTCTCTCATATCCCATTATCTTTCCCTCACTATGTTTGTGCAGGATTGTTGGAGAAACTCCCATTTTCAAATGTGTTAATATGATATTTTAATTTTCTCTTACCATTGTTTTTTTTATATAATTGTATCTTATTATTTTCATTTCATCTCATTTTATCTTTGATATGATAAGTTCTCTTATTGCGACTCATGCTTTTATTGTTCAGCTGATCCGCTGTTAACCTACAACTTATTCAACCAAAACTTTACACTGATTGATAGTATAATGACCAACAAACAAAGTGATTACCTAATGAGTAACACCTGATATCTATATGGCCTCTTTATAATTGGTTATATGACTTTGGCGGCTGACTGATAACTGAAATCCTTGTTTTCACCCTCTTTTACTTTTTGAACCATGTAAGCATCCTGTTCAAGTAAAGAAGATTCTTTTTTTAGCCCTTACATCTTGTACAGTTTACATAATGAGCAATGTGCAGAAATTAATTCAATGCATTCATTTTGAGACAGCTGAGTCAGACATCCACACAAGAGACAGAACTCAAGGATACCATTCACATTTTGTATGAGGTGTGACAGGAGTTGAGAGTGCGCATGCAGTGTCTGGGACACGACTTCCCACATCTAGGTGGTTGCTATGGTAACGATCACACAAGTGAAAGAAACTCTCCACTTTAAAGTGATTTGGTGCAGATAGACAGGGCTGATGAAGAACACACAGCAGTGATTTCTACAGTCTTATTTCACCAGACACACTTGGGAAACAGCAGCTCATCAGTTCAGTCTGAACGTACACAGAGGAGAAGGCACATGTAGGAGCTGGAGGGAAATGCATTGTTAATGCAAGGCAAGCACAGTCACTAAATCTGACAAAGACATCTCTTATATTATTCAGTTTGATATTCACACAAAATGTGCCAGACCTCATTGTTAGGAAAACCCACTTTATAGAATATTCAGGGTACAGTAAATCTGTTCAAAACTCTTATTTTTATGTTAGTTTATCATGGGTTCATGGTTCAAAAGGACCACCCCATTATAGCTGATTATAAATCCATATTAATACAAACGTAATCAGCTAATGTTGTGTTAGATCTTCTTTTCAATTGAAGTCCTTGTGAATTATACACGTTTTAAGCTTTTATTTTTCTATTTATGGCCTGGAGGCGACATTGTCCTAAGCTCATAAAACTTGTTTTTGAGCATAATAAGCATAATGTATGGATTATTTTGACTATAATAGATAATTGGATGAAACATATTGTGCTATTTATCAAAGACTACTTTGTTTTGAAACCATTTCGACCTTGAAATAGAGACACAAAATAACATCTGTTGTTTTCCTGGTCAAAAGTGACGTATGATTTCATTAGTAAAGAAAGGAAATGGGCATTGTTTGTCTCTTGTTCTGGATCATAATTTTTCTGTGTTGTCTTTATCATGCCTTCTTACTCTAATGCATCTTCACCGTTGGCCTTTCTCCTCCTCACATAGTATTTCATTTGGTCTTTGTGCCGTCACAGAAATAACGGTGAGCATGAAAAAAGCTGCAAGTCAACTTTATATTTTTGAAAATATGTTGTGATTGTTTGTGTTCCAGCAGTTGTGGCTCCTTTGTGGGAAAGGTTCCCATTGCCATGGAAACAAGGAACAGAAGTTAGGTGTGTGATTGGTTAAACAAATATGCATTTCAGGGCTGTGAGAGAAAGTGTGTCCATTTGATGAATGGGCACACTTCCTCTCCCCCCAGTGTATGACCAGAGGGAGGTACCCACGGCGACAGCCTGATAGCTTTGTGATGGCATTCTTATCCATATACAGCATGTATATGCTTTGAACATTGGCATTCCTGCATGTTAAGTAAGTTTTAATTCTTTACTAATGTTTGTAAAAAGTTTTGAGTGAGCCGAGCTGAAGAAAAGCGTAGGACAAATAATTAATCTGCTCAAATAAGAAATATATACAAGAACTGGGAATATTATTGGGAGAGTTGCTTTAATGGGATACGTAATATATATTGATATATATATATATATATATATATATATATATTGATATATATATATATATATATATATATATATATATTGATATATATATATTGATATATATTGATATTTAAATTTGCATTTGGGGATTTCAGTGTATATCAATCGTTGCCATTTCTTTAAAAAATGACCCATATTACTAATGCATTTTTTTGTTACTGTTGTCACAACTCGCGTACCGCAGTATGCAGTGCAGTGCAGGGCAGCAGCTGTGAGCTAGCCAGCTATGTCATCAAAGCAATGAGAAGCTCAGATCAGACTTCATGGTCAGAATACCCCATATTTTACCTTTAAGCATTTGAACAAAAAAATGAACAATTATTCTGTTTATCTGATGAGAACAGTCTCAAAACAGGCATCACCCAGAAACTCAATATACACACTCTAATGGGCCCCTAAAGACATGTGTAAATTAATAAAAGCTCTTTATTTGCACATCATAGCACAGGCATACATTTGTATGTATTAAAGAGCAATTTTAGTCTCACATTCAACTGTTTTCATTAAATCTGGATTAACCAATTTGCTTTATTTTGCTTTGTATCAAAATAGGCCCTTTTCTTCATGGTGCTTCTATTAAGGATCCACTAGAGGGCGGCAGGGTAGCACTTTTAAAATGACCCAACATCTCTGCAAACCCACACTACTATTGAAGCTCCTACAGTGAGTTCAGCTTCAACAAGGACTCCTGTAATGACTGACTTCACTCTGCCACATACCAACAACGAGCTCATTTAGTCTCAACGGTCTGTGGTATGCAGCAACCTTAGAGGCACATGTTTATATATTTAACGTGGCTTGAGGATGTATTAAGCTACACAACTATCAGTGTTGGAGAGGATATACAGTATTTTGGAATGAAAAGTAGCAAAGAAAACTGGTTTGAGGATGGAACCCTCTACTGAGGCTTCAGGCAGTCAAACAGTTGTGTGTGGCCAATACTGTTATGTGGTTTTAAATAGATTTTCTGTTTGAAAGGCTTTAGATGGCACTGTTTTCCTGTGTTCACACATTCACACAACTGGTTTGCAGTGCCTGAGAGGTGCTTTATTTTTACACGTGTGTTTTACTTTACTCTGATCAGCAACAGCCCTTCCATTTTATGTTCATAGGTTTTTCACTTTTGGCTCATTTAGCGGACTTCTTCTCAAATTATGAACAAAGTAAGATCAATATCAGATCATGAATTTGTAAAATGTAATGTGTATTAATACAAACAACATGAAGTAAGATTATTATACAAAATTAGAGACTCCCTAAATCAGTTAATCATTCAATCAACCTTTTGAAAGGGTTATGGCAGTCCAAAGTGCTTCACAGATGACTGATAAGCCGAATATAAGATAGAGTTAGTGTGGTGCGTGAAAACAACAGAAAGTCTACAGCAATTCAGCAGTATGACAATTTGAGACCAAAGCACGTGAAAATACAAAATGATAAAATTGTTATGAAATAAAATGAATAGCCATATAACAGTAATCATGTTAAAACAAATAAAATACAATTATAAAACTAAAAAACAATAAAAAAATAACATAACTTAAGTAGGTTTTAAGTTTACCTTCAAAGATTTCAACACTTCCAGCATCTCTCAGATCCTCAGGGAGCATAAAAGCTAAGAGCTGCACTTTGAAACAACTAAAACTCTGGTTCCAGAGGACCTGAGAGGCCGTACCGGCTCATACACTGTAAGCGTGGGAGAGAAGAGAAAAAGTTTGAAAATCAATACGGAAACTGACAGACAATCAATGTAAGGTCTTTAAAACAGGTGGGCACCCCTGTGGCTTCTTTATGAACAGAGCAATGTGGCATCGACTGAAACAAACTAAATACTGACTTCACCAGCAACTGAAGGTATACAGATATTCAAACACCCGCTCAAAAATAATAGAAATGTTGCCTTTTCCTTTTACAGTAAAATTCAATCAGCCGCTGTTTTGTAGTCAACACTTTTAAAACACAAACTAAGAATCTTCCTGTTCAACATTTTCTTGGCTCGTGATACCAGTAAGGCCGGAGACTACTGGGCACCAACTCGATCCACTAGACTGAAGGAGCCGCACCCCGAGGCCCGTCTCTGTCATTTCCTTTCTGGCCAGCTCTGTGCGCCGGCCTGGCTCGAGCCAAGCTGTTCCTGTTTGGATTCCTGCAGGAATGGGTAACATTCACCGTGGAAGATTTTGTTTGGAGTGTTGCCTCAGCCACAGTGGTGACACATTCTTTCCTCTTCCTTCTTCACACAGGCTGAAGAGGTGAAGCACCATATGAAGACTCATATGAAGCGGAAGATTAAAATAAGAAGTCAAACAAAACGGTGGAGTTGTATTCCATCAAATTTTCAAAACTATTCCTCTGCTCCGTGAAGCACATGGGCTTCCTGGGGAAATATTTTTTTTTTTCCGGAGAGTAATGAAAAGACATTCATATTGCCAGCTCCTGGTTAGTAAACCCGGATTACCATTGTTTCTACATGTTTATGTTTCATTTAGAAGTATGCATATGATCTTTTATTGTCATTATTCATTTTACAAGTGCTATAAAAATGAGATTGTACAAGGAAGGCCACAAGATGTGCCAGAAAGTTTGAAAAAAAAAAAAAAAAAAAAAAAAAAAAAAAGTTTTCTGTCATGAATGAACATTTAAGCTTAACATATTTATCGTTAGCATTTCACTGGAAAATACGTGATTTGAGTTATTTCAATGTAATAAAGGCATTTTCACAGACCGAACAGAAAAATTATATTGTAAGTGTTCCACCCATTGAATTTATATAACAACTTGCTTTAATCCGATAATAAGCAGTACAGTAGTTTTACCAGAGGAGTAAAAGCTTTCTTCCAGTTGGAGGTCTTAAAGTCACAGTGACCCGGAAAGGTAATGATGTTTCATTTCTTCCTTTTCAGACCAGTGTTGATTCATTTCCTTAAAAAACAGCCTAAACGGGGGAAAATAAAGTCTTAACTCTGTCCCTTTCTCTCAATATTAACTCGCTTTGGATCTCCACACACGGTCATCACATTCCTCATTTTCTTTGAAAACACTTGAGTCATTGTTGTTTGCAAAACTAATAGAGTTTGGCAGGTTTAGATTTATGGCCTTAGAGTCCTGCTCTGACCAGTGCTCATTGTATGCACATAGCTTCTCATCTATGCAGCCAGAATAGCATCTTCATCGTAAAGACTGGCATAGCAGAACTAGCACTTTATAAATCATAACTTGTAAAAATGCTTTTTCAACAATATTTCATATATGTATATTCTTATTGTATTTGTTATAGTATTGTGACATTTTTATATTGTATTGGTGGAGGCTTCAAATATGCCCAATGGGCTTTCTGCCTCTTCCTGCACTGTAATATTATTTATCTATGTTATGTTTTTTTTCATATTTTTCAATCGTGCAAATAAAATAAACATAAACATATGGCGGTAGCTGTTGTCTTGGAGTTTAGTGTGTGAAAAAAAGATTCTTGTGAATAATAAATCAACAGCAGACGGACCACACTGCACTGTATATGCAAATATTTGTCCGTACAATAAATGTTTCTTACCTTTAGCTTATCACAGGTTGATGCCAAACTACAGCAATTGTACTTAGCAGGTTTATGAAAACCTGTACATTCACTGCACTGACTGATTTAGTGGATTCAAAATTTACACAAAAAAAAAAGGTTGTGTGCACAGGCTGTTATTTTCACTCTGTTTGCTGAAGCAACAATACACTTATTGAGAAGAAAAAGATAGTGGTGACCACAATAAATGTATAAAAAGGGAATTATCAATACAATAACTACCAAACATACGAAAGATTTTGCTGCAATTGAACGAAGTTTAGATTTCCCCCTTCATCTCGTAGCAGGTCGATAAACATCACACCACAGACACCTGCTGTGTATAATTGTACAATTAGGACGCAGGATGGGCGGTCATATGCCATGGACGACCAGAGTCAGCAGGTTGTTTTTGGGAAAGCCAGAGAGGAGAATGTAATCCATGATATTCCCTGCTGTGTTCTTTACTCCCCTGCCTTTAGAGCAAGCCTTTATTTACCATCGCTGGTGTATACCGTAAATGCCTCTCCTGTGACTTCAGATCTTTCTATAGCTCATGAGTGAGGCCCAGCCAAGTTCAAAGTACTGCTGCTGGGACAGTTTTGACCTCAGATAGACCAGTCAGGAATGGGGGTAGGTGAGGAACGTTTGGCGTCTCTTTCTTTAGCCTGTTCACACCTTCAGTCAGGGACTGCAAATGCTTGTGTCAGTTAAATAGAGGAGTATGCTGGCAGTGTGACTAAGTGACCAGTTTACATCGTAATGGTTGTTTCTTGCCTTTTTCCCCCCCCTCTGGGTCCTCATTTGTTAGATGGGATGTTTTCCACTAGAGATGAGTTATGGATGGCCGGTCAGTGGGGAAAAGCACCAGCTGCGTCTGCACGGTCCAAAATGGGACTGTACAAATTATAGACCCAACAGCACATGTCCAGAAGCTCTTTGGCACATAGAGTGTTACGTGTGGCAACATTTAGCATGATTCTATTCGTACTGTAGATTTCTATTCCAACGAAAAGGAACTGTCTCATATTCTCTCATTTTATACTGGCTGCCCACATGCACATAATCACTCTAAACATGTCTGACCTACTGTTGAGACCTGTTGCGAAAAGTGGTAGTTCACTTTTACCTCTGTTATTTTGGTTTGAGATGAAAGCTTTGTCTGCCAGTTAGAGATATTATCACATGCTCATATGAGGCTGCCAAGAAGAGCAGAGCTCCTCACCGTAAGGAAAAATATTGCAGCAATCATCATTCTGTGCATGGAGTCATTAAAACTAGTTTACTATGCACCGGAGAAACAAGTGATTACGGTTGTACCTCATTACGTATCTTTCATAATCAGGTTACTAAAAAAAAAAAAAGGGAGAAGAAAATCATTTTCCCGTCATGTGACACATTGGCAGTTAAGGTCTTGAATCATTTCAGCGTTCATCCTGAATGGTCTCAATCAGAATGTGCTGCATTCTCCACATGCCACACCTCTCTCATCACAAGATCTCTAAATATAGAATGTGACATATTCAGCCCACAACGAGCAGATGTTTGAGATGCCAGTCCTTGGAGTTGCCTCACCCCGCTTTTAAGCTTGAGTTCTCATCCCTTTAATGCAGTGCCATGGCTTTAAATGACTCAACCTGGGTTTAGAAGGTTCTTCTCTCACCACAGCCTGTAAAACCCTCAACAGAGTCCACAGAAGATGTGGTCTATTACCTTGACGTGAAGAGTAGTGAACCATAGAAGAATTTCATCAACATGAGTTTTAGTCAACCTGTTACCACTGTTAGTTCAAGCCAGAGTGTAATTTAGGGGGAAAACTGAATTTGTATTGAGTATCGGAATAAATTATGATAAAATTAGGAGGTGCTCTAGGCAGAAAATTTAGAAAAATTGATCTCTCCAGCCAGGAAATATTTTAGCTTCCTTAAATAAATATATTATAATAAATATTTTAGTCAAACATTAGTCATGCAGAGTTCAACGCACGTCTCAAAGCAACTAATCTTACAACTAATCATACAAATCTTTTATTTATTAAAAGTTTACTTTCTGTACTTCAAGGCTAGATTGCCAACGACTATGTGTCAATTAGTTTGTGATAATTTAATTTATTCCAATTTGTCTTTTAATATTGTACCACTAAAGCACATTATAAGGGTACATCTATTTGATACCAAATGAGGCCTTTTTCTCATAGAGGGGCCCCCGTGTACTTTATCAAGTTACCACTTAGCAGCAACCTCGGGTGCTGAGAAATGGCTTCTTATGGCTGACTCCAAATATGAGATCCCATAGACCAGAAAAAAATGGCAATTTTTACATCAGAAATAAACATGTTTACAGCCTGGTGCAAAATTCTGTTTTTTATTTCCACTGATCATGACAGCTTATCAAGGATGAGGCCACTTTGAGTGACAGATGGCTGTCAACTCAGGTCGGTAGCTGCCAGCTGTCTCCTCTGCCTCTGGCAACGATCTACCTCTTTGCCCATTTCTGGATTAGCCAGGAGTTGGGCTGTGTCTTCACTGACAAGATGGCGACAGCTGGCACCACACTCTTTTAGCTTCACAACAGCTCTTGAGAAACCTATGGGTGAAGTCACAACGTCCATTTTTCACACAGTCCATGATTGCCACATACAATTTTTTGTACAGTGTGAACTCTGTTTAACTTGTTGCAATAAGTACAAACCACAGTCTACATTGAGCATTCAGTTGATGTATGAATCTAGGCCAATATTGAATGCTTCACGTAGGAGGTGAAGGTCAAGACTACTGTGGGATTGAATTTATTTTTTCCACAAAACTGCCTCCGTCTCAGCTGCAACTGAATGGATTAAACTGACTGTATTGAGGAATTGGTGCAGTAAAAAGGAGCTGTTCTCAGCATACGATGTTGACAGGGAAATTACTCCCCTAAACGTTTTCATTGCAGTTGCTAAATAAAAGCAGGGTAGAGGAGTGGTTAGAGGGGCTGCCTTATGACCAGATGGCAACCTCCGGCGTCTCTACCACGGCATATCTCATCAACAGCCCAAATATGGTCACTTCTGTTCACTTGTTGGCAAAAAACAAGATAGCGATGGCCAAATTACATTACATTACATTACATTACAGTCATTTAGCAGACGCTTTTATCCAAAGCGACTTACAGGAAGTGTATTCAACATAGGTATTCAAGAGAACTACTAGTCACCAGAAGTCATAAGTGCATCTCCTTTCTTAAAGAAGCATCTTAAAGCATAAACCAGAGCAAAAGTATAGTGCAGAAGCAAGTTACTACGAAAAAAATAATTGCAACAAACTAATACGAATATAATAAGTGCAACAAACTAATACGAATACAATAAGTGCAACGAACTGATACGAATACAATAAGTGCTACAAACTACTACGAATAGGATAAGTGCAGTAAACGAATACGAATACAATAAGTGCAGCGAACTGATACGAATGCAATAAGTGCTACGAGGAAGGCTCAGGGTAGTACCAAATAAAAGGCAGAGCTCAAGGCTTCAGACCGTAGTCCAAAGTCTGACTATGTCCATTTCTTATATACAGGCGTTGCTTAAAACGAACACTTTGATTGGTCCACTTTGACCTCCAATGTCCTGCTCACAAGTCCTTGAGCAACGCACTGATGTTTGATTCAGCTGCCACTGACTCCGCTCTTGACCTTACAGACCTCCATCAGAAATCATAAAGTGTAAAATAAGCACAGGTAGGAAACCTTGGATGTGATCAAACATGCAGCTCACTCGCCTCATCTTGGTCTGTCACAGCTGAGCCTGAAGCTATTATCCTTCAACTCTTCACATATATCTAATCCATATAATGTAAAGACTTTCAAGCCGTTTAAAAATCGAAATCCTCCAAATTGAATGTGATTGTGTTACTATTTCAGTGCTCAGGTGAAGTTATTCCCGACCCACGGCTTTCATTAAATCGGCTTTTAAAGATTATTTAGTGTTCTTACACTGCCTCTGGCAAGACTGGTTCAAGTGGCTGCATTCTTACCTGACAGAGAGCGTTCCACTTCAACAGGCTTTCGAGCTGCAGCCATAGTTTTAAGCAAACTTTTGGTGGGATAATTCAGTTTCAAGTGCAGAAAAACCTGCTGACCAGAAACACAAAAGCTGCCCCAGGAGGATTAGATTTTTCATTAATCAGAATTCAACAAAGAAATAGTCATGGCTGTATGGTTTGGACTACAGGTGAAACAAACAAGCACTCTGCCCTGAATCGGAAATGTGCTCTAAGAACGAGTAAAAACAAACAAGAAACCAAACTGTTGTCTTCTGGTTATGTCGCAAAAGAAAAAAGATGAAAAAGGGGATGTTTGAGAGAGGAAATAAAGAGCAAAGAGGAGGTGTCTTTTCAACTGACAGTTGATTGTAACCCGAGGGTGAAGAATTTCTAAGTCAGGACAGCTGAGCAGCTAAATCCCCTGAAACTTGCTCTCTTTCACAAAGAGGGGAAAAGATTACAAAATCCTGGTAGCGTGCCAGGCCTGTAAAAAAATGTCAATCCATGTAGCGAAAGCCATTAAAAAAGACATTACTCATTGTGTGCCCTGATTCCATAAATCTTCAAACAAAGAATGATGTGACTATTTAGTGAAACAAGCAAGCTTTGACATGACTTCATGTGACGTGTTAACATTCTTTCAATATCTCCTCCAAAGTCCTTATCAGCGAAAAGAGAATTTGCTTCAGTTGTGGTGTAGTGTTAGAGGCAACGTGGCAGGAAAACAGGCAATCATGTTGGTTCTTTGTATCTTCCCATGTAATCTACCTCTAGAGTGTTCTAACAGTGACCACCCATGATCTGTGTTGTTTAAACACTCCTAGAGACTCTTGGCAATGTGATGTTCCAGATGTTTCAGAGACTGCATGGTCCAAGAATTATGAAAGCCTTCTAGAAAACAGCGAGACCCTTAAGCCTCTAATGAAAAAATGTGAGCCGCTCTGGGTGAAATGTAAAAGCAGATTTATTTTTCTTTTCAATTCATATAATTCCTATGTTGTCTGTGTGTGTGTGTGTGTGTGTGTGTGTGTGTGTGTGTGTGTGTGTGTGTGTGTGTGTGTGTGTGTGTGTGTGTGTGTGTGTGTGTGTGTGTGTGTGTGTGTGTGTGTGTGTGTGTGTGTGTGTGTGTAACAACACAGGTAACACGATTTAAAGGGGTAGTTTGACAGTTTGGAAAATATTTATTTTAGCTTTCTAAAAATTACCAATACGTGAAATAGTCACAGAATAAAATCTATCGTTTTCATGTTCAGGGACACAAATTGCATCATTTTTATTTGTGTCATTCTGCACGACTTTCTTTTCGGGACGACTTAAGTTTAGGCAACAAATCCATGAACGGTTAGGTTTAGGCAACAAATCCATGAATGGTTAGGTTTAGCCAACAAATCCATGAATGGTTAGGTTTAGGCAAGAAAACAAATACTTAGGTTTAAGCAATAATACAGTGTCGAACACCGGTCTCTTGGTTGTCCACTTCCCCTCCCACAGAAGTGTTTTCTGGAAACTATTAAGTATGATACTTGCTCCAACTGTTGCTTAGTCACATGGACGCATTAAATTTGTGTCTCCACCACAAATAATGCTCCTAATTGACTTTTCATTGGCTTTATTTTCGTAATGAGCAACACGAAAATAACAGAAGATTTGTGTCCCTGGGGAAATGGTTAGCCAGGCACATAGCCCCACATTAAAGTTCACAAGATACATAGTGTGTAAATTAGTGAGCTATAGAGGTGCTGGTAGCTGTATTGTATTACCTTTGGACGTAGTAAAGTATGCAAAAATGTGTCCAAAACAGCAGCGACCAGCTACCTGAAAGTGTCCTGAACGAGTACTTTGCTGACATTCTGTTAAATGTTCTCTGGATCCCTAAGTTTTAATTTTGCAAAACAGGATGTTGATAATGTGTTTAGTTCTTTGAGCAACTACAAGTAGAACACAAAATAGAGAAAACAAAGTCAAAGCATAATTGAATGAATGTCATAATAAATACGTTACTCTGACCAATTTACCCAGCAGGCACATGGTTTGCTTCTTTTTCCTTTTTTTTCAGAGTTCATGAAGGTCAGTGGCAAACTCTAGAGAGCAGGGAATGGGAAAAGTGACATCATGGTAAACCAGAGTGATTATCAGTGCTCAACTGAGGTCACAAGAATAAAGAGCTCCTCTGTTTGGATGCTGTTTGGACTCTGAGGAGGCAGCAGCCAGCTGGGCACAGCTGGGAAAAACTGTCCCAAATGATTCTCATCCACTGGCCAAAAGACAAAATCGTCTTAGTTTATGAACTCCCTTTGAAACAAGAAGAAGAGTAAATATGTGAAACTTAACTTAACTTGACTAAGAAGAGGCAGTGAAGGGAGAAGAAGAAATTGTGGACAAAATAGAAAAAGGCAAAAGGCTCATTATCCGTGTAAACAAGAGTGGAAATGTCAGGACTGTAACGTAATTGAATGTATTCTATACATTTCACAAACCATACCTAAAGCTAAACCTTGTGTAATTTCTTGAGAACTGTTAAAAAATCATCCAATTTACCGTCTTATTTCACAGTGCTCAAGCCAAAACCTGCTTAACATAACGTGGAAATTGAAGTGCAAAGCCCACTGCCTTTAAAGGTATTTAAATTTAAATGGCCTGCCAGAGGACATATTATTTAAAAACACTGTATTTCTCTTAAGGCAGAAACTTATTAACACATTTTCGTTTTTCATTTTCAACTTTCACTATAGATTTAACTAATGCATTTGTTTGTTCAGGATCAAATGCAATGTCTGTGTTTTGCTAAAAGGGCCTTAACCTATAAGACTCAATGTAATCTGTGGGGGGAAATCCAAAGTGTTGAGCAAATGGAGCTATGATAATGAGCATAGCACAGTGTTATTCTATATCAAGTAAGTATTAAATGTATAGTACAAAATCCAGTCACTGGTGTCTCAACTGGTTGCTTGACAACTGGCCCCAGACAAGAAAGAGTCCGACACACAACCCCACAACAAATGGGGAATTGTCATTTTCACACATCCAGTTTTTGTACAGATGAGACCAAATCCATATACCAGTGTTAAAATACTAACAATGTTGTTGGCTCCCAGGTTCTGGAGAGTCCCTACCAGCCATATACTACCATTTAAAGTTGCTGTCTCAAGCGGCTTCTCTCCTGCTGAATATTAGATTTAGCCATAATACTGTAAAGATCCTTGTCCATAACATCCTCTGCACTCCTATTTTTGGATGACACTTTTGCTGTTGGTAACGTAACAAACTCAGAGAAAGATGACTTTTTTTGAATGCCGTTGCGCCAGATTGTGCCCCACAGCTACCAAACGCTGAAGCACACTATAGTTCTTCCTTGCCACCGGCAACGTCACTTTGATGTCACTGGTTAAAGGAACAGATTTTGCTGAGACAGCATCAGCAAAAATTGCTGGTGTTTTCCAGCCTGTACCCCTAACTCAGAAAGATAGAGATCAGGTTAAAGATCAGTGATTTTTTCTTTTATTGTACCAATTATTGTTTTCTTCCCTGCACTCTTGCTGACAATGTCAATATAGTCTGAATACAAACCATAAAAGCATCTGCTAAGACATTGTAATGTAAAAAAAAGTTAGAAACCTAGTATGAAATATTTTAGCATTGTAAATCATGTTACTTGAGTGTGTACTTTCACCACTTTAGCAAATTATGCAAATTAGGATTTAACCAGGACAGTTTTATTCAGCAACCCAGATAATTCTACACATACATCACATACACCATGATTTCTTTGGAGTGTTGTTTTTTTCATCAATACCTGCAGTGCATTTTTAAAATTCAATAATGCTGCACACTTTTGCTTACTTTATTCATTTGCAAAATGGAATAATAATATTTTTCACGAACCCTTGGCTGAATGTGGTCGATGTTTGCAGTGCAGCACTTAACCTGCAAAACACTACACAGTGTTTTTACAGTGGTCTGATTTAACTGAGGTCATAATGCTTGCCTATGTGTCTGTGGTGTGTGTCTTTACATATATTGTTGCGTAACCTTTCACAAAACAAGAGTAACCTTTTGTCTGTGTGTGTTATTGTGTGAGAATATGTACGTAAGTTCCGCTGCAGAGCACTCTGGGAACTGGGGAGGGTTTTCTAACACAAACACAAAAAGGCTAGGGACCGCACTGACACACTAATGCGGGTGCAGAGGGGTTAAAACAACAGCCGAGTGAATGCCCGCAAGGACACGAGAAAATAACCCACAAAGCCCCGTGGACTCCAACTCTCAGGGTGGAGAGCACGGTGTTAACGACAGCATGAAAAGTAGACCCCATGCTCTGGCTCAGATGTCAGAGACACAGACTATTTCTGTACATGTTTGACAGATACTGAGTAGACATGAGGAAAAAAATGTCCTTGCTAGTGCATTTTGTGTATCCTTGTATATTCCATATAATTTAACTAGTTCTTTGACAGTCGTCTTTGTCATTTAAGACAATATAAGTGCCAAACGTTTTATACATCAGGGTAAAGTAGGGACCGACAAATTTAAAGACTATTTCAGTGCATGCTTTGACAGATACTGAGTGGAAGTGAAAGGCTTTGTCAAACGACAATTTAAGTGCCTAACGTGTTATACAATCACAGTAAAGTAGGGACTAGCAAATGACCTGAAATCAAGTGTTGTCATATCTCAAGCCAAAACTTTATATAAGCCAAAATTCATTATCAATGACTGAAAATTGTGCTTATTTCCCTCAAATTAGGATTTTATTAATCAAAGCTGAAATATTTGACAAATAAATGCTTTTATTGACCGTCTGATGCTCGAGCATCGTCATCAATTAAAGAAAAAAGTAAAAAAGTAATAATAAATACAGTGAAAATGGTTACAGCTTAAGGCTAAATTGAAAATAAGAGTGCATATGAAACAGAATAACACCATCTGACTTCTCATAATAAAGTACAGACACATGCAAAGCTTTTACCATGAGACAATCTTGATGATAAAAAGACGTGTTGAAAACTCTTTGACTTCTTGGGAGTATTGTAAAAAAAAAATGTTTAAGACTGGTCACAAGATTAAATAACTAATGGAAAGTCAGCTAATGTGTGACCCCAATCAAGCCAAGTGGAGCTGGGCTGTGGCTTGTTAGCTATGTTAAGAGCCTTTATCAACATCTTACTCTAATTACTGCAAAATGCTTGAGGAGAGCTTTCCAGTATCATTAAGTGCATTCCAGTCATACACAAAACAAATTACACCTAATGCAAGGCCTCAAGAGGAGCAAAGTTAAAACTGCAGCCTATTCTGCACACAGTGATGGCAGTGTATTTGCCACCGGGGAAAACATTTTTTTAAATACCTTGATGAGTTAATTTAAATCGTCTCTCAGTCTCATATGCAAATGACAGGTTTCCATTATTGAGAGTTATTACCAACAAAACTAATGCTATTTTGAAAGGATAGTGGGCCATTTATCTTGTCCTTGTCTCGTCCTTCATTAGCAATGTGATAATTGTTCATTTTTACAAATATTTAGAGAAAAGATCTATAATTATTCATTAATCTTGTTAACTTTTTCCAATATTTCATGGTAAAATGATATGGTCCTGAATATTAAGACCAGTTTCACTTGACACCATTTTGCTTGCACGCTCTTGGGATAGATGATATTAAGGAACTGGCAAATGATATTTCATTTATGACATTAGCTGATGTGTTGTTGTTGTTTTTTTACCAGAGCAACTTAGAAAATGTAGGTGGATAAAGCTCCAGTGTCTTGTAAAAGGACATTCAGTGAAGTCACAGAGATCAAGCTTTTAATCAACTTTAACTGTGTCACATTAATGAGGTCACTTTACTGCTATGACTCTCATCACACATTCATTGTGATGCCTTTGATCCCATGAGCGTTGATGTAGGTGAGGAGGACTCCGGCCCGCCTCTCAATGACGTCGATGAGCTTGTCGATGCCCTGCCGGCCGCCCTGGCTCTCCCAGTATGTCTGGTCCAGGAACAGAGACTGGAGGAGCTTCTCCCTCAGCCTCTTGTTCTTAAGCACCAACACCGCCTGCTCTGGGAACCTGGACGGACAGAGAGAGTGAGTCAGGACGAACATGTACACTCAAATTGGAGTTTTAGTTTCAGGCGCATGTCTCAGAGGCAGAGCTGCTCTTGGCTGGGAGTAGAAATACTCTCATTGATTCTCAATGGGCGAAGCAACCCGGTATTATGGAAAAAGAGGGTGGACCAACATGCTAATAATAGAAACAGCTGAACATGGTAGGTAACTGAACCCACAGGCAAAATTGCAGCAAATATCACAAGCTGTAGGGATAGAACAACAAGGAAAGGTCAGCTGATCAGTTAGAAACAGCTGAATAACTTCAAACCGTATTTTTTGCCTTGTATGGTATGAATAGATCCACAGCTATGAAGCAACTTGACCTTTGAATTTTTATGGAAGCAATTGTGAAACTGTTAATAAATAAATCACAACCACTTCAGTGATTGAAGTGTTAGCATAATGACTAATAATAGCTGAAGTATTCTCTCTGGAATTCTATTCCAAGTCATGTAAGGTTGCTTAAGTAGACAGCTGTCTAGCAACGGTTGCGGCGTGGTAAAAAACGTTAATACAAACCTTTTGTATAACTTTAACCACGTAGTTTTGTTGCCTCAACCTAACCAATCGTTTCACAACATTTAACATGTATAATTGTGTTGTTTCTGCAAGCATAATACGAGGCTGAAACATATTAATGGAACATAAATTTGTTTTCAGAAACTTCAACATTCATACACATGGTTTGCATAAACCTAGAATGCCAACATTTTTGGGGGAAACTGGGATGATGTAAGTGTCCCAAACAGATTTACCTCTCAACAGTAATACATTACAACTTCAGAAAGTTAATATATGGCTAAATTAACACAGATTAACTGATCACAGGGAAATTAATTTACCTGTATAGCAGCTATGAATTAAGTTACAAAATATAATGGTTCAAATGTAACTTATTTAAGGATTTGTTACATAATATATATCAATGTCAGTTACCAAATCTGCAGATGGAACCAAGCCTGTAGATTCTATAAAGCAACAGAATGTTTCACTAAAACAAATTGCTAAGCAGACAGTCTGAAATAGCATTGAGGTCATTTCACATATTTCTGTGATTTCACCATGAAATTTCAAATACCCAGTCACTTTTAGCTTAAGTTGTCTCTGAGGAAGTTCATACCAATACATTTAAGTGACAGGCCGAAATTTAGTAAGCATGGTATTTTGTGTGACATTTTATCGGCTTGCAAGTGGGTAAAGGCTCCACTCATACACATGAAACATCAGCAGAGATGGAAAATGTGATCATATGTCATGTGAAGCTGTGCCGCAATGGCTTGAAGCTGACTGCTAGCCGATGTACTTAATAGGCTGCTAGATGGTTGTGAATGAATGTAAGTGTATTTGCTGCTTGGCTCAGAGATAGTTTGGTGCCTTGCCTCACTGAGTTTTGACGGACTATATTATTCCCTGCAGAGGCGTTCTGCCTCAGAGAAATGTTTGTATATCTAAAATGATAAACCACAGGAGAAAGAGAGGAGGGACATGACCACGTCTTTGTAGATGACTGGAGAAGAGCCATGGAAAGATTGCTAAGTGGTCGCTGACTGTGTTTAGGTTTTCAAGCTGCTCAGAATTTCCAACAACCTGAGATGCTGCATGTTGTCAGTTGTACTGACAGTTTGGAATGTGCCTGGAATAAAATAAAAAATCTGTTTATTTAGCTTTGATAAAAGTCAAAGGTATCAAGACATCTCAGATCTACAAAGAATTCAACATGAGTTCAAAAATATCAGGTATTAAATGACGGCCTGTCATCTAGCAGCCTGGTCATCTAAGAGCAGCTTAGACTCATGTTGCCTTCATAACCCACTTGGCAGAATAAAAGCTACAGATTTGATGTGAATCACAAGGATTCATGTTTGGGGAGAGAAACAAAGAAATCTTACCAAACCACAGTTTTATTTCTGTCCCCCCCCCCCCCCCACTGTTATGACTCAGTGATTCATTGATCAAAAGCTGCTGTGTGGTTTTGAATTACAGATCCACGCAGATTGGTGGGGGATAAACAGAAAGAACATATTATTACGCCACAGAGATTCAAATCCAAAAGATTATGGTGTTTAAAATGATCAAAACCGGTTGGGATGTTTGTAAAAAAATTGGTTCATGCTTGTGTTTGCAGAATATTGTGTGCAAAATTTTGATTTGAAAAGTTGCTGAACAAGTCTTGCAGATATTCAAGAAACTCATTTCAGATATGAAAATCTGCTTTTTCAGCCTTACATTTTTGATTTTTTTTCAATCATGCTGTAAGCGGGAAAAAAATTAAAAACTAATAAAAAAACATCCCTAGCATGTGCACCGACAACATCCTTGCTGGGGACAGTGTGGTCCTGTGGTGGCTCTGACCTCTTGTAATTATTTTTCATAACTACAATATTTCGTTAATAGGAAAACATTGATGAATCTGACAAAAGTTCTTATTTTGATAAGTTTTTTTGTGTATGAACTGTTATGAATGAGGCCCATTGTTTATGGAAATACACATTGCTTTTCCACATATCAGTTTTTGATGTTTGAAGCACAACAAACACAATCTGAGTGAAATATAATCTATTTCATATACACAGTATTTATCACATAATTGATGTTTCTGTGATCCAAACTTACTCTTTGATTCCTTCCAGGAGCCTGAAGTCCAGGTTGTCCTCATTGCGGTCGAAGAACCCCTTGTTGTTGGTGAAGACCAGGTGTCTGGGGTCGTGACCCCTGTGGATGATGTTTGTCAGTTGTATGTGGTTTTGGTCCCCACATTCAGTTTTGTGGCCGAGTTCCACACAAACATCCTCCTGCCTGGGCCTGAATCCACAGCAGCTCTGATCCAGACGGTTGTGAATCTGAAAGAGAACGTTCATATTTTCTTCAGATAGCTTGGAGTTGATGTATTTAGAATTTAATCGCAGTTGTCATTGATTTATGAGTTTTCACATCGGTATTCATGGAGTTTTTATCCTTTATTAAGTGTTGCATGACAGGTTGTTTCGCTCTGAGAAAGCTTATTTCAAAATATTGACTGGCTCCCTTATCATTTATCTCACACACAACATAATGATTTTATAATGAGATCCTGTGCCTCTATGGTAGGAGCACTGTTTATTTCATTACATATCAAAATCAATTAGAGTGACATGACAGCACAGGGGGCTTTTCTTAAGCACCTCCTTTCTTCTATGCAACCCGGCTTCCTCCACAAGGACTGGCATCCCGTCATCCCAACTACGGCTTCAAATTGTCCGTCACTCTGTGCGAAACCATTTAATTGGCAGATGTTTCAGATGATGCTCTCAAAGACTAAGTAAAAACAAGGAAAAGATGTCACTCTTTGATTTCAGATGGGAATTTTTTGAAGCCAGGATTAGAGGCCACAAACAAGCACAGCACTGGTTGACGAGCATCCACCCAGGCATTGAGTTTGATGAGCTGAAATACCTCCATACCTGTCAATCAAGCCAATAAGCCGCTCAGCATACCTGTCCTTAAGCCCATAATCTTCAATAAAAACTGTAACCTCTCATTAAGGGGTATTGGTCTTAGCTGATTATGTTTTTTTTGTTTAGTTGCAGGCAAAAGAGTAAGTAACCAAGTCATTTTTTAACCGTTATTTGACATTATGATTTCAATGTAATTTGAATATATCATTCCATAACATGCTTGATCTTCTAATAAATTAGGAGCTTTCACTAAGTTCAAACAAAAAAACACATAAAAACTAGACAAAAACTGTAATATCACATAAAATATGATAAGGAGGATTTGATGATGTTGCCTTATATATGGAAGGTTAACCTCTAAAGTGTAAAGGGATTAAAATCATCACAAAGACACTCATAAACAGAAGTTAAGTTATCTATTGAGGCCCTAACCTAAAACATATACAATGATGTTTTATTTGTGTAGAAGGGTTTTTCTCAACACACAGAGGAGTTGGGCAATATTCAGCCAGCGTCTTGATATGAATAGATGAGATTGGTTATGTTATATTCAATATCAAAGATCCATTATAATAACTTCACTATATTCAGGTCACTTGTGTCTTAGACAAGACGTTTTATGTGTCCCATCTACTTAAAATCAGTTTCACTTAGCTGCACAATATGAATCTATTCATAGGGAACATTACATTACATTACAGTCATTTAGCAGACGCTTTTATCCAAAGCGACTTACAATAAGTGTATTCAACATAGGTATTCAAGAGAACTACTAGTCACCAGAAGTCATAAGTGCATCTCCTTTCTTAAATAGCATCTAAAAGCATAAACCAGAGCAAAAGTACAGTGCAGAAGCAAATTACTACGAAAACAATAAGTGCAACAAACTAATACGAAAACTAATGCAATGCAATAAGTAATACGAATGCAATAAGTGCTACGAGGAAGGCTCAGGGTAGTACTTCTTAAATAAAATCATGAAATAAAATCTGTGGCATTACGACCTCAATGGCTGATTTAATAGCTCTAAAGGTATCCAAACTATATAAAAGTTATGTATTTTCCATTTCCTCACTCTGTTACATTTGCTCTTTTTGATCATGGGATGATTTTTAAAGAATTCTCAGGAGATGTGTCCTCAATGCCAAAATCTGATCAGAGATCTGGGCCTTCAACACAGGAAACGAAACATCTGCTCGGCCAAAAAGGATGCAAGGATGTTTGCAAAAGTCATTTATGAAGCATTTTCTGGAATTCGATAAAGAGAGGCTGTAACTGCACAAAAGCAAACTGAAGGACAAGGAAGTTGAAGGTATGCTTTTGTTCACATTCAGAGGAATGGGGAATTTAGTCTTTGATTATGTTGGTAAGTTTTAATTGTCAAATAGCTTCTGTTACCTGCAACAAGAAGTCAAACAGAGCCAGTTTACTCCACTCATAGTGATGAACGGTGGAGCAGCCAGAGTCTGGCTTTGGGCTGATGTTTTTATGCCAACACCTCTGTTTCAGGGAGCTCTGGTACTCCCCCCATGTCATCTTCACAGTGGACCAGCCTGCAGCACGGCCTTCTGGGTAGAGTGATGCATCCCATGATACCACTGGACAAGGCTGACCATCTAAAGAGGGAGGATAAAAGGATTATATGGCCAAGTTTCAGGAACTGTTCTGTGTCAGTGACTATTTTAACCTTTTTTTTTTAATCCAAAGCTTACTTAGCAATAAATACTGCACACTTCATCAGTGGTTAACATACACACACCTGCACAGCAAGACCTAATCATTTTACCTTGGTTACTTTAGCAGATCAAAACAAAACAAAACAAAAAAATGGCTTCCTCTTACCGGGAGTGCTGTATTTATCAATCTGGATTGTTTGGTGTGATTTGCTGAGTTATAGTTCCTAAATTGAACTGCTCACAGGAGGGTCTGTGGATTTTCTTGAGTTACCGGCTCATGATTACTTGAGAGACACATTGTTCCTGAGTTTTCACAATGTATTTTTTATTGGCGCTTTCAGCAACACATGCCGAGTGCCATCTAGTTCCATGATATTCAAGAGAAGGCAGACTTTTCTAAAGCTGGTATCTCCAAAACTTGGCAACTCACATTAAAACAATCTAGACTGAAATATAAGCAAGAAGAAAGGAATATGGAATTTTGATTTGGGGTTGAACCGTCCATTTTAAGTGTTTGAGGAAATCACTAACAAGTCAGACTCCCAGAAACATGATGCAGGTGTGAAAACCGACACAGATGTTAGTCAAAGATGGAATAATGGTGGTGTGGAGAAGAAGGGAAAGTGGACAGTGGATGTGCATCACCTGCTGTGTATGTGCGCCTAGATTCCTACATGCACACCTTTGTAAGAGTGTTCTACCATTTTCAAAGTTCTGGTAGAAGCTCGAATTTATACCCAGAATTTTTTACAGTAGAATTCCCCTCAAAATATGTGTATATTGTTTATTCCTAAATTTGGCCTTGAATATGCCTGGACTGGCTCAGGTATTGAACTAGTCCTGACTCATGTGGTCCTGACAATAGTCCTGCTGACACAACGTGTAGAGTTTCAGTGTGTTACTGAAAAGCACATGGCTGTTGGTTTTTCAGTCCCCATCTACACTCCATCCATCCATCCATCCATCTTCCGTAACCGCTTACCCAGTTAAGGGTCGCGGGGGTGCTGGAGCCGATCCCAGCTGTCAATGGGCGAAGGCAGGGTACACCCTGGACAGGTCGCCAGCCTATCACAGGGCTGACATATAGAGACAGACAACCACTCACGCTCACATTCACACCTACGGGCAATTTAGAGTCTTCAATGAACCTTAGCTGCATGTCTTTGGACTGTGGGAGGAAGCCGGAGAACCCGGAGAGAACCCACGCTGACACGGGAGAACATGCAAACTCCACACAGAAGGTTGTCTGGCCCGGGAATTGAACCCGGGCCCCTCTTGCTGTGAGGCGACAGTGCTAACCACTACACCACCGTGCAGCCATCTACACTCCAGAGCACCTGATTTAATTTGTTCATGGTATTCAGTGAATCAAGGGGTTAAAACACACTTAAACGGTTTTTTTACTGTATTGAAATGGCATTATCTTCAAAATACCCCCAAAAGAAACCCATCAAGTTAGAAAATAACATTCATTCCCTTCAGATATATCCACCCCACCTCCCTACTTGCTCTCTCTTCCTTTGCTTCTGTCAGCAAAGAAAGGGATGTTGTCCTGGTGTCTGCCCCATCTTTAGGCGCAGGCTGAAAACTCACCTCTTCAAGAAGTACTACCCTGAGTCTTCCTCGTAGCACTTATTGCATTCGTATTAGTTGTTGCACTTACTGTATTCGTATCAGTTCGCTGCACTTATTGAATTTGTATTTGTTTACTGCACTTATCCTATTCGTAGTAGTTTGTAGCACTTACTATATTCGGATTAGTCTGTTGCAATTATTGTTTTCGTAGTAATTTGCCTCTGCACTATACTTTTGCTCTGGCTTATGCTTTAAGATGCTTGTTTAAGAAAGGAGATGCACTTATGACTTCTGGTGACTAGTAGTTCTCTTGAATACCTATGTTGAATACACTTCCTGTAAGTCGCTTTGGATAAAAGCGTCTGCTAAATGACTGTAATGTAATGTAATGTAAATGTAATGTAAATGTGTCTGTGAACGTACCGTGTAAGAAGCTGAACTTTCTGCTCACTGCTGGTAAAGTCCTATTGAGCCCCAGCACCCTGTCCAGATGGAAAGCAAAGACCTCAGTGGTGTCCACGGGGCTGCTGATCACCCCACACTGCCCTCCGCACACACTGCTCCTCTCTGCGTGTCTCAGTTTGCTCCTTGAAACGCTCGTCTCGGCCTCAAACACCAGAAGTGACGGAGAGTCTCCCCGAGAAACTTCTTTCATGCGTAAAACTTTGGCATCCGCAAGAAAGCGCATGTCCTTCACGTCCTGTGGGCTGAGCCACGGCGGTGCCTTCTGGCTGTATATCCGTATGGAGCTGATGCCAGAGACTGCCTGTTCGTTCATCTTAAGAGATAAATTGATTATTTCCAAAGATTTGTAATAAACATCCCTGGTTTCTCCACGTGAAGTATTGCGCTTAGTTTGGCCCGCGTCCTGCTCCAAAGTGCCAAGTTTCTTCTGCGTAAAAGCTGACTTACCCACATTATTCCTCCTCACTTTTCTCCTCAGTTTGGGTCTGATTGTACCCCGAATGTGTGCTGGTTTCAGGCGCTTAGACTTGAGCGTAATGTAGACCACGTTGGACCGTGTCGGGACCACAAAGCCCGCATCCACTGTAGGATCCAGATGATACAATCCACGGGTGTACCGGTCCTTGTCTTTGTCAATCCTTCTGTGCTGCTGCGAGTATCCGATTTGTGAAACCACCACCAACAAATACACAACACAGGCGCTGGCAATGATTAAAGTCCTGTTTGAGAGAGGACACCTCCGAAAGCTGCCGGTCAGTCTCAGACAAAGGAAGAGCAGCCAGTGAAAGCGAGACTTCCCCATTTAGAACTTATGATAATATCATGGTTGACTGTCTTTTCTGAGCCAAACTCAAACCAGGGAGGAGCACACAACCCCCGAAAGTCATGTTGGGAAGCGAGGATTTGTGGCCACTGGTGCGTGTTTCTTTAGGGGATGGACGGGCTGGGAAACCACCCTCCAACCCTCTGCCTTCCTCTAAGGTCTTGGGAATTTAGATTGCTTGTGTTTGGGTGGTTGTTCAATCAACATAACATTTCTTTCTACAATCAACACTTGAAATGATGAAGGCACTTCCAAATGACAAGGTAGTACAAAATGTAAACCATACTTTGGTGTTTCATTTTTTTTACCTCTTTACTTAAGATTTCATTAAACGTTCTTTTTTTTTCCTTTTTACAAAAAGTACCAAAACACTGGCAACAAGGAAGATCTTGGGTAGATAATAATGAGAATAAATATGAAACAAAATTTAAATCATACCCCCTAAACTAAAAAGAAATCTGGTTTGAATTGAAATCAAACACTTTTACAAAGCTTGTTTACAAGACATTTATCTATAGATATTCTTAGATTTTCATTTGTTTAAATTCTTATTTTATTTTTTGTTTGTTTTTAGCGTTTTATGATTATATTTGATTATTGGGATTGTTCTACCCTGTGCAGCACCTTGAGATTTCTTTGTATTTTAAAGTGTGCTATATAAATAAAATCCATTATTATTATTATTCATTATTAACCCAACGTGAGACAACTCGAACGCTTTTTCTTCCTCATATCTTATTTTTTTTAGTTATAATTCTTTATGGTAACCCTTACAGTTTGATTATAACGGAGGGGGCTTTTGCATCAGCCACACAAACTCCATCAAATGTTGTAAAAAGTTGTAAAAAAAAAAAAAAAAAAAAAAAAAAAAAGTAGCAAAATAAAGTTGCCATCTAGCCTCATATTGTGGATGTCTATTGTGGAAGTCTTCCAGCGTTAATAGGATTATTAGGGAAATCATAGCAGTTTTTTTTGTTTTTTTTAAATAAAATAAAATAATCCTAGCAGTTGCTAAAATGCCATACGAATTATTGGTTGACGCACATTCATTTTTTTATGAGGACATCGTAGACTTTAAGTGGATATTATTTGATTCAATGAAAATACAGAGGTTCGAGATGAAAGTCATTATTTAAGTTGAAGTGCTAGGAACATTTGATCCATTATACATCCACGCGTTTTAGGCGACATCTGCTGGTTCTTAATTCCTAATTGGACTGCGACCCAATAGAATAGAATAGGAAAGACATCTGAAAAAACTGAAATAGTTAAGAGCAGGAAACAAATCTATCCTCCTGTGTAATGGAAATGCTGGCTGGACGCAGCAGCCCATCTACAGGATGTCCTCCGAATAACAACATGTTTAAATATAGAACTATTGTCTAGTGACCTATAAAGACTACTGATGTCCAGATAACTTCTGTCCTCCTCAGTCAGGCAATTAGTCTTTAAACCTGCAGAGGTAGGGGAAGTACTTAGACCTTGTACATAAAAGTAGCAAGACATGTGTAGGAATACAAAGAAAGTAATGCATTCAACTTTTTAATTAAGCATCGACATTTATTTAAAGTAGTCTACCAAAAGTATAGACATTGTGCAAAATGACCCATTTTAGAATATTTATATTATTCAGACATAATAAGTATTTCATATTATTGGATTATAATGATTATTGTATTAATGTAAAGTTGGTAGAGGTGGAACTAATTTAGAATAAGCTTACTTTATATACGTTATGTGCTAGGTAGTTTAAAGTTAGATTTTAATCTGTACTATTTATCTAAATATCATCATTGATTATATCTTGTAATGTTGTTAATCTGGTTATACAAAGTAACTAGTAACTAAGGTAATCAAATTATAGTGGATAATGTTTACAATATTTCCCTCTTAAATGAAGTGATGTAGAACTATAAAGTAGCATGAATTTGAAAATAAGTAAAGTACAGGTACATCAAAATTGTTCTTGAGTACATTGCTTGAGTTCCTTTCCACCTTTCTGAACGTAAAACAGCAATATTGAGATGATATTGGGGGAAGGCATGGTTCAGCCTGGACAGGTCACCAGACAATCACAGGGCTGACATCATGAGTTCAACTGCAGCCTGTAATTTCATTTACACTGTGAGATGAGGCGAACAAGACCTTATTTCCACCTGCTCCCTGTTGTTAGACTGAGTGATTGGATTATTGGCAGCACCTGCCTGAGTGTCACTCCTCACCACTGCAGACACACGTGGCCTCTAGCTACATCATAGAAAACAAATATTCATTTTTAACATGCGTGAAGCAAAATACCCACCACTGTTTTTATTTGTTACCACATTATTGATGGTGAGCTGTCATAGCACTGAACATACTGCTGAACAAGGTACAGGAACCATCATTTGTCTGTGAAGAGAAAGCCTGAGGCTGGTGTGTGTGTGTGTGTGTGGTCCTAAATCAACAATACTGGGTGGTTGGTTTTGCTTTAACGTTGATCCAGGTACAAAATGTGGCGAAAATGCTGGAGCTGGCGACTTGGAAAGATTTGAGTTAACCTTAAACTCAACCAATAGGACTCATTTGGCTTATGGAATTGCTGCCAATGTGGTTGCTGCGCTGTTGTATGGAAGCAATTTTGTTCCTCTTAAAAGAATAGAGACAGGCGATGGTAAGCACACAGCACTTGCTTTGCTTTACATATAATTATGTAAAGAAGTTGTTGACTGTTTTAGTGAAATCCACAAGTTGTGTTTTCTAGGTCTTTTTTATGAGAATGTGTCTGTGTTCTGCTTCCAGGTATGTTCTTTCAGTGGGTATTCTGTGCAGCGATTTGGATTGTATCTATGATTGCAGACTTGATACTTCAGTCGCCCAAATTCTATCCTTTTGCGATGCTTGGAGGAGCCATCTGGGCTACAGGTATTATCTCATGAAGCAGAACTCCCAACCCAAACCGTTCATCCTGTTTCTCATGTGGGTGAATGCATGCTGGTCTCACCGGAGCAACGTCTCCTTCAAGTGTGGAACGATCACACGCCAGCCGATGGGCTTAAAAACTGTGTAAAGGGACTTAAACACTCTGTCTGCCGCAGCCCATCTAGAAAGAAATCCATCTTAAACTGATGGTGTTCATCTTATATGATAAACTTTGAGGACACATAAAGTTTGTCCCAATTCCATACTACCCTTGCCAGTTTATTAGATGCATAGCTAAACCAGCTGTTATGTGCATAAAGTAAAATAATTTAACATTTCCTCCCAGTTTGAAATGTCCTAAACCTTGTGCTCTTCATTTCTTTGCCACTGCTGACTCTATTGTTGACCTTTTTTGTAGACGATCAATTGTCACCAGCTTCACTGAGGGGGTCATATACATCTATCTTTTAAAGCATGCATGTTGCTAACTTTTTCTCCCATGTTATCTACAGGAAATATAACAGCTGTTCCAATTGTTAAATCAATTGGCCTCAGTCTTGGGAGTGTTATTTGGGGCTCTTCAAGTATGTTGATGGGCTGGGCCAGTTCAAGGTGAGTCAGATAAATGTACGCTCCTTCAGCCAGAATGGGAAAATAAGTTTATTTTCTTTTGATCACTTTTATAAATGCATTCTGGGACACTTAAAGTTACAGTTGGTAACTTTAATAAAAATATTTCAGTTTTTGTAATATTTGCTGTCTAATATACTGACAGAAGCATATTAGACAGATGAACTGTCAAAAGAAATCAAGTTCTTCTGCTTCCGTTTAGTGACATTTACAGACTTCAACTGCAACCGGAGAAAAACATCCAATTCTGAGACGGGGAATCTCTTAGTGCAGCTGTCAATCAGCTCATGAAGTTTGTTAACTCTGATCAAAATGTCAAACTAGGCAGCGCCAGTGTTGTGACAGACCGTAAATTAGTCCTTGATACAAATGTTTGGCGTACTGTTTAGCTGCAAAATGAAAGTTTGCATTGGGCAGTGGCAAGGCTGTTTTCAAAATGGCTGCCAAGTTACAAACGTTCTCATTTTTGGGCTAAACAGTACACCAATGTGTGTCTGAAAACATATAAGGCAAAAAAACAATCAATGTACTACCAGAATATTGATTCATATTTCATCAGCACTGCTTAGTTTCACCGTTTGATCAGTTCACGTTTTAGTTAGACTCTTTAGTCAGATTCTAGACTGTCCAGATATAGTGACAGATTGTGCAAATGTGTTATATATTTATATAAGTTATTGCTGGGTCGTGTAATATAGATGTCAGCCCAGGGTTATTTTATTTTCACAATATATTCAAAAGTAAGTGTCTGAGTACTGACTGTCTTTCACAGGTTTGGCTGGTTTGGGAATGTTCAGGATGTTTCCAGGCCAGTATTAAATTACTGTGGAGCTGGGTTGTGTCTCCTCAGGTAAACTGCAGAGTCTCCCACCTTCTTGCCAGTACAATAGTTAAAGACCTGCAACAGGAAACAAAACGGTGATGGTGTTTCATTTTGAGTTCTATTTTGGATATCAGATGACAGATATGACCTTTGTGTTTGTTTTAGTGGCCTGATCTTTTTCCTTGTGAAAACGGACGTGGAACTGCATCCAAACTCTGAATTGATTCCATTACTTCTAGACAGAGTGAGTACCTTTTTCAAAGGTGTGACTTTGTGTTGTTAAGTGTGTTCTGATGGTGCTGTTGCTTTAATGGACGACGTGACTTCATCTTTTCTCTTCTGCAGAGATCAAATTCATGCAGCTATGGTCCTAGCTCCTCAGAGTTCTGGGTAGATGTCAGCGGACCAAAGACCAGGCGGTTCATGTGAGCTCAACTCATTAGCAGTCCGTGAGCTGCGTGTACATTTATTGTTCTTGCAAGCTACAAGCACAGACAAGGGAAGGTTTATAAAACATGGTGATTTATTAATCATCAATAGAGATGTTTCATCAAGGAACAAGGATGGAATTTGAAATGAAGCTTAAGGCTTTCACCACAGGCCTTAGTTGCAACAGCTGCTGGCCCGCTTGGATTTAAAATGTAACGTGATTTGTCTCTTGGAATGTATTTCTTTTATGAGTTAACAAACAGTAAGAATTCTTTTTCTAGTCATGCCTTCAACTATTTCAAATTAAGACATCACTTTCATCCCACTTAGGAAATGTATTGCAGACTTGCAGCAGCTAAATAATACAAAGAGCAGGAGGAAATGTAAGCACTCGATGAAATGACGCAATCAAACAGCAGAAATCATTAAATGAAGGCAAAAATTAAGCTGCAAACATGGTGATAGACTTTAAAAGTGCATGCAAGTATAGCTTCAATAGTGTAAGCCATGCAGTGTCTCCGTTATCCATTTTTAAAGTGTTTGCTAAAAATAAAATGGGTGACACATCTGAATATATGATGCCATGCACATTTTTATGAATAGACTTGGTATGCAATGATGAAATTTGAAATGTTACATATTCAACAATGTGTCAGTGTCGTTTTAAAAACAATCCATCATGCGGTTTCTGAGTGTCACTCTTTGAATAGAGGCTGCCTGCTCGCTGTTGTCTCGGGCCTGCTGTATGGGTCCTCCTTTGCACCCATCCTTTACATTAAGAGCCTTTCATCATGCCGTGACAGCGTGTTCCATGGAGCCAGTGACTATGGTATGGTTTTCAGTGTCTGATAACTGACCTACCTTTTTATTTTTATTTTTTTTAAAGCTGCTATCGATATATCTTTAACTACTATATATATATATATATATATATATATATATATTAATTAATTAATTATTATTTCCAGTAGTGTGTGTGTGTGTGTATGTATATGTATATGTATATATATATATATATATATATATATATATATAAAAACTGGAAAAAAAGATTAACTTGTCCTCTCAGGTTTAGTACTTTATCACACTGTTGGTCTATAAATAACACTGGAACCTTCAGCGAACCAGGTTTAATATCCACTTTCCTGAGAGACAATCTAAAGTCAGTTGGGGAGCTCGAGGGTAAAGAAAGAGTTTCTTCTCTTTTGTATAGCTTTAGCTCGAACTTTGATATTGACTGTAATGACTTGACCTCTTAAAAGCAAAGTGATGAAATTGATTTTGACCTTTTTTTTATATAGCAAACCTAGAGGGATAAACCCACAACTACAAACTCTTATTTCACCTTCCTCAACAGACCTGGACTATGTTTATGCCCAGTGCTCCGGCATTTTTGTCGCAAGCACAGTGTACTTTGCCATCTATTGTGTGGCCATGAATAACAGGCCCAGGGTCTACTCCCGAGTCGTCCTACCAGGTAATCCACACTTTATAATTATATTTTGAATCATTATATTAATTGAAATGAATACTTTTTTACACTGAGTAAACACTACACAAGATTATTCAACTCTTAATGAAATTGGAAAAGGATCAAAGGATCCCTAAAATCAATCTAAGCGGACGCAAGATCAATGCAAACATTTCCCTCTTTACAGGGAGCGTGTTTTGTCTGTAACTATAAAATCTGCTAGTGCTGTGAGAATATCTGCTCCCTTTGCCAAGCTGCATGTGCAAACACATCCACACAGGGGGATGGTTAGATGTGTTGATTCAGGGAAAGCTAGTCTGGATAAACATGTCCACTCCAGCCCCAAAGCTGGCATGCCATTAGTGAATACCTATATTTAATTCCTTGCACCTCATCGTATTAGTCTTTCTACGTGAATATACCTACCTGCATTCTGAAGTGTGTGCGCGTGTGCGTGCGTGTGTGTGTGTGCGTGTGTGTGTGTGTGTGTGTGTGTGTGTTACTCACTCTACTCAAGCACACCCTCCTGTCTCCTTTTGCTCTTCAGGTCTATTGTCTGGAATGATGTGGGCATTGGCCACATACAGCTGGTTCCTGGCCAATAACTACCTGAGTGCAGTCATTACTTTTCCTATTGTCAGCGCAGTAAGTACATCATGGGCTGGGAAATCGACATTATGTATGTTTGCCACCACTGAACAGGATTTATCCTCCAAGGACAGTAGTTATCAATCCCTTAGCTTTCAGTATAAATACCATGGAGAAAGGTGTTGGTCATGTGGTAAGTTTGACCTAAATCAAAGATGACAAGATCCAATCAATAGTTTTTCTTTGGAGGCAATTTTAATCAACCTGGCGCGCCAGATGGTTTCTTTACAATGAACCACCTGAGAAGCTGTCATTGCAAACTGTTTGGAAAAGGGCAGGCACTTTGAAAAACATACTTGGCTGATAATTGGATCAATCAATCTAGTCATTAAGCAAGTCGGGATAAGAGTGAAAACTATTTTCCATTGAGAAAAGGCTTCAGTGCCATTAAACACTCTCCAGTTATGATATAACTGATATGCAACCTCTTTAGGAGCCGCTATTCTTCTTCTGCATGATCCGTCGCCTCAAACACACATAAACCACGCCATTAGCTCCTCAGAGGACACTGATTGGTCCATGCACTGGCTTACTGAACATAAACGCATTATTTAAAGGCCTGACAAGATGAATTTTGTTTGATATGTGATGCTGCTAGAATCCAGCTGCCATGCGAGGTAAAATGTAATTGCACTCCTACCAGACTTTGTTGACTAAGTTGAACCTGCTATTCTTGGGGCCCTGATGAGTTGAAGCTAAGAGCCATCCTGCAACTCATATTCCCTCATACTGTTATGTTAACATTAATGCATTTTCATGAATAGAAAAGCCCTGACGGTAGATAACTAAAACTTTGTCAGCATGTTGTTTGGATTAAAGTAACACTTCCAGTCATTAAATGTAATGAACATGGCTGCTAACAGAGCTCCGAGTGTTGTGTTGGGGTTCTAATCCCTCACAAAAGCATGTTAAAACTGGTCCAATTAAATGGGTTTAAGGCAAAATATTCATCTGTTCATGCTTGTTAAAGCACTATAGATAAACAGTATGTTAATCCTCTGTGAATGCACAGTAACAATTATGTGCACGAAGATGGATGGATAGATACATATATAAACTTAATTTTTATAACTAAAATTGAGTTGAAACCATTTTTAAACATTCAGTAAGAGACATTTGGCATTGACCACACAGATGATTAAAGAGCATGTGTTTAGTTACATATATAAACTTAATTGGGGAACTGGGATATGTTTGTGTATAGAAAAAGAGGGGATGCTTAGCCTGCAATGGTTTGTGTTGCTTGATTCGGGACTGCCTGCTCGTACAGAATCTGTATGGACTAAATTTATATGCCCTGCTGGCAAACCTGCTTTTTATTGCACCGTCATTTCTCATCTCAGGATGCTAATTATGAAACAAGTTGTTGGGTCTGAGTCTGTGCAAGAAAAATATAACAAGAAAAAAACCATTTTGGTGATTTTGAAACTGATTAAAAATGAATTTGAAAGATTGGTTTGTTGATGGGTTTCTACTCTGCAGGGATACGGTCTGGTTGCAGCACTGTGGGGAACGTTGGTGTTCAGAGAGGTTAAGGTAAGTGCCTCAGCTCTGATCATGTTCTATTAACTCGATCTAGTCATTCATTGTGAATTGGCTGTAATGGATGCTTGACTCGTTTAGTTATTGTGCAGCAAAGATTAGGGGAAAATGACTCCATCCAAATGAAGGTTCACTGGTGAGACTACCGTCCAGCTGAAATTTCAAAGGAGATCTTTTGATCATTGAATTTCACTGAAAAATAACATGATTTGAACTGATGTTAAACTCCTTTTTCTCTCTCAGGGGTTGGGCAACTGCTTGATCTTCACCTTGGCCTGCTGTGTCGTGCTGATCGGCTCCTTATTGACCGTCCTCTCAAAGCTTTAATTATGCAGAAAACTGTTGAGAAAAAACATGTTGTGATTGTTCTATTTTCATTATACATATTGACTCAGAAAACAATGTCCTTGTTTTTATAAAACTTTGAAGCATCATTAGAATAAGCCAAAATGCTTGGTGTTAGTTGAAAAAAATGATGTTGAACCAGTGAGGTTTGTATACTGAGCTAACATTTGGTGGCAGTGTCTTACAGGAATGAACCTCAGGCTTTCTGGTTGGTTCAAAGAGGAAGTTTGCTGTTGAACTTTGTATTTGTTGTTGAAAATAAGTTTGTCACCTTTTTGTAATTTGTTTAGCTGCTTCTCACAAAATTTGCACACCAGTTTTACCACATCGCTCACTTTTAATGTTTGGTTTAAGAGGGACTGTCTTACTAAGATGCTGCACATTTCAATTTTTCACTGACATGGTGGTTGTTTGTGTGTCACTGTTTTGCTTTTCAGACTGTATTACTAAATGAGTCCGTTTTTGTCTGCTCCAACAAGAATTTTATATAACATTGCTTCATATAGCAATCTGGCAAACGGCATTTGTATTTCTGTCAACACTCTGGTGGTTTTCCCTCAGCTCATGGCCTCACTCCTGTCTCCTCCCATACAGCTCAGTTTGAGTGCAATGTTGTGACATGAAAGCAGTGTGCTCTTTATTGATTTTTCGATGGCACATATGGGAGAACATCGATGATAGCCCAGAGTTGAAAGCAGTATCCTCTCTGAATAAATATATGGGGCTAATTAAATCACGAAGGAGGTGGCAGGGTGTGTTACTGAGGTTATATGTTACACAAGTAATCAATGAAAAGTAAAAACATATTACAGATATAATGAATGTTTGGTTATTAAACCGATGCTTGATTCAGGCATTATGCTGTGTCTTGGTCTACATGAAAGCCTAATAGTTCATTACAGCACTTTGCAAGCAAGAATTTAGTCCTCAGTATTGAAGACAAAAAGAGACTCATTAAGAGATAGCAATGCATTTGTGATCGCATAACCCAGGTTAAATGTATTATAGCAATACAATGGTCAGATTTATTTAATTTGAAAATACAAACTTAAAGCAACTCTGTAGAGTTTTTAAATAGCAAACGTTAGTGCCCCATGGGCAAAAAGTCTTAGAAAAGAAAAGCAGGCACAAAGCAATACACACAGCTTTGATAAATGATTAACCATGGTTTGTTCTGGGTTTTGTCCAACGGTTGAGACCAATAAAGAGATGTGATGATAGGAGCTTTCAGTGTAGACCTATGAGCCAACAATATCATGGAAGAAGTAGGTTGTGTTGGATTGTGGGTGAAAGTTCTTAAGCAGTTAACATACTTTTTTACTGACGATTCAGCAATTTACCCGTCTGATTTCAGTACGCAGTCCTGACATAATTATCAGCACACTTGCAGCCCAATACTAATCAAATCAACAGATGCCACCAAATCAAACTATTGGTTTCTGAAAATGTCGATATTGTGCGTAGAGATTGACGGAGTACTTTTTTGCAATTTTTTTTGTTTACAAATTAATTGCCAAACTATCAATTTTATATTTTAAAATACTTTTCTTTGTGTAACCTGATGGTTTAGCTCGGCTAAACTGGTTAGTAGGGCTTGAATAATGCAACTTAATGATGACAGTGGAAGGTTTGATTAATGTAACCTACGTGTTTTGAAAAAATACTAATACTAATAATGTCAATGCTCATGTATAGATTTTTCTAGTGAATGAAGTCTGGAAGTATTTTGCATAATGCCCCCTGTTCCCCCAGGACTTATGAGGAAGTGCCCTTTTTGTGGACTATTTATTTGGCATTTACGCTTCAGCAGCCAGGTCAGAGTGACAAGAGACGGACATAATAAAAATGTGAGATGACACAGGTTTCCTGGATTAGACAGGAAGTGACATTTGGCTGGAAGAACCCAAACAGCATGCCTTTGTACTTTCTTCTTTAGATCCGTTTCTTCATGGCAGCAATGTAATATAATGTCCTTATTGCTGATGATGCGAGAGTTCAGCTTGATTGATAGATTAAAAGACAAGGCTCTACATTTTCTTTGTTTGTTCTGTAAACCACAGTTAAGATGTGTTGTGCGTCATTCTGTAAGAAATGTCCAGTTAAGTATGTCAAAGTATCTAGTGCTACTTTTACATCTTTACTGGGAGTTAACTGTGGTCTTACAGGGAGGATTGTGGAGCATCTGAATACTAAATATATGTTTTTAACTGATTTAAATTGCTCATTTATATTAGATTTTGATATCCAGTATAGCTGGAGCCCATGCATGTTTTCACATAGCACCTATGTTAAACGTTGCAGACAGCTGTGTTCTAAACATGGCTAATCTAAACAAACACTAACTGAAAGCAACAACCCCCTCACGTAAGATGATGTGAGCTGACAAGAGATGTTCAGCGCCGTGAAGCGAAGAGAGGAATGTTTTGCAGATAAGGACTATTTGAGTTCTGAGCTGTTATCTTCAGTTAATCCAGAATCCAAATAAACCCATGAGGAGGTTATGAGCTGTCTGTATAATTCAGTACAAAACATAATTTAATCTTAAAAATTTGACTGACTTGTGCCTTATTGAAATTTGCATGTTAAATGAAAGCATGAAGCGGCAAATTGAACTTTGAGTTAGAGTATAGAGAGGGCACAAGAGTTGGAATTGCCTGTTAAGTTTCTCTAAAACAATTAAGGATCAATATATGTTAGGACAGGAAACTGAAACGTGGTCATCATGCGTGATAGTGGACGGATCACCGCCGTATGCGATGTGCATTCAAAGCCAAATTCTGCTCCACCTTTGGAGAGTGAGGCATAAAATTGAAACAGACCTCCGTTAAAACTAGAGCAGTATTTGTCAAGCTTCATGACTATAAAATGAAGAGCTTAAGGTTGAAAAGAAAATTTGTCATAATGGTTTTATCCTCTTGAACAGGATTAACACAGAGAGAATTCTATCCTTTTTGTGATGTAAATGTTGGATAACACAGTGGCAGTAAAATGTTTTGTCAGCTTGTTAAGGCACGTTTATTTCCCAAAATTAGAGTGTACAGTGTATGTACGCATGACGCAACAAGGACCAGATGTTTCTTAATTAAGCACTGCACAGTAAAGGTCTGTTAGCTCAGTACAAACAAGGCAAGGTGTCGGCTTTGATGTTTTAAAACCAACAGCTTGAGTACTGTTTAAAAATGATTCTTGCAAAATTGCCCTGCCAAACATAGTGTACTGTATTGACCATCATTGAACCACTTTTAATAATAATATTTTATTATTTAATTTTACAAATACTTATTTTTCCAAAGTAATGTATGTGGATACTTATATAGAAAAAAACATCCATTTGGTAAATTTGCGTATTTGTTTTCTTGCTAAAAGTTGGATAAGAAGATTGATACCTCTCATGGTAAATATGAAGCACCAGTAGGTTAGCTTAGCTTAGCATAACTACCGGAAACAGGGAAACATCATGCTCTGTAACAATTGTTTGTTTAATCTGCACAAAAACCAAGGTGTAAAAGTATCAAGTTGAGGTTTTACAGGGGATCATTTTACACGTTGTTTTTTGGCTGGGTGCAGTAACTTCCTGGAGTCTTCTTGTACTTTTTTTACATTTTGTTTTTTGTACAGATTAAACAAACAAGATTAAACCAACTAGTTCATTTGTGAACTTTAGATATGTATGTAAGTGGATTTTGTTACAGTACAGTTGGAAAGAGCCAGGTTTGCTGTTTTTCGCCATTTCCCGTAATTATGTTAAGCTCTCTGCTGGCTGTGGCTTAAAACTAACTCACAGATATAGTTATCGATCTTCTCATCTCTCACCAAGAAAGCTCATAAGAATACGCTATCTCCAAAAATGTTGAACTATTTCCTTAACACAAACATTCTCTGACTCTATGTGGTTGAGTTGTTCCAGTTCCAATTTGAATAGAATTGTCTTTCTGCATCCAAATAAATGCTGGGGACATAAGGAATATCCCAATTCATACCTTAGTGTAAGGTAGTACATAGTGTGCATCTTCTCCCTAAGAGTCTTATTATCTTGACAATACATCAGTCAACCAAATGGCCCAAAGCTTTGCAACATTTGAAACCAATATCATTCATTTACAAAGGACAGAGTAGCAATTGGAGGGCATAACTTGATCTTGCTGTTGTGCATCGATCTTCCAGCACAGCAGAGATACAAGAAGGAATAAAAGGAATCAGAAATACATTTTATCTGATAGGCTTTTAAAGAAGAACCCTGAGCCTTGTGCCCTGTCCTCTAGAATCTAGAAAATTACATAAAATGAAGCCACTATTGAGAAATCACAGGTTGAAGCAAATATGATAAAGACTTCATTTACCAGGTGAATTATATTCATATCTTTATCTTTATATATTAGCGGGGTGGAGGACAGGGGCAGGAAATCATATGAATCAAGATCCTAAATAGTCTCAGTTGGTTTATAAGGGTGAAATAAAAGTTGAAATAATAGGGTAATTTGTATGAATAACACAGATGACTCAGATGAAGAGAAAAGAGGATACAGCAGGACCTTATGTTTGCATCCGTTTCACTGTAAAATGAATAACTAATGGGAGAATTAGGCACACTAGCTCCAGCATGCGTGGGAACATTTTAACATAACCTGTCACAGTCAGTCAGTTGATAACTAATTTATACCTCACATTTAAAAACATGTTCGGAGTTATGCTTCCATCTCTGCGTTCTATCTTCTATCAAATGGATACTTGGTATAGGATTGAAAGTCGAGTGTGGATTCACATATGACATTAATCCACCACGGTGACAGGCAGGTTTAACGCATGAGAAACTGAGCCCAGCATAGATGTCATTCAGTTAAACTTTATGGTCCTCAATCTCCATATAAGCCTGTCTACCTCTCAACAAAATGTCTTCAGTAGCAGATTAAAGCAGCATCAGACCAAAGGTTGGATTTAGATGTAGTGGTTTTGAAAGATGAAAGGATTCATTAATATGAAATGCTACATTTCTCCAAACCACTCAATCACCCTAGCCTTTGTACAAAAGATAGAATAAAATTACATGATTTACGCATGACTCACGCAATCACACTTTAGGTGACTAGCCATGTAAATTCACAAGAGTGTCATTCACAAGACAACACAACTTTGAAATTTCACGGTTCCTTCATATCACAGGGTATTTATATTAGATAAGATAAGATTATCCTTTATTAGTCCCGCAGCGGGGAAATTTACAGGATTTACAGCAGCATAGGGTATAGTATATATTGTAATTGTAAGCCGTAGACCTGCGTTAAATAAAGCTTCCATTTTTAGCGTTTCAGGTACGCTGCTCTGTGACCAGAGACACAGTGAAGGAGAACAGTTTGCTCTCTTTTTTTTGGTTTTGGACAGTGTATTTGTCTAATAGCTAACTGGAATGCTGAATACATCGCCGCCACAAAGCTGCAGTATTTGGGAAGACAGATTGCAAGACGTGTCTTGCCCAGATATGCACTCTACTGAGTGTACTTTCCAGTATTGTGTATGTTGTGGACCAAAAACCTAAACACATGATACGACTTGTTAAAAAACGCTGAACATCTGCATATTTTAATTTAACTGGGGTCATTGAAGATTACTGTGGTCAGTGAAGTAAGAAAATATGTGTTTTTTTCAATGTATCTGTATTCGTTTTTATTTGTTACTGTATACATTTATTTCACACCAATTCAAATCCCAATATTATCATGATACAATTTTTTTTCAGATTTCCATTTCCATGTGCATTTTTTGTAAACTTATTTTCCTCCAAAGCTCCTGAATCAAGAGAACATAGTCTCTTTTTAAAAAATTGGACTATATTGCGTATATTTTCAATGTAGTTCAGCTTTTTTTTAAAATGCATTTGGTGTTTGATCTAAAAAATTATTTTGGCCTTCATTTGATTGATTTTTTTGTCAAAAAAGATGATTTTGCAGATGGCAATGCATGTTGCTATAATGCATCACACAAAACTCAAATTAGTGAAACAATCAAATTTTAGAAATCCCAGATGCTATCACAGCAACGTGCTTAATATTCCATGTAATCCCAAATCAAACAGGATGTAAAACTCCTGTTGCACTGCTCTCTACTTGTAACCTTTTAGCACTAGTGGTGACATCTAAGTCAGTGGTTTAAAAAAAAAAAGAAAAATGTTCCCATCACTTGCTGGCTTATGGTCATGCTGTAGGAGCAACCTTCATGAAAATGTCAACAGCGAGCACAGTTTCAGAAGCAGTGTTACTTCAATGAGACAGCTAAGGCTTCTATTTTTAACTGTTTGACTGTGACATTCCTCCGTCATGCGTTTCTTCTCCCCCTCTCTTTGAATACATCTCCAAACCTGTGATGTTATAGCCCTCTCACCCAAAGCCAATTGCATAAAGTGGAAATGTTTTGCAGTGTGAATTTGTGAAACTCATCTGGCATGCAGGTCTAGTTCTATGCTGCACTGTGTGAATAACTTATCAGTGTGTAGGTCACCTGTGGGCAAACTTCATAAAGTAACAATTTACTGTTCCACTAATGTTTTCAGAGTCTCATTTAAAGAGCACATTTCCTGCCCCAGTATTACCTCCAAGCTTTTATTCACTATATTAAGACTTTACAGCCATTTTAGTATATAGCCAACAGTTTGATTTTATTCAACAAAGCTGTTTTCCCCTTCATTTATTTCATGGGAAACCATAACCCTTCTTTTCAGGTCACCAAAGAACTCCAAGCTCTTGCTTAATCTGCTAGTGTGGGTGTCTTAGTGGAAACAGCTACTGTTCCCAGGGTGTCATTAAAATTGGGATGGTTCTATTTCGCTCCCCTCATCTCATGCTCTCGTCCTTAATTTCTCTAATAACACAAGATCCCTGTTCCTTTTCTGAGCTCCAACAGAAGCTCTTAACAGAACACACTTCAAATAGGCCCCTCAGGGTAAGATATCATGTCTTAAGCTGGAGTTGTAGTTTGTGAATCCATGTAGACTCATATATGCACCACTAATGGTCATTTCAGTCCGTTTTAGTAATCAGAATGATTAAGTGCAGTGTTAGTGATGTAAAAGCTTACAGTGGTCTTAAATCCCTGAGTGCAACATGTGTCTAAAGAATGCTATTGTATTTGTTTTTGGATAAAGTGCCTTGTTAGGTTGGGACACAAGATTAAGGACATTAAATAACTGTATCCCGACATTAGTTGCTGATTCAAGAGCCAAAAAACAATGCGTGTTGAATTAAAGTGTGCATAATTTAGGTCAGGCAGTAAAGGCGGAATTCACACAAGCATGAAACCACTCCAAATATATGTGCTGAACATTCAGATACCAAATGTAAAATGGGGAATGGGGCTGATATTTTTTTCTTTTTTTTGTTCTTTGTCTGTATACGTTTTTGCCTCTTATCTTAACACTGTATGGCTCAGAAGTTTTAAAAAACAGAAAAAACAGTTGTGGCCTATCTGTTAGTAATGCAACATTCAGCCAATAACTTTTTATTTTTGTTATTTTCTATCACTGGGATATTTCTCTCTCTCTTTACTCTTGTAATTTGGTTGCAGTTTTGTTGGTTTTCTTTTTCTTTTTTGGTTGATTGCTTCATGGGCATCATTATGTTGAACTTACTCAAGAATTGGTTGCAACAAACAACAAATCACATCTGAAGTTTAAATCAATTCACGAATTTCACTCAAACGGCTTTACAAATTTAAAAAAATATGACAATAAGCACTTGTTTGGTAAAAGATAAATGCCTCAAGAAATGAAAATGAACAATGCTGAGTTTCCAGTTTTGATGGTAGCTTCTTCTCGCTGCTCAAAGACCAACTTTTTCCTCTCAGTTTTTTAACAGATAAAAACACTTGTAAAAAAAAAAATGAACAATTGTATTGTCATTGTACAGCTGAAACTGAAACAGTGATGCACTGTGATACAAGAACGTTAAGTAAAAACACTGATAGACCACTGATTGGCCAGAGATTATCGTCACAGGAAAATGCAGCAAAACCACAACACATGCAGACGTTTCTTTTTTGTTGTTGTCAAGATTCATAAAGAAATGTCCTGTCCCTGGATGTTCACTGGTTCCGGAGGACAGTGTTTTCCCCGGCGGAAGTCCACCACCAGCTCTTTGGTTTTACCAGAGTTGATCTGTTCAAATTTCTTGTTTTTCAAATTGAAAAGTAAAGGATCAGCTGGCTAACAAAAGTGAGTAACATTGGCTGGAGGCCCCAGGTCAAGACTATCTTAAACGCAAGAACTTCATAAAGCCTCTTAGTTCGAGAAAAGCAGCAGAGACAGTGGACCTGCAGAAAGAGACAACATGTCATTGCTCAGTGCAGTATTGAGCAGAAAATGTAAATGTAAAAAGTATGACATGGCTATGGTACTTTCCATCAAGAACAGTCCATATCTAATCTCTGTTTCCAGGGAAATGCTATGGGCATGACCACATTAGACGACAGAGAAAAGCGAGGAAGGAAATTTCCCTGAAATGAACCAAGCTGAGAAAATTGTTCATTACAGAGCATGACAGCCCTCCATACAATAGCACCAACTGTTAGCAGAATAGTAACAATTTTGCTAGTTGTACTTAATAAAATACCAAGGAGAAGTTTAAAAAAGAGACCTATTCTAACTGTTCATGTACACAAAACCACGAAAAAATGCAACTGCTTTGGCTTTTTTGGCTTTCCTTCTAAATCGTCAAGAGTGGTTGAGAAAACAATCTAATGGGTCAATGAGTAGCTTTGGATGTTCTAATCATATCACATGATTTCCTTCAGCATATGGAGTTTGCACAGTTATTTAGGAATGGTAATCGTTCAGCTTTACTTTTTTCTAAGCACTTTAAAGATGTCTTGTCCATGTTATCTTCAAAACTGAGGTCAATAATTTGTACTTGAGCTTGGAATAACCTCACTTTAAGGTTCTGTAAGCTTTTCTTGAATCGATTAATTGATTATGAAACTGGTAGCTCAAATCAAACAATCTGATTGGTTCATAGCCGTGATATAATGTACAGATACCACTGCTACGATAAGAACTCTTTTGCACTTTCACTTGTGTGTTCCCAGGGTTGCTTAGCGACAGGGTCAGATGGATTACTCCGGCCAACAATAAACTGTTTACCGATACAAAGCAAAGAAAATAGCCAGCTAAAACCCGCTACGAAATGAAAACATTTAAGGTTGACTTTGGGTTGATTGAGCAGTGCCCTTAAGGTCAATGCATTGTGCTTTGTGTTTCCTTGTGCTAACGTCAAACTTCCCACCAATCGAATGCTTTGTTGGGTGGTAAGTGTGGAAGCAGTGGGGTGCATGAATCAAGATGTTTGGTGACACAATATCTACATTGTATGCTTCACTGGAATCAGAATCAGTTGTATTTGAATCTGTTTTTTGTTTTGTTTGCATCTTTTGTAATGTACTTGCACAGAAATAAAATAAAAAAAACAGCTAAGGAAAAGTACAACAAAGCTGCACAGATAAAAGGTAAAGAATAGATAGGACTGTTATGTAAATATGTTTCTTATATATATATATATATTTACTATTTTTTTGATTATTTTAACGTTGTTTTCATCTCTTTTAACCAAAGCCAAAATGGGAATTGCATTATATTTTAAAGAATTTACATCTTTTAAGAAACCAAAGGCTGACATAACCTTTTACATCTTAACTCGCATGAAGAAAGAGTTTGAATATGCAGTTTAGACACCAATAGACCAGAACTGTATGTAACCACAGACAGTATAAACTTTCTAGGGTTGACGTAGTTCATCGGAATAATATCCTCCCCATCCTCGTGTGTGTGTTAAAACCAAAACGTGTGTTTTTTTTCATGGTAATTCAATGCATTGCAAACTTCATGTTGTGTGATTAAACCCCGAAACCGCTACATTGCCCACCCCTACTGTGTCAAACACATTTATAATCTCACTTTAAGGTTCAGTTATCTTTTCTAGAACTGATGATATAAACGGGTAGCTCTAATCAAGCAATCTGATTACTTCATAGCCGTGATATAATGCACAGATATCACACCTATGATATGAACTCTTTTGCACTTTTCAGTATCACATCAAACTTTGGACTAATGTGTTGTCATGGTTGCTTAGCGACCGGGTCACAGGGATCACTTCCGCCAACAAGAAACTGCTGAAAAGTACGAAGTAACACGAATAGCCGGATAAATCCCGCTACGAAATGAGAACATTTAAGGTTAACTTTCAGTTGCCCTTAAGGTCAATGCATTGTTACAATGTTGTGCTTCCTTAGGCTGATGTCAAACTTCCCACTCTTGCTGCCATCAACCGAATGCTTTGTTGGATGGTAAGTGTGGAAGAAGTGTTGATCATGAGTGAAGACAAAACTTTGGAGAAAGTTGGATATTTCCCCTTTAGTGAGCTGGCCTGTACCTTTTGTCTCTAGCAATGTATTCAACAGAAATAGAAAATAACAGCTGGGTACAAGAAGAACTAAGATGGACAGATAAAGGTAAAGAATAGATAGGACTGTTATGTAGACGAGTAGTTTATATGTTATATTTATGTTTTTTTATATATATATTTACTGTTGGTTATGTTATTTTTACCTCTTTCAACCACAGCCAAAATGGAAATTACATTACACTTAAAGAATTTGAAAAAAAAGCTGACTTAACCTTTAACTTCTTAACTCGCACAAAGAAAGAGTTTGAAAATATGTCAGTGTGAACATGTGAGTCCTGAAATTTTAATCCAGTGATTTGTGTCCGTGGACATGGCCCCCAAAAAGCACAGCAAGAGGTTGTGCAATGAAACGGAATGGCGAAAACTGTTCTTAATGGCTGCACCATCCAATCAAAGGAACATTGGTTGTGACAAGTTACTTCTTTTCTTTGAATCATGTGATTGCAGATTAAATAACTTTAGGTTTTGGACTGTCGGTTGAACAAAACTAGTAATAATTTGACATCACCTTGGGCTTTAGGAAATTGTGACAGCATTCCTCACAATTTCCTGACACTTCATTACCCAAACAATTAATCCATTAATTGAGAAAATAATTGGCAGAATAATCAAGAATGAAAAGAATCATTAGTTGATGGCCTGGCCATCATTAGAATGAAAATAACAGTATGACTAGATAAGAAAAGTCATAGCATATTATAACTTTCTGCCTCCGAGAGTGAGGGAGCACATTGTTTTCTCTGATATTACGTTTTCCCTGTCATATTGATCTCATTATGTCCAAACAGCTTTTTAGCTTTCACCATATTAAGGCTGCATGTTGGTTTTTGCTGCTGTCGCAATTTTACCTCAGCCTAATTGACTCAATTATTCAAATGGGGCTTAGTGTTTCACCACCAGCTTATCATCTTCATACCATGTGCCTTCTCTCTTTTTTTCATCAGTGTCCTAATAACCAAGATGACCCTCTCTGAGACTATACGCAAAGGTACTAGCATTTCCATACAGATAGTGTGGCAAAGGAAGTAAAGACATACTGAAATCGGTTTTAAATTGCCATTTTTTTATCTTGCAGAAAATAATATTGGACAAAAGGGTTTCCGTATGTGATTGAGGTCTGTATTGGACGTTTTTTCATCCCTGACACTTCTATTTCATAGGGTACTTTGATGTTATGGAAATGTTCTCCCTCTATTAATTTCTTTATAGCTCTGTCCTCCATCTCATAGATGCTATGACTCACCTGAAAGAAAACACTATACACTGCCTGTGGTCCGAACGTATTATATACAGTATAACAGCCACGGCTCACTCTTTACAGCTGGAAATATCACTTTTTTTCCAAGGACATTTAGGAAGGGTTTGTTCAGAATGAATGACACACACAGCTATTCATCACAAGAATAAGCAGGATTTTCTGTCTGAGTGGTCGGATAACCTTTTTAGTCATAGTTCTTTATTCGTATCTATAGGTAGAGATGTCCCGAGCCAATCCTGAGGATCAGTCGATTTGCAGTTTGTGGTGCAGCTGAATGTATTTGGTTTTATTCTGAGAGGTGTTTTTCCATTCACTGATCTCAATGGGCTGGATAGAATATAATGGAAATCTGTCAGTATAAAAAGAGTTCAGTTCAACAGAACTATAAGCCTCCAAAATGACCATGAAGATGACATCATTGCAAATTTCCCCGCTGCGGGACTAATAAAGGATTATCTTATCTTATCTTATCTTATCTAATAAAAACAATTTCAATCAGGAGGGACAAATAAATAAAAATAAAAAAGATGATTGTTATATTTTTTAGATCATGTGTGATGATAAAGTCAGCAGCAGATAAATCCCCCCATGGAGTCTGGTAAACTGAGGATTAGGGTCCAGGCAACAGAACAAATATTGCGTTTAGGGAGCAAAACACAGTTTACTCAACAATACAACTTAGTTAGAACACTCCCCTTGTGGGTTGACAGTCCTGTGTCGTTTGACATGTTTTTATTTGCTTTCCATGGTGAATGCATTCAAAAACTATCCTATCTAACTTTTCATTGGCACTTTTTCTGTGATGCCGACAAGTAATGGATTGTTAACGAGTCGTGGTCATCTCAACCAGGTTGTTCCATGTATGTCGTGACACTGTTCACCAGCGACAGTGCATTCATTATTGTCATTTCAATCTGCATTATGAAGCTGTTTTTTAATTCAAACAAACTGATAACAAACACAAAATGATTTGAATATGCAAAAGCATATATGCAGAACTCCTGAAAAGGTGCTCTTCCTTAGCACCCACTTATGTGTGAGATTGGTTTATTATACGAGGAGTGAATTTAACTTTCTCCTGAACTCCTTCAGCATGACACTTGTGAATGTAGGGAAATGTTTTCATGCATTTTCAGATTTTTGATTTAAACTCAATATGCAACATTTCACCTTGAGTCGTCTTGTTAGTCCTGTCCTCCTCCACCTCGGCTGGTCCATCTCGAGGCTGAACACCACTGCCTGAGGGTGAGACAGACTCAACTCAAATCTAAAAACCCACCGCAGGAGCCGAAAGAGCAGATGGTGAATGGAGGGGATTTCACTTTAATGCTGTTATACAGCAGCGCTTTGAATGAGTCTCGTCTGCTGCATGTTCTTTTGTTTCTTACATATTCCCCCCATCATTGTTGCCATGGCGTCACAGTATACTTGATTTGGTTATTTGAATCTAAAAGATCCAACTCATTTTAGCTTTTAAGCTCCTCTGGGTAATTTCATGTCTGTGGCTTCAAAAGGCAGAAAGTATGAAATGTTTGAATTTTGAGGACTGCATTACCTAGAAATCCTGTAAAGCAAAGCCATGAGCAGCACGTTTGTTGGATCTGTAACTGCTTATTTGTGCGGACAGAGTTGGTGAGAGACAGAGTTTTTCTATTTCACTCTCAATTTTCACTTCATTACCTCTTGTGCAACAAGTTCCCCATCAGCGACCCCACACAACACACAAATAACACTAAAAAAGTGTGTTCATTTTTTTAAGTTTGAATTGAAATCTGTGATTAACATGTTGTGTGACATTGTGACATTATCATGTTTTGCTGTGTTTGAACGCCTATTTAGTACAGCAGCCTCAGTGAAAAGCTTTATGTCTGTCCTTTGAAGGTTGTTGACATGTATTTGCTAACTACCGCTTCTGTCCATCAAAAGACTACTGCCATGTCAGAGGCAGCTCTTCATTTTTGACACAGGACAAACTATTACCTGACAGTTAAAAGGCAATTTTCTCTTCAATGTGAGGAACAGAAGATGTTGTGACTTTTTGGACACATTCAATCAAGGTTTGGCTTTGACGATCTATATTTGTTTATTTGAGCTCTGGTGAAGGACATGATGAAATCAATTGTATGTATCCTGTAAAGTAAAAGCTCAATTTACATAGCAGATGAGCTGCAGCCCTTAAAAGCCAGCTCGATTAAATGCTCGACTCTCAGTCTGCAGAGCCCTGAAGCCCCGGCGCCATTGCTGCACAGAGGGGTACTGCTATTTTATTTCAAGTTTGTTCATATTGAATGTGTTGCATGTCCAAATTTTGACCTGTACATCTTTCGAACCCCAGAAATACATGTGTGAATGGGTGAATGATATGTAATATACTACTGACTGTAAGTCGCTTTGGATAAAAGCGTCTGCTAAATGAATGTAATGTAATGTAATGTAATGTAATGTAATGTACATCTGTCATGTGTCAAGTTGATCAGATGAACCGTTCTTGAGATATGCCACATCATAAATAAATACTTTTTAAATGCCTCCCTGACTATTGCAGTTGCCCAGAGCTGTACTCTTACTAAGGTGTTCATTTCTTAATGTGTGTTTAGTCATTTCGCCCTGTGGACTCTAAATGTATTATTACGTAACTGTATTTTCTTTCTGTAATACAGTTAAGCAGATGTAAACAAAAAAGATTGCTCCAAAACCAGATTTAATACAATTGTATCACTGCATGTTATTGATATCATTTTCTCATTAAGTGTATCCTGTATCTCCAATAAAAGGAGTTTGAATATTACCATTTGCTAATATAAGCAGCAAAACATTCAGAATAAGTAGTTTTACAAGTTTGTTTTTCTCAGATATTAGACAGCTGATTAACATGCTTCTTATCAAATATACTTAAACTGTTTATTACAAAATGAAGGTTAAAATGATCTGGTTTCATATTTTCTTTAATTTTATATCAAATATATCAGATTTCTGCTTCCTGTTTTCTCATCTGGCTACAAATAAACACACAAACACCACAGACACAGCTGAATTTGAAATAATCTTGCGCCACCATCAAATAAAAACTGCCTTTACTTGAGAGTATATGCTCTATGATGATAACTAAACCAACGCAGGAAACCAACTTTATTTGCACAGCTTTGTACAGAACCGAATTTACAAGGTGCTTTACCGAGAGAAGAAAAGGGGAAAGAGGGAGAGATAAGAGACAGAGATAAAAATATATATTTTGAAAAAGGTATTCGGTGTACAACTCACAAGGAAGAGTAAAAACAAGCAAGAGCAGGCAAAAGGAAACAAAAGATGTGGCCCTCCAGCACCTTTCAGACCTTCACAGGAGGGTGAGGAGATAAATCAGAGACACCTGTGAGCCGGGGGAGGGGAAGAAAAAACAAAAACGGTACAGAGGCAAACAGAAAGAGGAGTGAGACTGGCTAAAGGAGAAGATAAGTACATATTTCATCCCATGTTTCTGATCCCCTGAACTCAAAAGACAAAAGCAGTACTATGCATGAAAGTAGAGTTGCAGTCGCTTCAACAAAATAAAACATAATATCCTGTTGTTCCCCTGGACAACAAAGTGCTGCTGGAAGTTTGCTGATTCACGGATGAATGTCTTTCTACTACTTCTTTGTTCGGATGTAGCTGTGGACTTATACAGCATGTTGAGATCAGTCTCCAGCTCTCCAGGCTTCTCATATTGTCCTGCCTCAGGTTGTTGTGCTCATCTTACCCTGCTCATTACCATATTGAACAGACTTGATTTCAATTCACCATGCTAATACTTTTACCGTAACACCATCCCCACTTTTTGAATCGGCCACCCACTTCCGTCTTCGAGCAGCTGTATTTGTGTGTATTTTCCACATTTCTCACCACTATTTTGCGTCCTTGAAGATGATCCCCAACAAAGACACAGCACGTTCTGCCGCAAATTCAGCTCAACACCCAGGGATGAAACAATCCTTAAGGTTTCCTCACCTTGAGCCGACACAGACGGAGAGGGAGCAGATCAGGGACAGTGTGAGAGAGATGGATGGCCTGTCCACGTCTAATCACACACACGGCTGGAAAACCTTGAAAGGATATGCTTTGATTCAAGCTGGATGAAGATCTGTCCTCTTCAGCTTTAATGAATTTAACCCTCTCTGGACATAAAATAATCACCAACTGCTGCTAGCCCCTTGAAAGCGAAAAAAAGTAAGATTTGCATATTGCGTTCCAGAGTACCATCGTTAATACAAAAACATAATCATTAAGAGAAGGAGGCAACATATACAGTACACAGATGATGAGATACCTCACACATGTTTGATGCATCTTATTGCTATGGCTACACACTGTGAGTTAAACAGGCCCTGCTTCTGAGTGACAAGCTGGAGCAGACCGGGGTGGACCACCACCTCGCTGCATGGATCCTAGACTACCTCACCAACCGTCCACAGTATGTGAGGATAGGGGAGTGTGAGTCAGATCTGGTGTCCTGCAGCACGGGGGCCCCACAAGGAACCGTTCTGGCTCCATTCCTCTTCTCCATCTACACATCGGACTTCACATACAACTCTGCAAACTGCCACCTGCAAAAGTTCTGTGATGACTCTGCAATAGTCGGCCTCATCTCCGCCGATGACGACAGGGAATACAGAGAACTGAACCAGGACTTCATAGGATGGTGCCAGAGGAACCGCCTCCAGATCAACTCTGGTAAAACCAAAGAGCTGGTGGTGGACTTCCGCCGGGGAAAACACTGTCCTCTGGAACCAGTGAACATCCAGGGACAGGACATTGAGATTGTGAAATCTTATAAGTACCTGGGTGTTCACTTAAACAATAAACTGGACTGGACTAATCACACAAATGCACTTTATAAAAAGGGTCAGAGCAGACTGTATCTGCTGAGGAGACTGAGGTCCTTTGGAGTGCAGGGAGCACTCCTGAAGACCTTCTTTGACGCTGTGATCAGTCATCTTTTATGCAGTGGTCTGCTGGAGCAGCAGCATCTCAGCAGCCGACAGGAAGAGAATAAACAAACTTGTCAAGAAAGCCAGCAGTGTGCTGGGGTGTCCACTGGATACGGTGGAGGTGGTGGGAGACAGGAGGGTGATGGCCAAGCTGTCATCCCTGATGAACAACACCTCCCACCCCACGCAGGACACCCTGGCAGCTCTGTGCAGCTCCTTCAGCCACCGGCTGCTTCACCCCCAGTGTGTGAAGGAGAGGTACCGCAGGGCCTTCCTTCCTGCTGCTGTCAGGCTGCACAACCAGCTTTGCTCCCAGCAGACCACATGACAATAATACACTAATATACTAATACATCAATACACTGTGCAATACAACATTTATAATAATTTCTGTCTCTATATATATTTTTACTGTGGATCTCTACTGTTCTTACAGTTTTTTGCTGTTTTTATTGCTCATTTGCTTATTTATAATACTTATTTTGATCTTGTGTTTTTTGTTTTTTTATTTTATTTACTATGTCTCTTGTTTGCACTATCCTCTTTGCTGCTGTAATCCTGTAAATGTCCCCGCTGTGAGACTAATAAAGGATTATCTTATCTTATATTATGCTATTTTCCGGGTGCATATTTTTATCTCTAGTTACACCAACAACATGTTTACATGCATTAATGCTCATAATCCGCCTTGTTTTTCTCATCCTGGCTGTCCTGCAGCACCTCTTCTCACCCTCTCTCTGAAACACTCCATTGTAGCGCTCGCTCCTCCCTCCAGGAAGCGAAGTCTGCCCTGATTGGTCAGCTAGCCCGCTCTTTTGTGATTGGTCAACGTTTCACATTTCAAAAAACTCTTCCTCCGGAGTTTCAGTTCCGTCTCTCTTTTTTGTTGTTTGAGGGCCAAACTAGCCGGAAGGAGTTTTACGTCACTTCCGTAACATTAAGACCTCGTAAAGTTACGGAAGTGAAGGAGAGAATTCAATGGAGTCGTTTCAGGAGCTCAGGAGCTTCTGAGGGGGAGGGTAACTCCTTTTAGGCGTGGACTTCAGGTTTTACACTCTACGGACCTTTTACATGTACAAAAATATATATAACAGACTAAAGAATCCACACCAACCTACGGAGCTGAGAAATGAAGCCAACGCAAAGTCCCAAAATGCAGTTCATCAAATGGCCATTTGAGGCTGGCTCCAGAAGCAAGTGATACTCATAGCTATCCATGTTCAAAGGTCAACCTTTACAGTAGAAATGAAAATCTGTACAGCCTGGGACAAAAAAACAAGTTAGGTCTCTAGATAAACTATAGGGGGGGTTGTTTTTATATCGCGTACCTGTGTAAATTATATTGAGGCTTAAAGTTAGACCTTCACAAAGGCTCTTCAGAAACCTATGGGGGATGTCATGGAGGCTACATACATATTTTATACAGTCATTGATCCACTCATGAGGACAAATGTAGATTTCTCTCCCTTTTTATTTGCCAGAACTGAGCTGTGAAGTCTTAAAGTCCTTATTGTTTGGGGAACACTTCAGAGCACTGTAGCTGACTTGCTCATGGTGATAGATTGTATTCCAGGTCCAGTTTGAGTGTTTGTGTTAGAAGGTTTACATTACATTACATTACATTGCGGTCATTTAGCAGACGCTTTTATCCAAAGCGACTTACAATCAGTAGTATATTACATATCATTCACCCATTCACACACTGATGACAGGCTACCATGCAAGGTGCCACCATCAGACTCTAACTAACATTCATCATCCAGTCCACACCGATGGCAAGCCTTCAGGAGCAACTTGGGGTTAAGTGTCTTGCCCAAGGACACATCGACTGCTGAGGCCGGGTATCGAACCACCGATCCTCTGAATGGAGAACTACCTTGCTCTCCACTACGCCACAGCCGCCCCGTTTACATTAATTTCAATTCAGTTCCCCCCATCTGACAGTGAGGACAGCACAAAATGTCTCCTTCTGATTTTCATCTGTTTTGACAGATGCAAAGTTCAACACGTTTAAGCTTTTGCTGGGTGATGGACATGACACCAGCTGCTCGGAGCAATCCTTTCTTTTATTTAATTGATTGGAACGCTTTAAACAGACAATGCAGCAAGCACATCATCTCCGAGTGACGATAAAAGAATACATAATTACTCCAATTTTACATGTCTGAAAAGGACCTTCTAAAAGTGTCTAAGCAGATCACTTCCTGGTTCTGATTTTAAAGATTCTACATACGGGATTCAGAGCATTGTATTAGCAAACAACTAAAGTCCTGTATTTCTTTGACCCATCTCTATGTCAGTTTTTTGGTGTTGTAGGGATGCGTGTGTATTGTCATGAGAGGAAGTTGCAAGCCCCTTGCATTGGATACAGATGCTAAACAGTGCATCCATGCATTGGTGTCAGACTCCAAGGAGCGCTGACCGAGCTGTGATAGTTGACGCATGGGAGTGAGACAGGTTGGTTTTGAAACAGTGTCGCCATTTTATAGTGTGTCCACTGTTGAAAAGTACATTTTTTTAAATGTAAAATGTTGTGCCCAGGGCATTTCTTGATTATAATTGTAAGAAAAAAACTGTTAATTGGACTTTTTTAACTCTCAATGATATTGGTATCAACCTCAAAAACCCTAAACAGTCAATATGTAATGTTGAGATCCTAAGAAATACTCTACAGAGTTTTCCACAGTGTCTTATATTTCCTGTAACAAAGGCCACCTTTGTTGACATCATAAAAAAGTGAATGCACTTTTATGAAATAAAAGCCTAATTCTTAAAATTAAAGAATATGCTTGTCAGGATTTTTTACCTCGGCTAAACACTATCCTGGGGGAAACCCCTCTTTAGTTAGCAAAAAGAGAAAAATAAATCAGTAAGATTATTAATGACAACTCAGAGAATCTTTCATTTTCTTAAATCCTGAGGACTCATTTGTACAAGGATGCTCTCTAAAATATAAATAGTTCATTTATTTCAATGTAAAAACTATGAGATCAGGAACAACACATCTGTTAGGAGTGACATATCCATTCACTGTTCCTCACTATACTGCCATCTACTGCATCTATCACCGTCATCCTCTTTCACTCGATCACGGCAGCAAGCACTTTATTTTCAAAATTGGGACAAAGAGTAGCAGGCTGAAACACTGAGTAAAACTTCTCTTTGGCCTCTAACTTCCCATGAGCTTTATATGACATGTAATGAGACATCGGCCACATCACCATGTAAATACTGATGTAGAGACACTTTGCTCCCACTTTGCCTCAATATCAAACTTTAAAAGTAATGGCGAAGCCCCACTGAGGCCTAATTTGGTCGATGTAAGATGTTTTGCTCCAGGCGGTAGAAAAAGTCATGTATACATTTAAATTTGAGAACTTGGATTTTTTTATTTGGTAAAACTACAAATAGGGAGTCATTTAAATAATATTATCATAAGAAAGTTCTTTGCTATGTTTTTGATTCAAAACTACAAAAAGATAGTTTTCCCTTGCAGAATGCTTGTGAGACTATTTTACAGTCTGTTTTCATGCATTTAACTGTAGTTGTGCCAATGCATTTCTGGTAAATCTAGGCCCATGTCTGAATAAAATTAAAATGCAATCAGCCTATTTTTTAACACATGGCAGTGCACGCTAAACAAAACAGCAACTAAACATGAGAGCAGTGCCACAGTGAGAGTATACAATAGCATCTTTGTTATATTTCCTAGAAAAATAAGTCCGTTTTTCCTCCGCTGTTAAATCTCCTCCTGCGTTCTCCCCCCGACATAGCTAGTGCTATCATAAAGACGAATATTTAATTTGCTACGCACGCATGCACAAACAGTGACAAAAATTATGATTGTCCTCATGCAATTTGTAGATGCTCAGACACATGACTCCTTCAAAAATGAAAGTGTCAGATTTGTCAATGTTGCCTTTTAATTACGAAATCCTTTAATAAATGCTATGCTCTTTTGATGAGTGAAGCATACAGCTGTTTATGTTGCTTTTTAATCCTTTGTTAGTGGGCCTTGATGTTATGCAAATAGAAATTTGAAAAGAGGGGACATTGACACTACTTGACCGCTAAAATGTATGGACAGGATTTATTGAATAAACCACTGCAAATCAAGGTTATTTTACTCCTTCTTGCTTTTACTTTCTATTTCCTAACAGGATTTTATTCTGATTCTCTTTTTAGTTTTGGTTTATTTTCTATTTTTGAGGATTTCTGTTTTTAATTTCCATTTTATCTAATTTTGTTTTCATGTTTAAATTATTTCAGTTTCATACTTGTTTCTACTCCATTCAGAAAATCTTGACTAGGCGGAAAAGCAATGTGTAGTATTTAACATCAACAAAAACAAAAATCAATGTATTATGCCAGCAGCCCTCTCTCTCCTCTCTTATCTGCACTGTCTGTTCAACAGCTTTTTTGAAGCCCAACATTACAGTCTCCTCACTGATGTTTCCCACTCATGCAGGCTCGTATTGTAAGCCATCTTTTGATACCCCTTTTATCATCTCAGAACATAATCTCATGTAGGCAGTTGAGGTGCATTTTGAGATTTGTCAGGTTTTTCCTCTCCTTTTGAAATCTGATGCCACATGGGACTAAGCAGCATTTTGTATGACTTCAACATCAACAAAATTCGGCCAAAACACCTTCTCAGGTCATTGATTCCAAACATGCACCCTCTTTTATATCTGTTCATATGGTGCATTTTCAATGTACATATTTTCGCCTTCATGTGTGTTACTTTTTGTGTGCTTTGATGTAACGGTCAATGGTGTTCTTATCTTTGATGTTCTTATCTCTTTGTTTGTGCTGGAACTGAGCTACCATGCGCTTCCAAAACAACAACCACCAACCAATGCATCCCCATGCATCTTGTATTAGCTCAAGCGAACCACTGCTATCTATGTTTGATTAGTACTGCAACCCACACTGAAACCAGTTCAAAAGGACTTGTATGTGATGGATGTACATTAGTGATGTGGCTCCTCTAGACACTGTACCCGCATAAGTTATTTTATTAATATATGTCCGATAATGGCATTTCTTTTTCTCACAGAAAGTATATGTACAGTGAAATGAAGATGTGTTTCTAAACATTTAATTTGCGCCTTCTTTTAATTCTACCTCTGAAACAGTAGTGTTTTTATGTAATTGTGTCAATACTAGTGTTCATTCTTGGTATTTTAACCTCTCCGACAGGTTGCTGTCAGAGCATGTCATAAGATGAAAATGCACTATATCGCAATGTTGGACAAGCTCCACAAACAGCATTTAAACCTAAAAGGAAAGTGTACTAACGCTGCAGTTCGATAAATGGAACAAATATCCTGTATCATTGAACTGTCTACCTACAGCCAATCAAAACAGAGAATTCACTGAGTGTCAAACACAGGTCACTCTGCAGGTTATATCAGCGGACATTAGGAACAGGATGTCTCTCCTCGAGCACACTGGACTTCACACAAAGGGGCTTTTAAGAGCAGACAGCTTTGCTGGTGTTTGAAGGATGATATCTACTCACTGAGAAAAGTCAGTGGGTGGGCATAAAATATGCTACATAGAGACAGATATGAATACAGATGTGAATGTTAAGTATACATCCTCAACTTAAAGCTGAAGCCAGCACTCTATCATCATAGTCATTAGCTGTGTCCCAAATCCATACATACCAATTATTTTCAGTCCTACATCTTTTTTTCATACTATACAGCTTGTGCTGTAAATATAAAATGGTTACGTATATTGGATTTTTTATATATATTAACTGGAAGAGATTCAATACATTTGACATCTGACATCTTATAATTGCAGCAGCGAATATCTTTGTGTTAGAGGGTTATTGACAGAGTATGACTGTTCATCAGAGTGACAGTCTGCAGGGAGAAACTGCTCCTGTGTATGGTTTTTTTTCCGTACAGTCCAATCAGTTTTCAATTCAGTTTATTTTGTATAGCCCAGAATCACAAATTACAAATTTGCCTCAGAGGGCTTTACAATCTGTGCACATGCACAGATTGTAAAGCAGTACAGTGTTATGTAAGCTCCTACGTTCAGACAGCTGGTATCCAGGGTGTGAAGGGTCCACAGTAATGTTACCAAACCGTTTCCTGACACTGGAGGTGTATAAGTCCTGGATGGAGGCCAGGCTCGCACAAATCATTTTTTGCAGTCCTGATAGTCCATTGTAGTCTGTTCGTGTCCTGTTTGGTGGCTGATTCAAACCACACAGTGATGGATGTGCACAGAACAGACTAGATTATTGTGGTGTAGAATTGCATCAGCAGCTCCAGAGATGGGTTAAAATTCCTGAGCTGAAGCAGGAAGTTCCTCCTCTAGTGGGCCATTTTCCTCAAGGTATCTAGTGTGAATTTAACCGAGACGGTCTTAATATTTGGATTTTTGGCAACAAAACTCTGGTTTACCTCTGAGGTTCAGGTCACTTGCACTGTTAGCTGCTAGCCTATGGCTCGGCCGTCTCAATGTTGAGAGTCGTTTGAAGGCAATTTATATGCTGCCAATTCTGTATTGAGCACCTTTAACCAAAACTGCAATATTTCCCTAACTTTAATTGTTTTTTAGTATTCTTATGTGAGATTCACAGTCTCTTGTGTCAGAGTCTGGAGCCTTGTGGATTTAACCAACCAGCGTTCTGCCTAATGATTTCTCTGCATTGTCAAGACATTTTTCAAACCAAGCAGCATTCAGGTTTTCCCATATCTGGCCAAAAATGTATCCTCCATCAGAATTGTTTTGTTGAATGATTAGACCAAACATTTTGTTCAGACTAAATGAGAAACGACACAATAGAGTCAAAAACTGTAACTTTACTTGAAACATCAGGATATTTAATCCAACAGGTAAAACCCTTCCTTTCCCCTTGCATGAACTGAGGACTTTCAATAGTAATAAATCTTGATTATCATAATTTTGTTCACGCTGGTTTTGAGCTTGATTTAAAACAGCAGGTGAAAGTAATTGTTTCGCCAATTTATCATCATTACCTGCCGTTTAGCACCTGTGAAGGTGGAAGATTAACTGTGAAGATGGCATTAAATAGTTGGGGCTTTCTTTTGATTCTTCCCGTTTCATAAATCCCCTTTCGTCATGACATTTTTACTTGAATGTGAAATAACTGTGATATGACGATAAAGTTTAATTTCAAAATGTCATGTAGCATAAGTAATTGCTTGATAGATAAAAACATATACTTGCACTGCATCTTCCAGGATGTACTGTCTGACATAATCTCAAGGTTTTAATATATTTCCTCTTTATTTGATCCATGAAAGCAGTTTCTCCAACTAGTGGATGTCTTGTTTTAGACTAAAACTCATGATCTACAACATCAGGAGGATTCGCCCCTTCCTCACTGAGGAGACGGCGCAGGTGCTCATCCAGGCTCTGGTCATCTCCCGCCTGGACTACTGCAACTCACTACTTGCCGGAGCCCCGGCGTCGGCCATCAGACCTCTGGAGCTTGTCCAGAAAGCTGCAGCACGTCTGGTGTTCAATCGCCCCAAGTTCTCCCACACAACTTCCCTTCTCCGTTCTCTACACTGGCTCCCTGTAAGAGCTCGCATCCAGTTTAAGACTCTGGTGCTAGCCTACAGGGCAGTGAAAGGAACAGCTCCTTCCTATCTCCAGGCCTTGGTCAAGCCCTACACCCCCGCCCGACCACTTCGCTCTGCTGCCTCGGGGCGACTGGTTGCCCCGTCGCTCAGAGGTCCCTGCGGCCGATCCACCCGGTCACAGCTTTTTTCTGTCCTGGCCCCCCAGTGGTGGAATGAACTCCCCACTGACGTCAGGACAGCAGAGTCGCTGCCCATCTTTAGGCGCAGGCTGAAAACTCACCTCTTCAAGAAGTACTACCCTGAGCCTTCCTCGTAGCACTTATTGCATTCGTATTAGTTGTTGCACTTACTGTATTCGTATCAGTTCATTTATTGAATTTGTATTGCACTTATCCTATTCGTAGTAGTTTGTAGCACTTATTATATTCGTATTAGTCTGTTGCAATTATGGTTTCCGTAGTAATTTGCCTCTGCACTATACTTTTGCTCTGGTTTATGCTTTAAGATGCTTGTTTAAGAAAGGAGATGCACTTATGACTTCTGGTGACTAGTAGTTCTCTTGAATACCTATGTTGAATACACTTCCTCTAAGTCGCTTTGGATAAAAATATGCAAGGCTGAACACCCATGTGCCATCCTCTTTGTTTTACCTTTTTTCTCCAGCTTCCATCCTTCCAGTGGTTAACTTCTGTTTAACTTTACATTGCTATGAATGCAGACTTGTGGAAAGTGTTCATAAACGTCTCAAAATGTCAGCACTCAAACACTCAAGGATTTTAAAGTGGGACAGCCCGTAACCGTCATGGACTTTGTCGGAGCCAGAGTCAAAGTCCGTACATCTGCTACCTGCTTTTAATACATTCTGCCTTGCTTCCGGCGGCTGCAAACACAATCATTCACATTTTGTTATTCTATCCTGGCCGGACAGCATCTCAACTTCATCCATGGGATAGTATTATTCAATTAGTTTTTATAGATTGTTGTACTATTTACATTATTGACCATTGGTAGTGGCATTGAAGGTATGTCCCCCTGTCCTAACCGACCCTGCTATCCCCTATCCCCTTTGACAGAACAAATGAAATGGCATTTTGAATACTTCATAATACAAACAAGAAACTACATTATAGTTGAATGCATAAGCACAGGTGGAAGATGAATATTTTAGCAGTATAACAGCAAATGCTGAAGAGATCCAGGACATAATAAAATTGGAGGAATATGAGATTTTGGATAGCCCCCGGGGCCATGATCAGCGACCTTTTCTTCGTTTATCTTTATGCAGTGATCTGTAGCAGTACAGCAGGTCTGGCAGATTGTATTTACATAATGACGTTTTCTGATTATAAAAGTTCATAAAGGCTGAAACAGAATGTACTCTATAATCAGGACAGCTGGACTTATTTTGTGGATATGGGAAGAAACTCAATAAAAGTTTCTACTTTGGTGCTACTTTATGATTTTGCCCATTTCAGACAAAATGTCTTAGCATGACAGAATAAGAGGATCAAAAAGCCAATTACATTACATTACAGTCATTTAGCAGACGCTTTTATCCAAAGCGACTTACAGGAAGTGTATTCAACATAGGTATTCAAGAGAACTAAAGTGCATCTCCTTTCTTAAACAAGCATCTTAAAGCATAAACCAGAGCAAAAGTATAGTGCAGAGGCAAATTACTACGGAAACAATAATTGCAACAGACCAATACGAATATAATAAGTGCTACAAACTACTAAGAATAGGATAAGAATACGAATTCAATAAGTGCAGCGTACTGAAATGCCTACTATTTCTGTGTCCTCAACTTAATTATATAACCTAAAGGATTTAATGTGAGCCATGAGACTTGCTTTACAATACGGTCTTTTTAAGACTGTACTATTTACCCTCAAGGACCGCAAGAATTAAATTGGCTGTAGAAGAGGACAATTTGAAGCATGATGTTGCAGCGTTCATTCACACTGATTCGTGCCTTTCTATTATTCAAATGACTATATTTTCATTTCCCCTGCTGCATGGTCAAAGAATCAGTCAAATATATCTGCAGTCAGCAAAGTCCCGTCTTTTCAAAGTTTCAGATTCTTACAAACTATGACAGATTCGAACTGTCCCAGATAGAAGGTCTGTTATATTCAGACAACCATAGCTTGCAGCACATTAAACACTGGAACGAATGGCAATAGCATGCCCCCATTACTCTGCAGCTCTATCTTAATATTCATCAAAACATTAGCTGGTATCATCAGTGGCATAAACTACACTTCCTGACCAATGACATTTTCTTATTTAAGGGACCTCTCTTTGCTTATTTTCTTTCTCTATTTACATCTTATACTGTGTATACCAGTTATTTGTTTTCTTGGTGTTGTGTTTCAATTTTGCATACAGACAGTACTGTTTCATTTTATTTTTGGAAGGGAGTCAAATCAGGAAATGTTTTCCAGGGATTTGTGAGTATTTCTACATCATACCTCAATACTGCACATATTCAACTGGTGATCCAAGTTGATGCTAGTTTGATAAAAGCTGTATTGTTCAGTAATTCCACAATATTCAACAGCGTGCAGGGTCAGATTTATATTCAAGTTGTAAGCATGGAGTGACAGTACGCTGAGAAAGAAGGCTATGAAATGCTCCACCATCATGGAGGATCTTCCAATCTCTTAAATGCACCTCGAGGAGAGAGGAGAGGAGAGGAGAGGAGAGGAGAGGAAACACAGGTGTATCTTTTTTCGGCACCTGCAACATAAGAGACCTAATACATAGCTGAAATAATAAATAATTAACCATGGCAGGATTCTAAAAATGTTACTGTTCCTTTTGAAATTCATAAGTTCTAGGTATTTAAAATATTCAAATGTGCAATTAATCTTTCTGCCCTTCACCGTTCTAACTGTATACCTTAAAGACATGTCACCTATTATGACTCGTTTTGTTATCGCTGCATGAAGGCTACACCCAATTAAACTGCTACAATTGTCATATGATGTAGACAAGTGCAAACGGCTGCTGATATGAAATGATTGGGCCCATATCAATAACAGCTCTTGCATTCAGCACTAATTTGCTGTATTTCATGTTTTAAAAGAGAGACATGAGCGTGTTTGGGTTTATAAAATATTACTTGAATCATATAATACAATTCGCTCTTAATTCTAACAGTATAGTTACCTTTTTGATATCAATGTTTGTGGTGCTTTACACAATGAAATCTTAACATATTGAAAAGGAAACCCTATTTATTTATTTTCACTTGGCCCCAACTGTGACAAGTCAAATGTCAGCATCAGATTGCAGGTTTGACAGTTTCTTTCTCAACCGTGAATGAACTTTGACTTCACACTGTTTATAACTCAAACACAATAGCATATTCAAATCTTGCAATAACATCTTGCCCTCAAGGACAGTCCAGATGTCCTCTGGTTTATTTGCTGGCATCCTGGTCTTTGATAACATGTTTTCCCACTGTGGTTTCATGCTCTGCAAACTGAAGAATGCACACTCACGAAATAAAATGCAATGAGATCATGGTACAAAGAGAGTCACTCTCAGTAAAATTTCCCCTAAACACAAAAGTTACGATATTGTAACCCTGGTCTTGAAAGCACAAGCAGATCCCTCTGCTGGACTCTATTGTTAATACTCTCCTCACATCTGGAGCATGCAATCGTTCACAACAAATTTGCATTAGCTTATCCATCAAATCAGGCCGTACATACCCAAAAACATGCAGACTTCCCAGTATGTTGACAGCAAACAACGCTGTTTGCCCCCTTACATCCACTTTAGTGAGCGCCGTATTAGCGACAGGTCTTACGAATGCACACCCCTGCCACGTTATTACATTGACCCAACCACACTGATTCTGACTCACTAGAGGTGAGTTGCCACAGCCCTTCTTCATAACAGAGCGGGTAAGTTGGGGGCTGAGGGTTGGATTTTCTGATGTGTCTGAAGCGGGAAAACATCTGGATGTGAAGATTAGAGTAATTTAACCACAATCAATCAGTGAAAGAAGAACATAGACTCACTCAATCACACATCATTTGGTAACCACGGTAACGTATATACGGTCAGCATAAAAAAAATCAATTTAGGTGAAATGTAGCAACTACACAGTAACTATTTTCCCAATAATTTCTGCATTGGTTCATCAGAGAAGATCAATAACTAAAATGCAAGAACAAGTGGAAATTATTTCCATTAGTTTGCGATCAACAGGCTGCTGCTACGTAAAGGGTAAATTAACTTTTTGTGTTCACCAAACTGATTGCCTGGTGTCTATAATTATTGTCAGATGATCAGTATGTATGCTGATTAAGTACTAATGTTGTGTGAAGGAAATCATTATGAGGAGTTGTCCCTTAATGCAGCCATGCAAACAGGTTAATCATACTCATTGTTCGAAAGCAACATAGCCAATTGTTGCATTATTGTGTGCATGTAAACATCAGATACGTTCAGTTAATTTGCATTAATGGAGCCATTTTGCAAGCATGGATAAGGAATAATTCGCTGTAGAGCCATTTGCTCCAGCAATTCAGTTTGAGTGATTCTTTTTATTTTATTATTGATATCCCGGAGAGGAAATTCCCCTCTCACTGCACGTGGTAGAAGAACAATTGTAAACCCATATCAATATAAATTCACATAAGTGTCTGTACTCTCTGAGTTGTACCCCGCTGTTCTAGTAGTTAGGATGTACCACCTGTAGCTGTTAAAAACATAGAGTGGAGTTTCAGACGAAGTGGGACCGAGTTTTGGTTTTGTAATTCATGAGATTCATCCAGTTTAATAATCTGCCTCTCCATTTTTACATGCTAATGTTTCCATTCCGCAATTTATATAAGTTTGTCACAGGGTGCTAAATGTATCTTGCCAGGAATCATTTCCATATACAGTACAAAGTGCTTCTGCAGGGCGCGCACAGATTAGAAGATGAGCATCTGGAGCTCTAAACATTAGTGCCACAGAAAACGTTCAGAGATTACATCCCTGAACACCCACCTATTCACTGTTCGTAGCGTTGGTGTCAATATTGATCCACACGGTGTGACGGAACTGCAGCATGTATTGATCTGTGCCTGTGATGATTTTTCTTTCTTTTGCTCAGAAGGTTACCATGGATCAAATAATTGGATGTGACAGCCAGCTGGAGCCCTGTCAAGGCTCATTTCAGCAGAAGACTGAATTTCATTGTTTAAGATTCAGACTTGCGTTTCTATTTTTGTTCTGTTATACGATATGATGTGTGGCACTGACCTTTTATGGACATATTAAGGTTATGGGGAGCTAGACTTTTAAAAGCTCACTCATAAAAAAGGAACCACCCAGTTCATAAAATGTTTTGCCACAGAAGGTTGAATATTAGATTTGTATAGAAAATATAACCTTTCGGGCTTAAATTGGCTTGACATATATGACTCTGCGGCATAATGGAGGTGTGCGCTGCATGTGCATGTTCAGAATCATCAATTTAAGAAACTCAGTAAGAGTGTTTCTGTATTCCAAAGAGTTCCAAGATTGATTTAATCTATCAGCAAAGCATGAGGCTTGAAATTACATTTCCAGCTATTTTTGTTCCACTTTATTCATATTCCGCACACTCAGGAGCAAACACCTTTTCTTCAGGTGTGCTGCAGATTAAACAAGACATGTGTTACATACTGCCTATGAAAACATACTGATGTTCACTCAGACAAGCTCAGAAGTTTGTGAAGACACACACACATACATACACTGATGCACTCACTTAACACTCACAAACTAGGATGTTTACTCTACATCAATGTTATCTTATACGTCTTTGAATTATTGATCATTCTTCTAATTCATGGGTTTAAGGAAGCTGTAACACAATTTATAATTTATTAGCAATACTGACAACATGACAACTTGATCCAGTCATGCTGTTGGCTATTATATATATATATATACACTTCATATGACCTCCTTGCACGCCAACAACTACCTTACAATGACTTCCATCTATTACAAATAGCAGTATGTTTATATAATATAAAATAAGGCATTGTATTGGCACCACTATCGATACCAGCCCTAGTCTTTAATGTATTCATTTTTGTATTGCTAGCATAGTCAAATTAAAGTATGCAAAACTAATGTATGTATCTCTACTACGTGTGGTGTACACATTTCAGCCAGTAAGAAGATGCTTTTTAATGCCTAAATTGAGGGAAATTAAGCTGACATGAATCAGGAAATATTAAATAATCATTTATCTTCTAATCTCAGAGAAACTCCCCCAACAATTTGAATCTGTAAAGTCAGAGCTCTAACACGCGTCCACCGGAAATAACTTTGCATACATATTCAGCAAACGCCAAAAATAAACATTCAATCCCCTTTCACAAGAACAGAGATGAGATTTGAAGATGTGCTTGAGGAGGCTTTCAGTGGTGTAATTCACTGACTGCCAAAACATAGCAAGCTACAGTACATTGCCAAGCACCCACAGGGCTTGTTTGTATCTAATGATCTGACAATCTGAGGCTTGTCGACAACTATAAAACCTAAAGAAAAAAAAAAAAAAACCACATTTAATGTTTTCAAACCAAGCCAATTCTCAAATGATTTGATTTATATCTAACCTTCATGCTCTTCATGTGTGGCTCAGAAGGTTCAGCGGTCATGAACTAAGCAGAAGGTCGGTGGTTCTATCCCTGGCCCCTGCGGTCTACATGTCAGAGTTTCCGTGGGCAAAATACTAAACCCCGAGATGCTTTTGTGAGTATGCGTGTGACTGTTTGTCACTCCTGATGAGCAGGTGGCACCTTGAAGGGTCGCCTCTGCCATCTTTGAATGGATGCCAACTATAGAAAAGAATCAGAAACGGTTTGTTGCCATGTACGTTTGTACATACAAGGAATTTGGTTTGGTTTGATTGGTGCGTGATAAAGAACACAATTGTTTAAGAAGCCTAAAAAAAAGTCCTATATAAATGCAGTCCTTCTACCATCTGGATACTTCCTTAAGCTAGTCTTTGAGTGCTGTTTGGTGCTTGGCAGGTAGCATACTTTTTTTTTTTTTTTTTTGAGAATACCTGCCTGCTGTGTCTGGAAATGACGAGTGTGAATGAACCAAACAGTCGAGATACAGGCCCAAAACAATGAGCTAAAGGACACAAAAACGCTCCATAGAGTGATCATTACACACGGTGTAATTTAAGAAGCTCTAGCGTAAGTTCAGTCAGGAAGACGGTACTCTCGTATGCTTATTCTTGTAGTTTATTTCTCATACATCTGCCATTCTTTACTCACCCATGCTCATTCATAATTCCCTCCCTGTCATGTCTAAATCATGATATCAGCTCTTTCGGTCGGCGGGTGTCCTCTATCCAATAGCACAGCAACACAATTGTATCGTTAGCCTATCATCTTGCTGCTGTCGCTTTTTTAATATGATTGTCTCTCTGCCTTCAGTACGTTCATGCTGCTGCTAGGAGCCCATCTCCTCCCAATCTTTGCAGATCCATCAGCTTCATCAACTCACCATTCTATCAGCCTCATCAGCCATTGTCTGGACTCCACAGGGGATTTATCTTGCTGCTGCTCAGGGCAGACGCCCCTCGATTACAAATCTCCCTGTAGAGTCCAAGGGCCAAAGACTCTGCCAAGACTTTGTCATCACATATCATCTGTTGATAATAAACAATTCTCTTTTCCTCATCTGACTTGTCTCTCCTGATTGAAATAGTCATCTATGCAGCTTTAAAACCTTAAAGCATTCTTAATCTTTCCATTGTTGCACTACACTAGGTAACCTTTAGAGGCTGTATCTGCAGTAAGATAAGATAGATATTATATGAGCGGAAAAGATGATAAGATGAGCCAATAAACACAGGGAATCCGATTTCAGGCATGGATCCCCCTGCCTCTCAGGCCAAAGCCCCCTGCCTTGGAGCAAGTGTTTTATGTGAACACATCCATAAACTGACAACATCCTCTGGACCTGCTCTTCTGCTTATGACTTGGAAGATTTAAATTGTATAGAACAGGAGGGGGAAACCTCTCAGGAAATCATGCCAGGATTGTTTTTTATTCAATTCCAAAAATAAAACATGACAGCTGTTTCCAGTTCAAGGCTATTGTTCAGCTTGTTTGCGATGCTCCTAAATGCATCAGTCCTCTAATGAGGGGAGATGTCCTTTTTACATATCATCTGCAGGGTCGACACGCTGCACCTTGACAGTTTACTGCCGACAACAAAGGCATCTAATGAATGCAATTCAGCTGATTCATTTAAAGACTGGATTTCTAGAGTCCCAGATAGATTCCTCCCTCTGCTCTTCCTCTCACTCCCTCCTCTTTACGCGCTGCACCTGTGCTGTCGCTGCTGCCTGCGCGTCAGACGATGCCAAGCGGATCCATTAGACCTTCCTCTCAGTCGGACTGGGCACAGATCGAGTTCGACCTCACAAAAGCGACCACAGGCTCTCAGGGTTCTCCTCCTGCAGCCGATGTGTTGATATCTGCAGGTGTTTATTACACAGCGGCAAACTTTTTTTATTTTTTACGCACAGGTTCCCAAATTTTGGACGATCAGCTTTGGACATCGCTGCTCCCTCTCCACCACCACCACCACCACCACCACCAACCATCATCACCACCATCATCACCACCACCACCACCTCTTGGTCTTTACAAACAAACTTCAAGAGGGACCATGCACGTTTATGTGGCTGTGATACTCGCTTATGGAGTGTCGGGTAAGTTCAGCACCGTCTCTCTTTTGACGAATATAGAACTCGTTGAATCTTCAATCTCTGCCTTTTAAAAAAAAAAAAAAAAAAAAAAAAAAAAAAAAAAAAAAAAAAAAAAAAGCATCGAGCACAATCTGTACTTATGTCAATCAAATCTCTTGTGGTTGCTCACAATTTATCAGAACAATTGTTTCCGAATGACTTCAAATGAAATCTGGAGCGATGGTTTAATGATTACTTGGATAATTATTTTTTAGATTGAGAGATAAATGTTTTTGTTGTTGGGTTTTCTTGAACTAATGTGGAGTTAATGTTAAGCAAAATGAGATCTTTGTGTGTGTGTATTTTTTTTTTTTTTTTTATCCCATCTGCATAATTCCCTTAGAGGTAGTGCTGTGGATCTTGTTGTGTCAGTTGGATATGTGTGAGCAGTGCATCCATCCATCATACTGTAACAGTTAACATGTGAGCTGTCATCAGTCGCTGTCCAGTAGTCCTGTGTGCATCCTGTATCAGGGGCAGGGTTACAGGTCTGTGGGAAAGCTTGCAGGACCAAAGGTATGCACACACTGAATTAAAACTGACAGCAATTGTTTGCTGGGTCAGAACGCCTCACCAAGAGCCGGTCAGGTCAAAAATAATGCTTGCATTTCACAGAGCACAGGAGTTTTTAATCCACTGTGTGGTTTGTTCTCATAAATCGAGCTTTGGCATTTCAGCTGCAACACTAAATTGTGCACAGCAGTAAACTCAATAACAAGATATGCTATGATGGATATAGTTTCAAATCATGAGCAAAGATGAAGTCACAAAATAACTAGATTTTTTTTTTTTTTTTTTTGGGGGGGGGGGCATTGGAACCTGATATGTACTCTAATCTTAAGTGATAATTGCATTATTTAGTTTGACCAGTTTGTCTTTGTGCATTGAGGTTCATGCTGCTTATGAACTCATATTACTGTAAGGCTCTGGTGGTCGAGACAGGAATCCGCTGCATAACTGCTTCTATTCCAGCAAGAACCAAAAAAAAAGAAAAAAAAGAAATCCATAACTCATAACGGGCCCCACTGTGTGCCACCTTGTGAAAAATGGATCTCCTGCAGCGACTAATTAAGGTTCTATCTTTTACATTGTCACAGTAAACAGATAATAGGCAACGCTCCAGATGGGAGTAATGCCCTGAAGATCTCTTGTACCCTGACTCACAGCCAGCCTTCCATGAGGGGCTGATGAGCCTGTGGTTTTTTTGTGATGCACCTGGCGCTACTTGCTCTGGTCGGTCCTTATCAGTTTGTCTGACTCAGCACATTGAATCCGTAGCAGAGGCAGTCATTGAGACAGAGTTATCTGAGTGGCCAGTCAGGCAAATCATTGTTTCCATCCACTTAGTGTGGAGACCTCATGAAGAGCAACTGAGGATGAGGACCTTCATCCTGTACGGAATAACCAGCATAATAAAATGATAGTATAGGATAACAACATCAAACATAGTGTAAACATTTAAGAAGTGCGCACAAAGGAATCTTATCAAACCAGCTTTTTATTTCATATTCCAAGCAACCAGTTGTGAAAAATAGAAAATATTTATGACCGATTGTCAGTGAAATGAAGACCAAGAAAGTTTTCCCACGAAAACAATGTAGTGTACTTCCATATTGAAATTATGTTTGCGTTTTTTTTTCGATTATGGATACAGATGAGTTGATATTTACTCTTATGTTTGCACACAGCCTACATGCATGTCGGCAGTTAGCTGGCCACCAGCTGTGTGTTAGGGTGCTTCAAAGGAGCAAATACAGACTTTCAAGTTAAGTGGTTTATTTGAAAGGTAGAAGACACTTGTGCTGTCTCAGGTGGACTGAATGTTTCAGTCGTGACCTTGCATACTTTAAGAACACTGCAATTTAAACTGCAGTGATTCGAATGTCTCCAGTACTTGAGCTGTATGGGAATAAACTGTGCCATGACTCAGTATCTCTAAAGAAAAGAAATAAAGGCAGCATAAGACGTGGAAGGAATATTTTGCACATTTATTTTATGTAATCTGTACTGCATCTGTAGTACGTTTTTCATTTGTGATATTTTCTTTAATATGCTGAATGTGAAAAGGGGGAAAGTGAAAAGCCAAGTGCTGCACAGTGATTCAAGAAATCTTTTTTTATTTCTAGTCTTATAGCTTTATGGTCTCTTCTCTCCCTCCTTGACTAAGACTGGGCAATATGGGCAATATGTTCTATCCCAATACAGTTTATTTCATTTCTCAATAACTGCATCACCATATAGCATGTTTTTCTGATAATACATCAATAAATAGTCCATATGAAGTAATCACATGGTTTTATATACTCGTGTGTTTGAATTAGATACTTGAGAAATGAAAAGAACTGAATTCTTTCTCAGTAAATTACGAACTTTATTGCAAAATAATTCGATTTTCAGAAAAAATACCGAGTGAATGCTTGGTGTTAGCAATTAAGTCGAAGTCATTGTTATTGCTGTATTGAAAAACAAGAAATGAATCTAACAAAATACCATGTGTGATTAAGAGTTGAGGCACTTTGCTGCTGAAAAGGTTACACTTTGATTGACAAGCTTTATTAGGGGAGTGAAACAAAGGTGACTTTCTAATCCGCAGCTATAAAAATGACTTGTATGACATTGTTGGACTGTCTTCGTTAATTTTTGTGGGCTACATATTTTCACATATTTTTTAATGACAAAATATTTGTGTCTTCTTTTCTCCACTAATCATAAAAAATACCAACTCTTTCCTTGTGCTTGTGTATTATGTGGACCTATAACAACCATCGGCTTGGATCGAGTGCCTTAGAATTAAATAATGTTGCTTAGTGATGTGGTGGCAGGCATGCATCCCAAACAGAGGATGTGTGGTTTGAAAAGAAGACTGTCATATTTGCTAATGATATGCAGGTAAATACTCTAGGGAATGGTGATTTATTTTCCATTTGTTTCAGAAAATAGACCTCTTAGAGGGTGCTTTCCTTCCGGCGTGGAAACAGGGTTGCCGTGGTGCCGTTCATTAGTAAGCCTTCAGTCATGTGGGAGCTTCAAAGTGAAATCTCTGCACTTAACTGTAACATCACCATTGTAAATATGATGCATGTCTAATGCAAAGCTAAGTCTATAATGGATCTCAGCATCATATCACTTATAAGAACAAATAGCCTGAGTGCATAGCTAAATGAAACCCCACAATCAGAGTAGTCTTATCATCTTACAGGTAAATTTTGAGTTTTGTGAGAAATGCTAAAAGGCGTGACACATTCGAGAAAGCACAACAAAGACTGTATTTTCTTTAGGCGTCTCAAGAAGTTTGGTATGAGCACCAAACCTCTAGGGAACTTTTATTGCTGTACCATGAAGAGTGTTCAGACTTTGCAGTGTGGCAACCTGGCTGTTCAGGACTGCAGATTGTGACCAAGGACTGTAAAGAGAACAGGAATAATCATTGGGAAAGAACTGACACAACTTCATAGCATTTATACCGCTCGCTCTAAAAAAGAAAAGCCCAAAACATCATTAAGGACAACAGCCAACTCACCCATGCTGTGCTCTCACTCATTCCATCTAAAACACATTACCGCAGCATCAAATAACTCAACATCTCCGTAACGGCTTCTTTCCTCAGGCAGTCAGCTTGACGAGCAGTTGACGCATCCATACATTTAATGTATTACTGTGGAATATATTGATCTAGAATGAAATATATGTTTCATTTTGTTGTCGTGGAAGAACGTGTCCTGCTTGTGTAAGACAGATCGTGCCACTGAGCACTAGCCTTTCATTGTATTTTAATGCACAGGACTTTTTCTTTGGTCTTCTGCTTCGGTTAGGGATTTCTCAGAATGTCTTTCAACAAGAGTGGATGTGGTGGACCTTTTTACTGACTGGCAAAACAAAAACTACGACTATTTATGATTTTTTATTGGGTTTTTGTTTAAGTTTTTCTTATGTGACTTCAGTTTATACAGATAACGAAAAGGCAAAATGCAGTTTTTTGTTAAACAGGCATTGAAACTAGTAGTTGTGAATTGTTGTTCCTCTTAAAGTTATCACAAATACATTGTTGAGGTGCATTTATTGCGTTGCTTTAAGAGCTAATGTAAATAAAATACACATTCAACAGGCGATGAAAATCAGTCTTTTGATATTAAAAATACTCCTAACTGAAGACGGGTAAATAGAACATAAAAGTTATTTTTGATTTTATGTGACCCTGAACTCATCTTCATTGGAAATAGCTGTAATACACTGAGGTGAAATGCAGCTTTCAGATGTTAGACTGAACCCAGCAGGATGATGAATTGTTTATCATCTTTGAATAAATGTTGTATCAAGAGCATTTATATTTCAATTGCACAACATTTGAGAGTCACATTTAAAGTTATTAAACAGCAAACTTGTCTGTGATATGTTTAGTTTATTTGAATTTGAATATGTACCCATAGTGAACATATAAAACTATGACTGAAAATATGCAGAATAGTAGGGATGACGGCTTAAGAATGCAGGAACCTTTAGTTCTTAATTAAAAACAAAAGGTGAGAAAATGTGAAAGGTCTTTTGGAGACAAAATGAAATGACATAAATCAATAATTTAGCATGAAGCCAGGCTGTTAAGTGCCTCGTAGATAATGAGGTGATTCATAAATGATATTCCCTTCTTTATTGGTTCCAGTGCAGATATGCCAGAGAGATTGAATGTATAACCTGCAGCTGGCTTGTCATTGCCCTGTTTCCCGTATTTTGAACCACAGGCATGATGACACAGATTGACTTATGTTGCACGAATAAGGAATGTTAATAATCGAGAGAGGGTAATATGAGGGCATTAATACATTCCTCTACCATCTTCATGGCATATTAAGTCTATTTATTATTCCCCAGTATTGATTCATTTGTTTGATGTCTCTGCATAAGTGTATGGCTGCAAGTAGACATACATGGCTGTTGATTAAAGAAGCTGTGTCTGACATTCTGAACATAAATATAGCAGTAATGTCTACCTGAGCAGAGAATGAAGTTGCTCTTCCTCTGTCTTTTGTAACCTCAGCTTCTTTGTGCTCTGTTGAAATTGAAGGGCCATGTCTCAGCATGTTGAGAGGCAATCAAAATTCTGAAAATATCTTGCACCTACTTAGAGACACAGCGACTAATGGATAGAACAAGGAACAGCTGTTGTGATTAAAGCATTTGATGTGAGTTTTAGGCAAATGGATCCAAAAGCTTCCTTAATGAGATGCAGAAAATCCTCATGTTGAAGCTAATACAAGGAACTTTTATTTTGTGTTGATTTCGGCAGACCCTTTGGATGAAAATTGTAGTGTTTCCTAGCACCAGACTCCATATAGAAAACCTCTTATTTTACTGTGGCAGGGTCTGACAGTCTGCACTTCTCAGTCCTGGTTCTAAATTCTCCCTCCAGCGGGCCCAGCAATACAGCTTGGGCCTCCAGCGGTGTGATGTCAATTTAGCTTCCAGCAGGGGCCAGTGGAGCAGCGAGGCAAAGCTCCTGCTCCTGGCCGGAGGAGGAGGAGATGCTGCTGTTGGGCACTGAGCTGTCGTCCTCCTCCTGCTGCTGTAGCTTCGGACTGCGGGTTGAAGGCAGCAGCGAAGCCGAATTTGGGTCTGTCAGCGGTTGGCTGTCAGCGGTTGGCTGGCTGCTTCTCGAGGCCCAGCTGGACTCTGTGCTGAGGACTCTCTGGAGAACCTGTATGATTTAATCTGATCCTGGGCGAAATCTGCCTGATGACCCTGATGACAAGTGTTAAGAATAACTATGTAGAAATAGCAAAACTTCTTGCTGATGGTCTGGTTTACTTATGTGGGTCAAACAGAGGCATCACTCAGTTAAGGCTTGCAGAATCAGTAATCTCTTTTAAATCACTTCTTAAAACACATTTTTATAGATTGGCTTTTATGTGATGTCGTCGTTTTATTGGTTCATTTTCATTTGGCCTTGGTATTTTATCTTATATTTGTTTACTATATTTTACCATTATCACTTGATTTTATCTATTTCATTTATTTTATTTATTTTATTTATTTTATTTATTTTATTTATTTTATTTATTTTATTTATTTTATTTATTTTATTTGTTTATTTGATTGTCACTTGTTATTTCATTTTGTTTCTTATGCACTGTCTTGCTGGCTGGTCTGTCAAAGCACTTTGTAAACCTTGTTTTTAAAAGGTGCTATATAAATAAAGTTATTATTATTATTATTATTATTATTATTATTATTATTATTATTATTATTATTATCACTGTTTCACAACCAGAGAAAAAGTTCCTCACAGTAACTTTACCTTATATATTTGACAAGGGCTGTCAATGTCTCTGTTATATAAGACCACTGGCAGAAATTCTTCATTAATAATCATACTCTTGGATTTTCTGCTTTGTTTATAGCACTCAATATCACAGAGGAGAAGGCGGCGTGCCCTCTTGGATATTTCCCCTGTGGCAACCTGACCGTGTGCCTGCCTCAGCTCCTGCATTGCAACGGCATCGATGACTGTGGGAATCAAGCGGATGAGGAGAACTGTGGTAAATAATTGTTTCTATGTTTATGACCATGTGCTGTTTCACCTCAACCTGCTTTACCAGCTCTGTGGGGTACAAACAGCAAATGATAGACTGGAAATCAAAGTGTTTAAATGGACTCTTCTAATTCTAAAGAGTAACTTAACATAAATAAAGTAAATCACTGTATTTATAAGTTATGTTATCTTTCTTTATTTGAACAGGAACAATGCACAAATAACATTAACCTTATAGAAAATAAGATGTAATGAACCTGGTGTTAGCAGATTTTTATATTTTCTGCCCTTAGTCCTTGGGCAGGTATTGCAGAATGACTATGGGCAAGATGCCTTTGTAGATTTGTAGTTATTAGTTCCGTTGAGAGACTTTTCTACTGTTTAATGGCCATAAAAGAGAGGGACGCCAACAGAGGCCTTGCAATTTGGAAGTCTGCTCTCCCTCCAAATGGTTGACTTTAGTGACTTGTGTTGTTATTTCTGAGCAGAGTGTAACAAAGTCCCTCAGGGGAGAAGGAGCAGCTTTATTAATGATCTTGACGACTAAGCAATCAAGTGTTTAATTGTGCATGTGCTCATTTTCAAAAGGTATCGTATCATATTTAGTGAGTATACTGCAGTTTTGATACTACAGAGCTATTCCATCCATGCCAGCAACAGTCCATTTATTATAATATCAATTAGTTCTGCTCCCTGTCTATAGTGGTAATTGTTACACAGAGAATATAGACATAAGACAAGAGTTACTATGTTCCCAGTTAGTTTGTTGGAACAGCAGATAAGGTTGGGGGGCGATAAAGGAGCGAGGATTAATAACGGAGGGATGAAACTGAGCAGATGATCGAATCGGGTGTGATGATATGCCAGGAATGATGGACTGCAGGAAACTCAGGGAGTGAGACTCAGCGTGGGGGGTTTATCTTTATGCGGCTGCATTGTTAACCTTTTATTTTCTTCTTCAAGGCATGAGCATTACTGAAACATGTTCAAAATAAAACTGGGTGTGAAGTTGCTCTTTTAAAGGAGCCAAATTCAAAATTCAGATCATATGTATTGCCTCCCTGCAGCTTTCAACATGACGGCCATGTAGCTCGCATGTAGCTCGCACCTAATGGTGGTAACAGCGCAAACAACAACGACAGTGTTGACAGAGCTGATGGTGGTGACCCGAGGGGGAAACGGAAGGTGGGCGCTACACGTGCAACAGCATTATGGGTTGTAATGAGCATGCCTTTGGGGGCACGATCACATGCACTAACATCCACTGGCTATGTTAAGAAAGCACAAAGAAGCTCGGATTAGAACACACAGAGAGAGAGTGACATTATTCTCTGCTCAGGACGACGTGACTCCTCTATATCTTGATGATACAAATAGTTTTTTGTTGCTATATAAATGCTCTGAGTACAGTAAAGAAGATATTTAAGTTTAGTTCAATACCACAAAAGGTATTTTTTCCAAACAAGTCAACATGTCCCGGCGGACATAAACACATATATATGATAAACTACTTATGTACATATACAGAGGAACCTCACTTCATACTGCATGCTCACTGATCAGTTTCTCAATATGCTAATGTGCACCTACGCTGTGCCTCAGATTTCTTTTGCAGATCCAGTTTTGCAAACCCATTAATGCCTGCACCCACAAAGCTTAATACCCGACCCCACCTGTGCCCTTTGTTAAATATGGCACAGGCAGTATAAATAAAACCTTAATGCATCAGGGTACCGTAAGGGCACACAACGGCCTGGTGAAATAAATAAATGATAAGATCATGGTCCATGTTTTCAATGCATAATGTTCACTTGTGTTTCCACCTTGTCGGTATCTCATTGCAACTCATTGGTTGCACTCATTCCTCCAAAATCCAGTGTATTTTTTTGGACAGCGGGGATACCTTCATTACTTATGCCACAGTACCAGGATTGTGCAGCAGCTGTTCTTATCTACATGCTGGTGAGTTGTTCTCAAAGCTGTTAAATTATGTTGGTACAGATGAATATAAAAGACTGCTATTTCTGATTTTCTCAGATTTTCTCTCATGAATTTCACCCACAGCCCTTCTAATTAATTTTTAAGAACTTATTCAGTATAGATACAGAATAAATCCTAAAATGTATTATGTAAGTACACCAACACTGCAGCTGCATGACTCAAATGGACATTGTGTCAATTATAAGTTACTGTTAACCAAAAAAATATACGTTTTCAATCCAAAGAACCCCAAATATGACGGGTAAAACTTAAAAATGATCCGTTTTTTGAGGCTCCCTCACCTCTGCTGTTCTCAATTTGTGAAAACAGGCTCATGCATGACTGATTTTCTGAATTTATCTTGAGGAGCAGTTATCATTCATGACTCGTGTGCTGAAACAAACGCAGTACAAAAGACAGCTGTGAAACAATTATGAATTCCATTGACTTCCATCCGTTCCCCAGGATCAAATTAGTCAATCTGCAGGTGATCTGATTTCAGCTTTGTGTCCAGCCACTGCTGGTGCTAAATGCAGTCTTTTCGACGTTGGAAGCATTTCACTACCTTTTATATTAACAGAAAAAAATGCTGTGCACTGCTGGCTAATACAGTGTTATACAGTGGGGAAAATAATTATTTGATCCCTTGCCGATTTTGTAAGTTTGCCCACTGACAAAGAAATGAACGATCTATAATTGTTATGGTAGGTTTATTTTAACAGTGAGAGACAGAATATAAAAAAAATAATCCAGAAAATCACATTATATAAAAGTTATAAATTGATTTGCATTTGATTGAGTGAAATAAGTATTTGAGCCCCTACCAACCAGCAAGAATTCTGGCTCCCACAGACCGGTTAGATTAGTCCTTTCACTTTAAGAAAGTACTCTGAATCTCAACTTGTTACCTGTATGAAAGACATCTGTCTCAATTCATTACCTGTATAAAAGACACCTGTCCACAGAATCAATCAATCAGATTCTAACTTCTCCACCATGGGCAAGACCAAAGAGCTGTCTAAGGACGTCAAGGAAATTATTGTAGACCTGCACAAGGCTGGAATGGGCTACAAGACCATCGGCAAGCAGCTTGGTGAGAAGGAGACAACTGTTGGTGCGATTATTCGGAAATGGAAGAAACACAAAATGACCATCAATCGCCCTCGGTCTGGGGCTCCACGCAAGATCTCGCCTCGTGGGGTATCGATGATCATGAGAAAGGTTAGGGATCAGCCCAGAACTACACAGGAGGAACTTGTTAATGATCTCAAGACAGCTGGGACCACAGTCACCAAGAAAACCATTGGTAACACACTACGCCGTAATGGATTAAAATCCTGCAGCGCCTGCAAGGTCCCCCTGCTCAAGAAGGCACATGTACAGGCCCGTCTGAAGTCTGCCAATGAACACCTGAATGATTCAGAGAAGGCTTGGGAGAAGGTAATGTGGTCAGATGAGACCAAAATCGAGCTATTTGGCATCAACTCAACTCGCCGTGTTTGGAGGAAGAGAAATGCTGATTATAACCCCAAGAACACCATCCCCACCATCAAGCATGGAGGTGGAAACATTATGCTTTGGGGGTGTTTCTCTGCTAAGGGGACAGGACGACTTCACCGCATCGAGGGGAGGATGGACGGGGCCATGTACCGTGAAATCTTGGGCGACAACCTCCTTCCCTCAGCCAGGACACTGAAAATGGGTCGTGGATGGGTCTTCCAGCACGACAATGACCCAAAACATACGGCCAAGGCAACAAAGGAGTGGCTCAAGAAGAAGCACATTAAGGTCATGGAGTGGCCTAGCCAGTCTCCGGACCTTAATCCCATAGAAAATCTGTGGAGGGAGCTGAAGCTTAGAGTTGCCAAGCGACAGCCTCGAAACCTTCAGGATTTGGAGAAGATCTGCAAAGAGGAGTGGACCAAAATCCCTCCTGAGATGTGCGCAAACCTGGTGACCAACTACAAGAAGCGTCTGACCTCTGTGCTTGCCAACAACGGTTTCTCCACCAAGTACTGAGTCATGTTTTGTTAGGGGATCAAATACTCATTTCACTTGATCAAATGCAAATCAATTTATAACTTTTATATAATGTGATTTTCTGGATTTCTTTTTTGATATTCTGTCTCTCAATGTTAAAATAAACCTACCATAACAATTATAGATCGTTCATTTCTTTGTCAGTGGGCAAACTTACAAAACTGGCAAGGGATCAAATAATTCTTTCCCCCACTGTATGATTGTTAGACGTGTACCTGTAACTTGCTATTGACTGTCTGACTTTACAAATTTCTAACTCCAGCAGCAGACAAAGCTGTAGTGACGTTCCCATGCAGAGAGGGAACAGAAGCCAACAGTTCATGTAGTCTTTTAATTATCCACTGATGTAACTATAACCTGTGGCATGAACATGTGAATATTATTCCGTGTTACCTCTCCAAGTTAAACTCCTTGCTTTCCACATCAAAGCTTTCCCCGCAACAGATAACGCTGAATGTCAGCATCTCCCCTGTAGAAAAAAAATGGGGGTAAAGAAAAAATCATTGGATGAGCGTTTTATTATCGGCTCATTGTTTTGAGGCTGCAACTTCAGTGTTTGTGATTTAATCGCATGGCTCTCATCAGCATCAATTTCCAGTAGCCTGCAGCAGTTTTTAGGAAAAAAAAGCTCTAAAATCACACTGTGCACCACCTGTTCAGCCCCAAACGGGCAACAAAGTAAGAAACTAACTGGTGAACTCGTTGAGCATTTAGCAGCTTTAGAGTCAAAAAAATGTTTCCTCAGGAGATGGCTGTGAACAAAACAAATTTAAAAAAGAGAGTTAATGTTGGACATAACCCTTACAGACACATTTGCATAAAACTAACCCTAACCTTTAAGAGAGATTTAACTGAAATATCCAGGAAACGGGTAATGTATCACAATACAAAATATGATTCATTATACTATTAATATGGTTATACCTTTTTAGTTTAAGAGGAAGAATGAATCAGTGGGTGAAATCAGGGTGCTGCAACTCAACTAGCTGTGGACTTCCGCAGACTTAATTTAAACTTATAAGTGAAATGTCTAAAGGAACGTATTCCACAAAAAAATATGTTTCCCTTGAAATGTAATGCACAACGCAGTTCTGTTACATGGGGACGTAATTTTTATGAGGCTGCTTCACAGCATCTCTCGGCTCATTGTTTTGGTTAGCGTGGCTGCAACTTCAGTGTTTTGATTTACTCTCATGGCTTTCAGCATTGTTTACAGTAGCAGACACAAGTTTCATAAGAAAAAGTAAAAAAAAAAAAAAAAAATGTTGAGCTATGACATTTTTGGTCTTTTCCTTTTTCACGATATTTTCCCATGCACACCTAAGTAAAAAATGAATTTCCTAAATATACTTGTACTTAAGCACATTTTATGTTACTTCATACCTCTACTTTACGACAAATACGTTTAACTCCGCTGCATTTATTTGACAGCTAATGTGAATGGTTACTTTAAAGATCAAGATTATGCACACACATCTGATTAACTTTTAAAATATGATGCAACTTTTTAGACTGAACTGCACAACAGTTCATAATTATGAGGACTTCTTCGAGTTAAAACATCTAGTTTCTCTTTGGCTCTCCATTTTTAAGATCTCGTTGATGATTGGGAGTTTCTTGAAGCAGGTTAACAATTAGAAGTAGTGCTCAGTAAAATATGTTCTTTGTGTCAAGCACCGGGGTCTCATATTTTCACATTCAGGGCCTGATGAGTCCTGCTGCTGTATACAGAGCCTTAATATCAGAAAGCCTTCAGTGTGGACCTGGATTGAAAGAGTAGGTTGATAGTTTTTTTGTAACTGAAATATCCACAAAATTGAAATCAAGCGTTTAAGTCAGAGATTGACTTGCCTAGGGTAACCTTCACAAGAAGTGATCCCATTCACAGAATTCCTTTACAATGTAAATCAATTCAATACATTAACCCTGAAAAACATCTTTGTTGAGCTTGTAAATGTTCTCGTTTTATTACTGATTCAACCCTTAAACAGTTTGTGGTGGTCGTAAATGTTCTGTGATGTATATTTCATTTTTTAACAAGATGCTTGTCTAACTTATGTAAAATGCTGGAGGATGTTTTGTGTTGTTCCCTATGTTAAAACATACCAGCATAATCTATCTTGTTTATCTATGTGATGTAATGTAATGTACAGTATGTCTGACAGCCACTCAAATCATGTCCAAAGGCTTATCAGATCTTTGGCTAATCAAATATTGACACACTCCTTGTTGGAGCATTATCTGTAGGTTTTATTTTTATTATAGCATTATATTATAGCAGATTTTATTATATAGATTAATGATTTGTTACTGTAATTTTTTGGCAATCAGTTTATTGCTAACCAAGCTAGCCATTACACTAGCTGTCTAATGCTAAAGTGTTGCTAATGCAGCATTTCATGTAGCTAAATGTTATTTTACTGTGATGCTTTGATTGAAAAAGCAGAAGGTACAAATTTGTGCACATAGGAATTAAGCCAACTCCCAAGGTGCATTTTGGTAAGAAACACAACAATCTTAATCCTGAAATTAGTTCCTTCAGAAACGAAGTTGAAATAATTGATTCTGCACCAGCACACACAGTCATGGCAGAAGATTCAGGTTGAAAAATAATGACTAGAAAAACAACTTTTTGGAATAGCTGCTCCTACCCCTAGGGGAAAGGTTAAAAGGGAAAATAGAGTGAAAATAAGTATTGGTGGTGTAATATTATTTCATACAGAGTGTTTTACAAATGTTGAGACCTTTGAAAATAAATATATTAAAAGCAGGCCTCCAGTCATGATATTGAATGTTACACTCTGACTTCATTATTGTCTCTCTCTCTCAAATTTCTATGAATTATTAGTTTTTCTAATTGAAACAGCTGGGATCGGCTCCAGCACCCCCGCGACCCTTAACTGGATAAGCGGTTATGGAAGATGGAAAACAGAGGTTTAATTCCTGGTACCAAGAAAGTTTGACGTGTGTATAACTATAGGATGCTTTAGGCTCTTTTAGATTTAAAAAACAGATACCTTGCCTCCCAATATAATTGCTTCATTAGCCCAAATGTTGACAGTATCGCTAATCAGGTTGTCAAGATACTGAGTCGGATGTTCCCACTGCAGATGAGAGCTCAGTCATCTTTCGTTACATGCAGCTTTGCAAAACAAGCTGAAATAAACAATTATAGAACATCATCTACTTAATTCAGATGAAAAACGGTCCCTATATTATTATCCGTGTCAAATCTAAATTGCTTTTTATAAACTAACGTATCTAATGGTTGGGAGCACATTTAAAAGCATACCATAAGTATTATTATATCTTCTTTTTCGCCTTCAACAGTCCTTAGATTACCTTGGTTCCTGATGCATTCACTGTGCTGTTTGGCATGCCTCCAACTGATAATAAAACTGAAAGCCAAGTGACCTTGTAGTTTGTGCAGACAATGGTTGAGACAGAGAGATGAGAGATTTGGAATAAAACTGCAATGAAAAAATCCTATAGCATATCTTTTTTGAAGGTTTTAGCACCACAAACAGATTGGTGAGGGAAGTGTTTAAAAAGTGTTTTTTTTTTTTTTTATTTGTTGACAATGTCAGTGGGATTCTTATCACCAAGAACCTATTCCTGATCCGGCCTCTCGCTGTCAAGACTTTCAAAAACACTTAAGCAGACTCTCTAGAACTCCCTAAACATCACAGCACGTTGAAGCAGCATGGGGCTGGAGTGGAGTACGTCACTTGAAGGGAAGGTGTAAAGTGTGTCTGTGTGAGAGAATGTGGATTTTGTGATGGTGAATGAGTGCTGAGTGCCTGCGCCTCCATCTGTGGGCGGGTGATAGTGTCCTAGCTTTGATGAAAAGTATAGAAGAGCATAAACAGTTTAAACAAGTTTCACAAAAGTAGATCAGAGGGAAAAGTTCTAAGTGGTTTTAATTAATTCCGAGGGATCACTGATTAGATTGCTACTGGAAATGTCTCTGTTTTTTGTAAACAAAATACAGGGCAAGTAGTAGCTAAAGTGTCTAAAAACCGCTTTCCTAATAAATTAAGTTTTCCATGACGCGATAAACAAACACAACAAACTTAAGAAGCTTTTTTTACTGTAGCAAAGTCCAGGTGTGTGCCTTTGGTTGCTTACTTTGACGTGAGGGTTATTTCTCCTGTAAAAAGCCATTTGTCAACAGGAAACCATCTGTCTGGCGGACATGATACTATTCCTGCAGAGTTTGATAACAGAACGATGTTAAGCCTTGGAAGATCTTTTGTGGAGGGAACATTCCTCCTCTGTGAATGTGTGCAAGCTTCCACTAACCCAAAATCCATTTCCAAAACCTGTTCATTCAGAGCAGCCTGCGGCAATTACACTGAATATCAAATGTCTTGCGCAAGTATACACCATTAGTGCAAATGGGTGTACATGTACCTAAGTATAGTCTCAAAGAGTCTTGTTTTCCTCTGCGTGACCCCCTCGGGTTCAGGAGTTTATTTAAACCGTCTTTGTGAACCAGATTTTCAGTGATTCATTCCTGAGTTCAGCCTTTGTGTAGGAGAAATAAATAGCATGAAACACAAGTCAAATGTTATCTTTAGATTGTATCCAGGCACAGGAAACTGAAAAGTACTGCACCATAGAGCACATTTTGTCCTGCACATCCTATATGTGTCTTTGGCTTGCTGTTCCTCTCTGCCCCGCTGACCACCACACACTGATAATCTGCACACAGAGTAACGGCCCATTATCTGGCTATGAGAGCCACACCCACAGAGAGCATCTTGGTTCTGAACAGCTCCAGATTCTCATGCACTGATGGTACGAGTTTCCATCTCTTTTTTTTCTCCCCGCTCTCTTTTTCACAAGTGTTTTTTCTCTTTCTCTGAAGATGCTTGTTAGCGAGGGGAAGACAGGTGAAAAAGTTGCCACTTGTTTCATTTTTGCCGCAACATAAGTATTGTTAGCGGTAGATTGGTGTGATCTGGCACAGTTTTGGCCTTGGTGTCTTTCTCCAGGTTTGGTGTATTGGGAGAAAGGGTTGCCATAATTAAAAAGTGGATCACCTGATCAGTCACTTTGATGTTGACATCAGATTGGTTGGAGGAAATTACTTGCAAATGTTTTTTTATCCAATATCATGAACATCAGTGGAGATTTGTGCTTGACTGATGTGCAGGCGTATAATTAATAGTTTGTTTGAATCTCCTTCTTTCCATCACATTGCAGAAAAAAAACTATTTCCCCTTTACTAATCTCAAAAACACGATAAATCAGCGACTCTTCGTGAACTTTCCTGCTTGAAAATAGATCAGAATGGAGATTAAAGCCATTCGTTTTTGCCTTTTCATGCTCTGGTCGTTGCCTCCCATTTGTTTTTTTGGCTTCAGATGTGCAGTTTCAGATGAGTTGTAGTGTGATAATACTCAGTTGATTTTTTTGGCTTCCTGAATTTCCTCCAACTTGCACTGTCACAGTTAGTCCCAAAAGATAAGAAGCTGTCATGGGCTGATTCCTCAATCCTCGAGGGTAGCCTTTATAGGACGGAAAGAATGAACTCAGAGATATCAACTGAAATGGATCCACAAAAACAAAATACTGTGCAACTTCAGAGTGAGAATTGAACCTTTACAGACAAGCACATTAGACATCTAACATTGTGTGAAAAGGGTTAGCCTGGTTGTGAGCAGGCCCGTCTGCACTCCAGCTTTCTACAGCTTTTTCTTCCAATTTGTTATTTTTAGAATTGCACTGGGTGAGCCCAATGCAGAGGAGTATGACCCTGATCCATAAAGGGACAGTTCACCCCAAATCAAAAGGACATATTTATCCTCTTTCCTGTAGGGCTATATTCATCGATCTAGATTGCAGAGTGCTGGAGATATATCGTCCGTAGAGATTTGGTCATAGCTCAGATATGGCACTCGGCTTGTGGTGCTCAAAGCACCAAAAAAGTTGGATTGAAAAACTCAACAACAATGTCTCTCTCCAGAAATCATGGCCAGATCTTTCCAGATAATACACAAACCCTGTTGTGAGCAGTTTCATGAAGGAACTATTTCTTTGTTGTCTACTGAAATACACCTGCAAACTGTATCACCGCACAGAAAGCAGCATGCATCTGTTCAGAGAAAATGAGGCTCGTGCGAGCGCAAAATGTAAACATGTACATTAGTTTAGCTCAGCGGTGCTAGGTCAGCTAGCAGTATCAAAGATAGATGTGACTTCAACGGAATCAAGCAAACAAAAGCAGAAGAATTATATGACGTATTGTAACAAGGAGCTTAATTATACCCATTCCTGAAAATTAGGCGGCAATTTCACCCTTCATAAACAATAAGATAAGATAAGATAATCCTTTATTAGTCCCGCAGCGGGAGAATTTGCAGGCTTACAGCAGCATAGAGTAAAGTGCACACAAGAGACATAGTAAAAGAAAGACAAGATAAAAATGAAAATAAAAAAAACAAGTATTATAAATAAGCAATAAGAAACAGTAGAAAACAACAGTAACTGAAATATTATATTTACAGACAGAAAAACTATTTTAACTATTATTGCACAGGTTTTTATTGTCATGTTTTTATTGTCATGTGTCATGTAGCGTAATTGAACACATTTTCCTCCATGTGCTCTACAATGTCCTAGTCGCTATGTTAAAACTATTTTAACTATTATTGCACAGTGTATTGTATTGCACAGGTTTTTATTGTCATTGTCATGTGTCATGTAGCGTAATTGAACACATTTTCCTCCGTGTGCTCTACAATGTCCTAGTTGGAGCCCAGTAGGTAGTGGTTGCCATTGATACTGGTTTAATCCACTCTACAGGAAGCAATATGTACTATACATCATAGCAGTCTGAGCTGGTTTGTGTCAAAGCTTTCCAAAAATAGCAAACATCAAAACAATGATTGGGGGAAATGTGATTTGAAACCTACCGAGCTTCCGATGTGATGGACTTATTATGAGCTTGTCAACAGTTATTTAGTTGGAATAATCCCTGCCTGGACAAAGTCTCTGTTCCACACTGTTTTGTATAATGATGTTAGAATGGGCATTATAATTTCAACTAGGAAAGTTGACTCAGTAGAGTGCATATCTCCCCCAGCAGGGAAGCAGGGAGTAAAGGCAGGCTGTGTGTCCAGTCTGTATGCGTGACAATAATATGCAGGTTACATTATCAGACCGTATGTATTTTGTAAGCCCTATAGAAAAAAAGGCATACTAAAAGATACACTATTAACAGATTTATTTCTGAAATAATTATAATGAAAAAATGATATTGAAGTACTTCAGTACATTTATTAATGTATTTTATTTTAGCCTCTATATTGCAAAACGGTAAAAAAACCTTTCAATCATTCTCGTTCAACCCCCAATTTTCTCTTCATTTATGTGTGGCAAGTGTCATGTATCCGTCTCCACACTGTACACTGAACTGCATGTAGTATAGTATTCCTAATTATGTTTTCTTTGGTGCATAAACAGCCCACACTAAGACTCGTTGTTTTACTGGCTCTAAAGAGGGCCTGTCACATTTTTACACAACCTGAAGGCCACCTTAGCTCTCCAACGCACTTTGGAAATGGAGGGGTCTAGTGGAGTTTTATCAAAGAGAAAAATACAGTCGCAAATTTGTCTTAAACTGCTCTGAAGGAATACAACAACAGAATACAACATTGTGGCTCTATATTCAATCACTACCTCGCCCAGAAGCACAAGTTATATCAGGTGTTGCTTCACGGTCAGTACATGTTGTTATTACTACTGGTGTTATCCTTTAAAAAAGAAACAGAATGGCTACAGATTGTGAATCCTGTAGGTTCATCACTTCCCAAAAATATATTTTCAGCATGTGCATGTGTCCAAGAAGCTTGTCCTACTCCCACAAGCGAGGCTGTTTTCTGTATTTGATTCCACTCTCCTGCACAAAATCACCATAGCGGACTGTCAAAATAAGCTTTTCTTTTTCCCTCAATAAACTGAAGCAAGTGGCACAAACAAGTAATATGAGACATTTCCAAAAAATCTTCATTCTGGCCAGAGCTTCGTGGATAAAACTGTATATATTCTATGAAGGACAGCATTTATTCTATGCTTTTTTTTGTATTACCTCTCAGGATACTATAGCTGCTGTACTTTTGTTACAACTTCTACATCAACAGCTCTATTCAACTTCTAGCTTTCAGTGTAAACCTGCTTACAGGACTTGTTTGGTCAAATTGTATTTCTATCCTAAGTTTGAGTAATGCGTTTTATTTCTACAGACCCTTGTTTTTGCTTTGACTGAGGCCTTTTTCTAAAATATTATTACATATGTGATTAATGGCAGCTGTGAGTTTGTGCTCTTAATAATGAGATATCTGTTTCTGCAAGAAATATTGCACAAGCCCAAAACCAAAGTAATCAAAAACAAACATAGTAAATAACCATGGAGGCCCCATTAAAAATTGCTTTTGAAAAAGTTATTACGTTTTTAGAAAAAAATGTATTAATCATACAAGCACTGACTGACAGCAACATGTATGGGGCGGCCATGTTCAGCCCTGTGGGTTTATATGACATTTAGATTTAATGTCCGCTCGAATGTGCACAGAATTTTAAGGGCATTATCTCATGGCTCTGTAAAAATAGTTTTTGTAATGTTACTACTGATATCAGAAACTCTTTTCCCTAAACAATGCTGTGAGCAGCTATGGCTGATGTTATATAGCAAATATTCAATCTCCATTTTGGCTCAGGATTTGAAGGGCTTTTCAACACTGTATCAACATTGGCTGTTTGTCAGAGTATGCAAGACATCAAAGCCAAAACGATTCAGATATCTGAAAGATGAAATGCTGTTTTTACCCAGGGAATCCCTGAGCAAAGAGTTCTTCACAAAGGCTTAAAGTGAGGAGGATAAAAAAAAAGTTTGTTGTTGTCTTATGCAATGTCACAGAGAGGGAAGCCTTTTTTGGAAACCAAAAGAAACCTGACAGAATGATGGTCAGAGATAAAGTCTTATCAACAAAAGGCTCCAGGTTTGATCGCAGCAAACACAGGGTTTAAAGGAACATTGTGTAACTTGTATTGGCAGAAATGGAATATGATGTTATTAAGAACATTGTCTTTGGTGTATAATCACCTGAGAACGGTTGTATCTTCTTTACCTTTTAGAATGAGCTGTTTAAATCTACATACAGAGCAGATCCTCTTCACAGAGTCGACCGCCATGTTACTACAGTAGCCCTGAATGGACAAACCAAACGCTGGCTCTAGATGGGTCCATTCGTATTCTTGCAATGGCAGCCGTAGTTCTCCTTCACGCTTGGAACACAGAAGTTTCAGTTGTTTGCAATCTACAACCTCCCTGCTAGATGCCTCCAGATACTACAAACTAGACCTTCCCTGAGAAAGATGAGAAATACATTGAGCCCCTATCCACTCACCATCACACTGTGTAGAGATATTACAATAGATATAACACAACACTTAACAATAATCCAGGATAAAGTAACTTGAGAGGATATGAACAGAAAAAGTTCCTTAAATGCTGCTTTAAAATAACATGACAAACAGTTGTGAGGCCGCTATTTAGTTGAAGTCTCTTCTTTGTCTCAGTAGCATGTAATTATTTCATCTAAAAGAGCCACAGAGTTGCATTCCCAATGTGTTGTAACGTCATAAAGGCAAACATAATATTTGAATCTAATCCACTGTTGCTTCATTAAGTGGGCTTTTGTTTGAAAATCAAATGATGCAAGCATTAACAGCCACTCATTACCTCAAGGCAATAGAAAGTTGAGGCAATTAGTCAGATATGAACTGTTATTCTCAATTCTCAATAATGATTGTTTAATGCCAAACTGAGATAAAGTCACACTCAGTCATTTCTGTAATGAAACACAATGTAACAGTGGGTTCCTTGGACTGTTGAGTTATTTAAAGGTCTTTGTTTAACATAGTTATTATAAGGGTGCCCTATGCATTGTGGTTATGTTTACTGAACGTGTTGCTCAACAAAATGCATTTGTACACTAGCTTCCCTGCCCTTGTTGGCGAATTGTTGCGTTTCTTGTCGTGTTGGCACCTGAACAAGTCCCCATTTTCACACTTCACGTCTTGTACTGCCCTAAACAAATGCTATGAAGTATGAAATTTGTCATTTTGTCTCATATCAACTCAAGTGTCATCTTGACACAGGAATGGATCATTTCAGGAACATTTCAGGATTAAGCTTAATGTGTGAAAAGGGCTTAAGAGCAAAACCGGGTCTCTTAAAGTCAATCTTTGCAAACACCTGCTGTTTATTTGTTCCAAACTGAATTCCTTTTTTTAACTTAACCTTAATGCCGGTGATTCAGTTGGCTGCTGTGACACTGGTCTTTACAGGTTAATCCTCCTTGGGAAGATCGGATTTGTTGAAGAATGAGGAAAGACATACAGAGTCAACTTTTTCATTTCAAGCCCATTGTGCAGGGGTGATCATTTTGAAATGAACATCAAAGACCTTAAGGTGGATGATGTGTTTTCTGAGAATTGATTCATCCAACTGTTTCGACCTACTTTGTTCCAGTGTAGCTTTCATAAAGGCTTTTTCCTGCAGAAAAAACAATTTGCATGTAATAGAACAAAGCATGGAGAGGAAAAAAGACTCTGCCAAGAAAAGGTTGGAAATGCCTTGACTATCAAAGATGTAAGAGCTCCCACTCGCCCCTGGCAGAAAACAGTCATTTCTATTCTTCTCCACTATGTGTTACATTTGGTATGTCCAATGTCTGCTGCAGAGCATTGACCATTTACTAGAATAGCCCTCTGCTCAAAGAAACTTGACTTGTATGTCTCTATAGCTGAATCATTTATCATCTGTTTTCCCTTGAAAATACCAGAACACTTAGCATCCCAGCTAGTTCCTGATTAGCTGTCTAGAATGAAAACAAGTAGGGGATCCAGGTCGTAATTCAGGGCTGATTTCTTGTTCAGGATGCTGCAAGGAGCCATATAGGTCATACCCACCCTGTACTCTTTTCATAGATCTGAAGTGGGCTCATTTAGTACATTCACAACAAAGTGTCCCAACCCACAGAGGAAGATGAAGCCTTACTCCACCTTGTTGAAGTCACTGACAGATGGTGGAAAGGTTTGGGGTTGTTTTCAGAAATAAAATAAATTAATTATTTCTCTAAGTCCTGTCTTTGTGTGTGCAGGCGTGTCATGTCTATCTCTTTTGAGTTTGGTTTCCAATAGTCTGCAGGCTACATCACAATTTTTCCTCAGTCTCTCCCACCTCCTCCTCCTCCTCCTCTTGTATCACCGTGGCTCTTGATCTCTGAACCGCAATGACGGCATCAGTTTTTTTCCAATACGGTTTCATTGAGCATCTGACGTTTTGTGCTATTTAACTTATGTCTATCATCACGATGATATAACGAGTCACAAATGAATCTGCCTTTTGAAGCGAAAGTTCAAAGTGACTCACTGAAATTGTGATAATTTCCCTTCCATGGTTAATCAAACCATGGAATCACATTGATGGTTTCCTTCCCCTCTAATTACACTGTTGACTGAAAATAATAATCTAAATATAATATTCCAATGCATGGGGTGTCAGTGACTAATTGCAAAAAGCTAGATTTCCTATGTGTGGTGTCTTAACCATGCATGGCTTTCATAAATGTAGATTACTTCCAATGGATTGTAAATTCACCGAAACAAAATATTAAAACTTTCTGCGTATATTTACTTTTGCTTTTTCTGATGCAATTAAAAGTTGTCTTAACCCCTCCCCTCAAACAGTGATTGTCCAATCATAGCTTAACAGCCGTAACAAACCACAGCAGGTCTTGCAAACTTATAAAACTATATTTTGAGCCTTTCATTTTCATCTGTGGGTACATAGTAGCACATTATTGCTTAAATACATACCATGCATACAGTTTGTGAGGTTACATGTTACTTTGTTTTTGAAGGCCACATCCATGACTAGCACGTTCACTTTGTAGTATTTCCTTATTATTTTTAAGTCGATCCTGGATGGCATCACAGTTTAGGCCAGCGTTAGCAGCTCTGTTGTGCTCTTAATTAGATTGGGACAGTTTACATTCAGGCCACATTACCCAAGATAGCATTATTTTACCTTAATTTTAAAGCCTTTTTGTGATGTTAAAAGTGAAAACATGCCGTTTAAATACCATTCAAACAAGGTTATGTTAGAACAAAATAAGTCTGCATGGTCTAATGAATTGTTGGAACACTACCTCTTTCCTCTGTTATTTCTCAGTTGTATCTTACCCCACTTCAAGCTGCAGTGAGCTTTTAGACCTTTCCTGTTGTTTGCCTCGGTTCTTCTTGGCACATGCTTGACCATTTTGGTGAAGGGTCCTAGTAACCCTCAGCTTCCTTTTTCAGTGATTGGTGTGACTTATAATTCTTTCATAATTCCTTTCGATGTGCACTTAATAACAAACTTTCCTTTGTATTTCTGTGATCTTGTTTAAACTTGATGTTTGTGTCCACTTGACACAGTTGATGTGTTTCATGGCGGGTTGCAAGTCCTGACTTGACTATGTGTGATTGTGTTATATTATATCAAAAGACCTCCATAGCGCAAGTGTGAATATTGTTTTTCCCGCCTGAGGTTTATCCCTCACGGTCCAGTTTCAACAGGAAACGCAGCACATTAAGGAAGTAATGAAACTATCTCATGGGAGCTTAAATGGCTCAATGCGATGAACTCAAGAAATTAAGCGACATCGATGTGTGAACAACAACTCAGTAAGGATTAAATGGAACCTCTCTTGCAATCTCTCTTTGTCTGATTTATTTATTCTAAACCTGACGGAGAATCATCATGGTCACTGAATTCTAATCAACTTTTCATTGACAGAACCAGGATAACAGAGACGAAACGTGAGAGGCAGGTTAATTCTAGGGGTGAGCAACTCCCATTGGGATAGCAAGGAGAAATCTATTTCTCAAGTTCAATGACTCACAGATCAGTCTCACATCACGCAGCTCTTGGCTCAATGCTCCTTTCAGTAACTGTAACAACTGACAAATGTCTTGTTCAAGGAACATAAAAAACATCACTCCTAAATCTGAGGTGAGTTATAGGCTGTAAAAAAAATCAATCTCTTATTATAAAGCTGAACCAGTTGTAAACACAATGACACATCAATGTTGTTTTTAGCTGATATAGTAAACAGGTTAGCAACCAGTTGCTTATTTATACAACAAGCAGTTACTGTGCACCATTTTCATTCGTTTTGAGTTGAGTTTCTGTCCAGGTGATGAATGTAAATCCTTTCTTTTTGCTTCTTTTTGGTCTCTACCAACTACTGAAGGGGGGATAACCGGCTTTTTTGAGCTGCTAAATGTCCCATGATGTTCACCAGCTAACTCTGTTTGTCTGCTGTTGGTGCAGCAAATAGTGTACAGCAGGTTTTTAGAGCTTAAAATTATGACATAAGAGGAGTGAGAGTGAACCAAAACTAAAGGAAAGCTCCGTAAAGCCAAGAGGAGCTGCAGATTCAAGAGATAATTATCTGTAGGTTCATAACAACAAGTGACCCATTTCACAGTTTCACATCATTTTAACATTGTCATGGGATACATTTAATAAAATATTTATTATAGCCACTTTAAACGCACAAAACTGTACTTACAGTAGTGTAACTTTTGGCTGTGTGCACTTAAAGCAAACATAATTGTTTCATGTGTTTGTTGAAGCACATCAGATGTAATAACACAACATATTTCAAACAAGAATTTCACATGATATGTCTGCTTTGGTGTTGTGCTGTCTGAAAATATTTCTGTGTACTTGTCTTTTTCCCTCTTGTGATACTGTTTGATCTCTATATACAACAGTTGCTGTACTTTGTGTTGGTGCTGCATCAGATTGCATCAGAAAGCCAGGTGTTTTTTTGTACCAAACAACCAAAACTGCTTACATTATTGCTGCGTCCATCAGATCAAGACTAACACGTTTTTCATGAAGTTTTTCATGCGTTTTTCATGAAGTTTTTCATGCAGCATGGGCATCCATTTATCATAGCAAATTCCCATCATAGCCTTTATTAATGCAACTTTATAATCAAGATGCAGAGATAAATGGAGAGCCAATTAATGCCAACATCAATCAAGATGAAAGTCAATACTAGGTCCAGGGAGCTATGATCAAACAAGAACTCATATTTAAAGGGTGCTTCAAAGACATCATCAGGAAAATAGACGAGTCCAATTAGCCATGACAACATTATTAAATCCTGCATTATGAAAAACCAGAGCATCAGGGGAGGAAAGAGGAAGGGCAGACTAACATGTTATCTAGTCAATCAATAGCGCTCTCACTTTCAAATTCATTTTAGGCTTCTGGTTTCATAGAGGCAATTTGGGCACAGCTTCTCACAAACAGGAGAAAAACTCACCCAGGCACGGGGATAACATGGAAACCACCTTATCTTTATAATGTTTCCCATCCAGGATTCTGCTTTTGGACATCATGTCTTTGATAACAGATACTGTTTTGACCTAGATCTGCGTTTTTTAATTATAACTCAGTTTTTTTGCAATTAATTAGAGGTCTTTATCGCTCACTTCGGTCAGCATGTGAAACTGGTGTGTCCTATATCCAAACACACGCACACACACACACACACTAATACATGGGAAGCTTATCAACTGGTGCCAGAAGCGCTGTCCTTTTATCACCACTGATGGAGTACATAATTCATACCAACTGCGCATTCTGGGATTTGCATTTCTCATCCCCACTGTGGCAAATCTGAAAGAGACCCCCCGCCCCCTTTTGAAGTTCTGCTGCTCACCTAATTGTAAAATGCTAAGCATATATGCACAGTGTGGGACAGAGGGACCACCACATTTACCGCTGTGGGTTTGATCACAAACCTCATGAGATTGTGACCTAATAATGGTGCTAGGTGACAGCTCTTCATTGGTCATTTAGCATGCAATAAAAACACCTTTCTTGTTTTTTTGCATGTCGTCCACGTCACTATGATGCCCTCTCAACATGTGATGAGATAAAATATGCGAGAGAGTTAATAATGGACTGGTCAGGAAATCGATGGGATTTGGTTTTCTTCCCCTACTTATGTTATGTTGTTTTGTATATTTTAATTAGTTGACATAGTTAATTTAAGCCCAATCATGATGTTTTTCCTAAACCTAACTGAGCGGTTTAGTTGTGTGAAATTTCTTTTATGTTTCATGGTAACAAGGTGGCGTTAAGGGCTACAAAGGGCTAAAAATAGCATTTAAACGACACACCAATAAAAATGTAAACCTCATGATGGTGCCCCCAGAGTAAAAGTCAGGTGGTTCATTCGAATGTATGTTCTTGCATATCCGTGGAAATCTTCATGACAATCTATCAAACAGTTGATGAGATATTTATGTTGAGATGCCCCAGGAGACACGTTGCTAGCATAACTGAACAATAATACTGCTGCTAAATAACACAATAAACTAAGGTGCATGTTATACTGCTAAACATGGATAATCTCTCGTTTTCCCACTGAGATCCAAATTACCAACATTATATGCATGCTTTAAAGGCACACTGCGGATTCTTTATAAACAGATTTATTTACATTCAACATGTACCACCAAACATGTGGTGTGTATCCTGAGGACCAAACAAACACACTAAATGACTGTGTTCAAAATTGCATACAGCGCTGACCTACTTTGCTGAGCAAAAAGGAAGAGCGGCATGTCACTAGAATGAGAAATAGCCAGTCCACCTTCAGGCAAACAAGACACAGGAACTTGGCTTGGGTCTTGAGGTGTTTGTGGCATTTATCCAACAACTCTAGCTTAAACATTTGTACACACAATGCACTGCCTCTCAATTTATGAATATATTGAAAATCATACCTTTGGGATTTCTAAATACTCAGTAATACCATCTAAGCCTATACCTCATTAAACATTTGAATTGCCTTTGTTTTTGTTTTTTTGGAATCAGGTTTGTTGTTCTTCTTAGTCTCCCTTTTTAACTCAAGCATGTGACATACATGTGCATCCTTGTGTGTGTTCGTATAAGACCTACAGACCCCCACATTAAATCATTGCTCTGAGTGTAATTCAGCCTACGTTTAACCCTGATCACTAGACTAGTATTACTAGTGTTACCTCGGGTCCTCCTGGGATTTGTAATAATAGCAGAAGTCATCTGTGCTGTAAATCCTCTGCTAATCTGTTTATCTCTGGTTCAAAGACATTCCACTGAAAATAACCCAGAGTAACAAAAAGAAGCATTTTGATGAATTATTCCAGTGTGAATCATTATTTATCTAAACTTGCTGCTTTATTGTATTTTTTGTGGACCACAGTTCAAATGATTAAAAGTAGCAGTTTGGCTGCAAATCCAAGAGGCTCCTCCAGCTACTCGGCATGAATCAGTACATTTTACTGAATTTGATTATTTAGTTGTTAGAGATCATGACTGCTTATGACTTTGGAAATCCCCTGACTTTGCCTTTAGTGCCTCAATGAGGTGATCATTTTTGGGTTTTGAGTGAAATATCTCGGCAAGTATCCGAAATCTGAAATTTGGTTCAGATATCCATGTCCTCCTTAGGATGAATTATAATAAAAGTGGGGATTTTGTTCCATCATCAGTTTAAAATTGTAATGTGCCTAAGACTTTACTTTATGACTAAAGACCTGATACATTTTTGGCATTTCCATCAGCCTCAATTGTACTTTGAACTAAAACAAGGCCTCTTCAGAAAATGAATAATTAACCTGGTTACCAAAGAGATAAAAAATAAGATACTTTAAGGACCTAATTATTATGCATTGTATGTCCTACCTATTGTCAGTCTACTTGAGCTCAAGTTGGCGTGCTATAAACTGGGCTCTAAAGGCATTGCAATAATGATTTTAAAGGCACACTTTCCACTCCCTGGTCACATAATTAACTCACTTCAGTGATCTTCACTTCAACCTACGCTCCACTATTAAATGTGAACCTTTTGATCTTCACTACCTGGGCACAATTGGCATGCGGATCATGCGAACTCTCCATCACGTACTTTGCTTTGTATAAGGTGTGTGACTTGAAAACAATACACCCTCATTGTGAGTTATTTCACATGATTGTTGGGGTGATTTCTTTGAATTTCACCATGAGCACTGAATCTGAATGTTTCATACAACTGCCAGGAATGAAAGTAGGACTTAATGAAAAACTGTAATGATGAAATCATTTTAATACATACATTCAATACGCAATTGTTCATCGATTCCCCAAGAGCCTTGGTAATGAAAAGGGTGGAGCCCTTCTTGCAGGCCATAATAGATTCTGATTATTGGTGTAATGATTTTTGTCATTAACCCTGTGGTTGTTATATTAGTCAAGGAAAATTCCTCTTTATCTAACATATGAGCAAGAGCAAGTTTTTCAGGTTTAGTCATTTTTAAACATCAACCAAGTTTATTCATGCTTGTTCTTAAAGATGAAATGACAGTAACCTGAGACACAGCAGCAGCACAGTGACTTAAGGATTAGTTCTTGGCTGAAGTTGCAAGTTACTGTAAAGCACCGGAGTTTGAAGAAAAATGATGGATAGTTGGAAAATCACATGTGAGGAGTCTTGTGAGGAAATCACATGTGAGGAGTCTTCTCCGGATTCTGGTCTTGGATGTGTGGCGAGTCTGCCAGGGCAGGATAAAAGGTTTTTACAGCAGTTTGGTCGAGCCACCTCAAACGCTGCATCAAAGTCTCACAAGGATTGAAGTAGAAACTGAGTCGCTTCTGTACTGTCCTGGAAGAAGCACACCCCGAGTTTGAAATAGTTATTTCTCTGCAGGATGTTGTTCTCTTAATGTTTGCATAGTTGTGTTCTTGTACAGTTCAGATCAAGGGGATGTGTTGAGGAAAGTAACAGTGCACATTAATTACTCATTAGATGAAACATTTAATTCATTTTTCAATCTTAAACTGAAAACGTGGTTCCAGTTGAGTTGAGGATTTGCTGCTTTTTGCTGAGTTTGCTGATTGCTTTTGCTCCCAAAAGTTGGGGGACAGACATTTAAAGTTGAGCATGAAAGTTCACACTTGACTTTGGAAACCGAAAAAGGGTCATAACTCCACAAACTTTGAACTACATCTCACAGCCGATGGAGTTGGAGTTTGCTCTGATCAAGTTTTCTGCTTGCGTAAACATCACGTGTGTAAGACATGTTTTCAGCCTACGTCCAAATTTCAAAGTGTTTATAGTTGTACTGAACGCCTACACAAATCAGCAGCTTCTGGTGCTGAGAATTGAAGCCAATTTTGAAGTTCCAAAAACTGAAGTTCTTTAAATGGCTGCCTGAGACTGTCTCAAAAGTGAGTCAGTGTTAAAAAATGTCCAACTTTACAGCAGAAATGAAGATGTTTACAGAATGGTACAAAAATAAATATGATATCTATCGCCAATTTCCCCTTTAAGGACAAATGTTTTGGGGGGGGGGTGAATTTTTATATAACTAACCCGTTTAGAATATATTGGGGCTTAAAGTTAGAAATAATTGAGGGCCACTTCTTTGCCCCTTTTTGTATTAGCTATGAGCTAGACTGTCATCACTGTCGAGATGATGACGGCTGCAGCCAACCCCGTCTGAGCTTCGCAAAGGCTCCTCACAAACCTATGGCTGACGTCCCAAAGACTATGTTTAGATTTTGTACAGTCTTTGGTCTACTCTCCAAAGCGGTCAAAAAGAGTGGCAAGACACGTTAACAGATGGATACAGGTATAACAACACATTTTGAGAGAGACAGTTTGACCCGGAAGGCATTCATAGTGTATATAAAAAGTGACAGAAATATAGTATCAATAATGAAAAAAGAGAACGAGAGAGAGAAGCCTGGCTCCTTTCTCACCTCCAACCTGCTCGCCAATCATTCTGTGAAGTGGGGGAAAATGTTGGATTGCCTCCACCCAATTCGCCAGCAGAAAAGTGTTAGTGGAGGGAGTTTCTAAAACTTTTCAACCATCAGACAAGAAGTTTTAAAGCATGCTAGACCCTAAAGGCAGACAGTGAAATGCCTTCGAAAACGCTTTCCTGTGAACCTTGAGTTCCGACTTTTTTGTCATAGAAATTTTTACTTTAAAAATGCCATCAGCACATCATACATAGAGAAAACAGAAACTTTCTCTGAACATTTACACAGAATATAACAATGACTGCCATGTGGGAATAGTAAGAATATTGCATTTTAATGTGTGTGGCCCAAAATAGAGCAGTATAGTGAATATGATTTATTTCATTCTTCATGCCTAAATACATTTTACTCCAACATCAAAGTCTTGTTGCTGTTTGTCCATTTTTTACTTGTTGGAATATTCAGGTCATTTTGCTGCATTCTTGAGATCTGACATTGACTACCTCACTTATGCTTGTGATCAATACTATAATTATTATTAATACCATTTGTATTGGATAAAGTGTTAGAAGTTTAACCATTTTGGCATTAATTCGCACCATAATCAACAATGTACATCTGTTTGTTTTGGGACCCTACCCCAAACTTAGAGTGATTTCTTATGTGTCACTTATTTGATATAGAACATTTAAAATCAAAATACAATTTTTAATGCAAAATAAGCAGAGTTGTTATTGCATTAGATGTCTAACCATTTTTGTCATCCACAACTGCTTATGTTATTGTATGTGCAAGGCCAACACTGGCTTTGGGCTCAGAAACATGTGGAGCATCTAGCGGGAGTTATGAGATAAACACAGTGGTGTGTGGCATTGGTTTTTGCTTCATACCTATCCCTATAGAAATAAACATGAGAATAAATGTTTGCTACGGCATATACCTACAGGAATAGATCAACATAACAAATTCATCTCGCCTTTGTGTTGCTGTACCCAAGGTAAAGGTAATTCTGTGTATCACAAAGGAGTGAGAGGTACTGAGGGCTGTCTGACAGAGTGGAACATTGGAACTACGTCACATTATGCTTCATAAAAGATGTTGGACAAATGATGGGTTGTAATCGCTGTATATTTCTGTTTTGTATTCTCTTCCAGGAGATAATAACGGGTGGCCTCATCTTTTCGACAAGTATTTTGGAATGCCCAGCCATAACACTGGAACCAAGTCCAATTTGTGCTGTAAGTACTGTTATTCCGTTTCTATTCTGCATATTGAAAAGATTGGTGAATTTGTGCTCATGTATAAATCTTTTTTTTAGTACTCCTGAAAATACTTTTACATGTCATTGCTTTGGCAGTGAGATCACTGTCCTTGATTTTCTCATTTCTTTTTGTTGTCATCACTGCTGTGTTACAGATTGTTTTCTTTTAAAGGAACTCGTGGGCAGAGTAAAAGCAGCGCCCACTGTGGCCTAGGTTGTATCATCAGCTGAGGTTCAGCGCGGTTGCATAATCGCATACAGTTTTGTGGGTGGGAAGCCGGTGAGGGATCATGTCATAGTGACTCTGTTTGGTTGGTTTCCTTTGTGGAGATGGGATGGGGACAACTAGAACTTCAGGATGCATTATGCCCTCATATTGAAGCTTAATATAAAAAGAAACAACAAAACGCAACAAAAAAGTTAAAAAGAAAATACAAGAAACAAGAAGATAAAACATGTATAAAGGCTACGATCATTCTAGATGTGGGTATTAACCTATACTAATGACATGAATGTAGCTCAAACTGGCATCCGACAAGGCAAACATTTATTTTCTGAGCAAGTAAAGTACTATTTCAGTGTAATAAATATTTTCATTATATCTTCAATCCCTTGAAAGTCAATTGACTTTTCAACTCAGACTCAGCCCCCCTCATTCAGTTGCAAACAGCTTTGACAAAACAGTGTTGCAGAAATAAGGTAATCCATCATTGTGAATGAGGAGTAAACAATTACATTTTGCATCGATGATGAATCACAGGAGGGAGCTTGGGGCTTCTTTTTTTGCTTGTAAAGAAAGCAAAGATACTACTCAGCTGCTTGTCAAATCTATATTATTCTTCTGAAAGTTAAAACTGTAAGCTTTGTTGTAGGATGTCCATATTTTTTGTTTGACATTCAATCAAATATATATATATATATATATATATCTATATATATTCTCTTTTGAATCATGATTTGTAACTTATGGAGCAGCAAAGCTGCATGGATGAAAATAGTATTGGAAAAAAAAAGAATTATAAAAAGAGGCTGAAACTTGCCAAGTCTCTTTTAATCAGCTCTGTTGGTGCGACGGTAGCTTTTGTTGAACACAAATAATTCCACTGTGAAAGCCAGTGTTTGGATCTTTTAAAACCAAAAGAAGGCTCAGTCCGAAATAGTTGATGTATTCATAGCACATTCACAAAAAAAGCTATTATAAATAATTGTTTTATAGTCACCCTTTCATGCATATTGAGTACATAACTGGTGGATGTGGGAATCATTGTTGTGGATATATTGGTTAAGGCTCTCTGATTTCTGCTCTCCCTTCTCCCTGTTTATCAGCGTCTTTCTAAAAAACAGTTGTTAGATACGTGAAATACATCCTGTAGGGACGTGTTTTCATTGCAGCATGATTTGTAACATTTGTACAAACACGTTGCTTATTTCTAACCGTGATTTGCTTTCCCTACCTCTTTGTTATTTTTGTGCAAAGCTGGAGGAGATGTGCAACATTGCAGAACAATGTTTGACACCTGAACGCTAAACAATAAGATTAATTTGCAGTTTCAGAGAACTTCCAACAGACACTGCAACAATATTTAGTCACAAGGACATCCACTCTTCTGGTGTTATTTCCAGGAACTCTCAGATTGTTGTTCAGAATACTGATATTGGAGCTTTTAAGTGGTTCTGCATTACAATAAAACTGCCAGAGTTATTCATTAATGCCCACTGGGGATGTCCATATGATAAAACTAATGTCTAAATGGCATATTTTATTTTTATTTTTTATCTGCTGATGTGAGCAAAGCCTTACTCACATCAGCAGATACACAACTCAGAACTCAAGATACACAGATGTAGTTTAGAATGGGGAAAAAAATGACATTGTGACTGTCTGAAGCTGATGGTTTATGTATATTTTCTTTATGTGTTTTGGATGTACATCTCTGTGTGTAAGGAGACTGTTTTATGTGCTTTGATGGAGTGCAAATTGGGTTTATTTGAAAGTAGGCAAGCCTGTAGCAAAGTGTTTGCAAAGATTGATCTTTTTTCAGCAAATATCTATCTATCAAAAAATACCTGAACCTTTTCTGTTGAGTGAACTGGCTGAGGATATTCAGCTCCCTTTTTTTTTTTTTTACTTTTTTGTTTACTGGCCTCACTCAATAGTAACTCTGAAAACATCCAGTTCGCTGGGAGGGGAGTTAAACATGACTAGTCTCACATGTGTAATAATATATGCAAATTTAAGTAGGTTTGCCTATCAAAGGGAAGCATTTGGCTAATACTGACGTGCACTCAGAAGAGATCATTTGCATTCATTGGAGTCAGGAATGCCTGGTGAGATAATCTTATTTGCTCCATTTCATCACATCTTGCATATCCATACTGGGATTTAATAAAAGACAATCAAAGCTGTCTCAAACCAGGCATATTCAATACGCAATATTGAGAAACTGGGGATTTTGTATCAACTACTTCAAACCTGTGTTTACCCTCGAAGTCACTCTTGATAAATTCTTCTCTTTGGTGTCGCTGTTTTTTCTGCTGCTTTAATCTCAGGACGAGTTTTGGCATTCAGCCAAACAGCTCAAATCTTGACACTTTGACACTGCATGACCAGTTGATTGAAGTGTCCTCTAATCTCTCCAGTGCTGGGTGTCATTCCTGAGCTCTGCCAGTGCCGAGACCTGGAGCTGGACTGTGACGGCGCACAGCTTCGAGACATCCCAGTGGTGGCGATGAATGTCACAATGATGTGAGTATTTTTTTTGGGTGGTATCTTAAAGCTCAATCCATCCCCAGGAAGCCTCCATCCCTGGCTGTGACTGCCACAGCATGTGATAAGCTGTACTTACTTGAAGCCAGAATTACAGATGAATCTCTGGCAATGATGACTAATGCAAACCCCTCACACTCAGCTGATGCTTTATGTATGTCCTTGAAAGTCTTATGGGATCTGACATCACACACTTTTTTTACATCTGGAGAGTCCTCTGTCAAAAGTATATACTTCAAGGTTGAATTAATTTGGGACAATAGTACAAAATCATTTTTAACACGTAGACAAGGACATGTAACCCTGAGTTAGTCACCGTTTGATGAAAGTACAAAACCCTGTTTCAGTCTTTATGGGGCTATTTATGCATTTTTATGGGGGGATGGAATATCAAGGCAATTACAAGGCGGATTGGCTCGTCCTCATTAGCTCTTACAAAGTGTCTGCTTTGTCATTGGCATGGAATCATTTGCTTCATGGCATATTTGGGTTGGAGACTATTTCACACTTTTTCTCCCCTCTGAACCTCGCTGTCAAGAAATGGTCAAAGAGCCTGCCTGTCTTTGTGAGTTTAAAGCTCAACTTACCAGAGTAAGAGACTTTTGTCATCCATATGCATTTAGTTTAAAAAAGAAAAAGAGCACTAGAGTTCAGACTCCCACCAGTGGCTGGTAATCTATGTGTTTATTTGTTACTTTCACTGGCAACATGGCTCTGCAAAATACCCGATCGGCAGTCGGACGTTTTAGTGACAACTGCAAGTGACAAATAATTGTCTTATGGTTTTTAAAGGCTGCCCAACATTTTGCTATTAAGGCTTTCAGATGTCTCATGTGCATATGTAGCTATTTGTGTTCATGGCACTGTAACTTCTGTGCTTTGTATTCTGTTTGCACACAAGAAAATGGTAAAAGGACTGAATATAAAAACACATAACTTCTTTCCTATTAGATTCATTTCCTCAGGAAATATTTAGAGAGTGGGTGCGTGGAAATTGCATAGGTAAATTAATTAATTTGGCGGCTGTGTTATATGAATTAGACAAATGAAAATACAAAAAAACAAGAATAAATATGTTGTTTAGTTATGACAGTCAGTTCCCCGACATCTACTTGTCTGCTCCACAATGCACTGTTTTGTTTACACACAACCGCTTTGGCCCGCAGCCCCAGTTTATCATCAGAGGTATTCAGTTTTTGTTCTATGCAAATGTATGAGTTTAAATCAAGAAGTTGTGCTCCTGTTGTCTTCCTTTTAGCTGAACTGTGTTTGCATCCTGATTGAGGTAGAATGAACTCAGTGGATGGGAAATGTCTTGATTGTATTGGCCCGAAAATGAGAAGACAGCTGCCTCGAGGTCTTTTTGCAGGTTGCTGTCCAGTATCATCCTCTGTTGGACCTGACATTTATCACCACCTACTGAAGGCTATAAGAGTAACTCATCTAATATCTCCCTGACTGTGACATAACTGCCTCTCACATTAGTCAGGGACACTTTGCTTTACAAAGGTGTTAATAAGTATCAGATGTTAAATCACTCACTCTTTATTTCTTACACGGCACGGTGCTGCTCTGCTCTGGCATGTTATTTTTTAATTGTGCTCTGATAGACTAGCACAGCTAACTTGTTGCTGTCATGTCTGCTGATTTCCAAAGGCAGGACTGGAAGCGTGCAAAGTCTTGTGTATCCTCTGGTATGAGATTCATGTGAATGAAGCCAAACAGAGCGGAACAGTGAGCCTTATTTTGGTGGAGTTGAGTATGCTAATTAAGGCTGCAACTAAGTATTATTTTCATTAAGGATTAATCTGCCGCTTATTTTCTGGTTGGAAAAATTGTGAAAAAAATCCCTCACAGGCCAAGGTGACGTCTTCAAATGTCTTGCTTTGTCCATACAACAGTCCTAAACCTAAAAATATTAAGCTCACAATCGAGGAAAAGCATCAAATCTTCACATTTGAGAAGCTGGAAGAAGCAAATATTGTGCACTTTTGCTGTGAAAGAAAGATTAAAACGAGTACTTGATCCTCAAAATAGTTGCAGGTTAATTTTCTGTCCATCATCTTATCAACTAATCATTGCATCTCTAATGCTAATGATCGTATCGCACAAACTAAACCTCCTCATGAACATGAGAAATTCATCAGGCTGAATCAAGTTTGTGCAGTTTTGAACGTTTGGTGAATCAAACTTGGAATGAGCAATAAATGTTCATTAGTGTCTGATCAGAGAAGCGTTTGGCACAGCATGTGAGCATGGACAGAAATAAACCAGAAAGTTGGAGTAACTTAAATTTATTCTGCCTTCCCAAATCTTACAGAATCACTTATAATCAGAACACCAGGGAAGAGACAAAACAATGCCAGAGACTTCCAAAGTCAAAGCACGTTAAGGGTGAAGGACTTTTAAAAGGTCTCTCAGGTTATTCATCATGAAAGCAAAATTGTTTTTGTTTGTTCACAAATACTCCTCCGAGTACTTTAAGTGATGCCATAGAAATGGACAACATTCATCTGTCAGTTGCCCAAGAAATACAACGTTAGAGAACGTTGAGCCCAAGGAGACGGTGTTAACAGTGAGAAGATCTTACAGTGCCCCAATACTGACCTCTTCCAGGTGTTTGGAATGGCGGCAGTGTGTGGAGGGTTGAGCCTTTAATCAGCCTTTAATCCGTTAAAAGCTTTGGAATCAACAGATAAATGAACTGGTTCATCAGCTGAGTCACTTTGAGATGATTAAATGGAATTTAAAAACACCAGGAGGCCATATTTTGCAATGTTTATAGACTTTCTGGTAATTGACTCTGGGTAATTTAGTTTTTATTCCTTTGCTGTCTTAATTAAAAGAGGGTCTTTTACCTTTAAAGAGAACATATCATGCCCATTTTGCAGGTTCATACTTGTATTTTGGGTTCTGCTATAACCTGTTTACAGGCTTTAATGTTAAAAAAATATGTTTTTTATGCGTTTTTCTGTTACTGTCTGTCTGAATATACCTTTTGTCTGTCTGAAACGCTCAATTTTAGCGCCTGTCTCTTTAAGCCTTAAACATGTATGAGAAAAATATGGTGCACCTTTGCAAAGGAATTTCTCAAGCCGTGGGTGGAGCTGCTCAGATGGGGGCAGATATATTCTGTTGAGGCTGTACGGAAGGTGCTATTTGAATCACATGTTTTCTGATCAAGGCAGCCGAAAAACAGACTGGGTTGTCACGGTTACACAGTTTGTGGGTTAAAAGGATATCCAGAAACCCAAATGTCTTTGTACAACCACTGAAAAAGTGTGTTTTTCATGATAGATCTGCCTTAAAAAAGCCTGAAGTCTGTGTTGCCAAAGGGGTCTACTTTTGGATTTACAGGGGCTTTTTTTTATTTTTGCGACTAGGTTCATGGAAATGTAATTCCAGGTAAAACAGTACAGAGGGTTGGTATTTTAAATATTTAAAAACCTAGGAAATGAGAACTCAAGTGGCGAATAAAATGCGATTTAAAAGTGAGTTTGAGGAATGTAATTTACTTTTGCTTTTGGGTTTGCTTTTAGACTCTGTGTGCCCAAATAGTTTAAATTAAGATACTATTCACCACTGAGAGGAGAAGGGGGGAGTACTGCACTGTATTGGGGTCTTCTTGTATCTTTTGAAAGCTGAGATAGTCATTTTAATAGTGAACAGTACTTTTGATTCTCAGGCTCAAAAGCCCCAATAATGAGAAACTTAAATAAGTCAAACCCGCATGTAAGAATTATAATATTGGCAATAAGAATTGGCAATGTTAAGGGAAGGAGATGATCAGCTGTTCAAATACAGCGGTACTGAACTGTGATCAGCGTTGTTTGTGGTGTAAACCTCATTCTATATTGTGATGTTGATCCTCTTTTATCTTTCAGGTCCCTACAAAGGAACCGTCTCCAGAAACTGAAAGCAAACACATTCTCTAAGTACCAGAGCCTACAGAAACTGTGAGTTTCCCATGAATTATGGAATGCATACATAAACACACCACGTATTGTGTAATTGTAACACATTTTTTCCTTTGATGACCTTTATCCAGTCTTCTATCCAGGTCTGAGAACCCCCATATATTGTAAATAAGTACCATTAGCATGCACATGAACCTACAACATTTATTCACTAAAGCACAATGCCTTCTTTGACACGAAAGAGCTGAAATGATGACCGGCCTTTGAGTGACAGTGGCATCAGATTAATTTCACGACTACAAAGCTGATAAGTGTATTAAGCTACGAGGACTGCTGGGAATGCTGACCGAGGCGATTATTCTCCTCCGAGCATGGACTCATTCATCGCCGACTTGCGTTGTTTATCAACCTCACTCAGCGGCACTGACTGTGGCGTTGGGAGAATAAGTCTGATCCCCTGCCAGGAACCATTTGGCTCCCTCAGACTGTCGGAATTCAGTTTCTGCTCTGAATATATGACCGGATTGAAAAGCTTTCCAGAGATATTCATAAATAAACATCAGAATGAATGTGTGAAATACACAAAGAGATTAAACACAGCTGTCTGCGGAGGTTTGTTGAGCTCACAGTATGTACTATAAACGAGGACGGCAGGTATTGTACCGACCATGACAATTTGATATGAGACACACATTTCCCCCCACTGGGCTGAATCCCCAATTAAGAATATTTATTTGTGTAAACAAAGTTAACTTAAACCGTTGTGTGTGTGTATCTTTAATTAAACCGAAAGGCTTCAGGGTTATTTAATGGGGTTTTTTAATTGTTTGTTTGGAATTGAAATGATTCACAAACTTTTTTCTGCTTTTGTTTTAATAAAGATATCTCCAGCACAACAGAATACGAGATGTGAGTCCTGACGCATTCAGAGGGCTCTATAATCTAACCAGACTGTAAGTTGGTTCTTTTTTGTAACACATACCATTCAGTAATTAAGTACTTATAGTAGTACTATTACATGGTTTTATAGGCTTTTTATGGCCTACTTATACAATTACTATAAAAATGACATTTCTATGGCATACTATTCTTTATTATATTATAAGACAAGCTTTTAAATAGCACTTTTCTAGTCTTAGCGACCACTCAAACAATAGCCAGCATTCACGCATTCACTAAGGCTACTATACAAGATGTCACCTAATCAGCGATAAACTCTCAGATGCAATCTGTGGCAATTTGGGGTTCCATATCTTGCCTCATGCTGAATGACTTATTTCCAAAAAACTGAAGAGACCACCTTTGATTAAAATAACATTTTTTTTTGTATGATTCTTTGTGGAGAAACTCAGTTTTACAGATCTGTTACTAATTGATTAGCTGAGTGTTAGCGGACTAAGAATTTCTTAAGTCAAGGACAGCCCTAGATTTTTTTTTCAGGATTTTTTTATGACGTTCTTTACTATGACTTCTTATGGCATGGTAATAGTCATGTCTTAATGTGTAATCATATATATATAAATCATATATATACAAAGAAAAAGAAGCTAAGTGGTAGTTCAGGCTACTTATTGTGTTGTAATCAGCAGTTTCATTCACAATCACTGGCGTATTCACATCTGTGTGACTCAACCAACTATGTCCTATCACATTCATGCAACAAAAATCATAATAGACTGACGCAGCTCACTATTAATGGGTTACATATTGTTTTTATGCACATGCAAGTGTCCTGAACAGAAAATGGCAATGCTGCTGCATCACCACGCCAACCTTCTCCTTATTTAGTATGTTAAAATCCTAATGTCTGCCTGGATTCTCTGAGAGCTCCCTTTTTTCTATCTACCTGTGCAACCATTTGCTAAGTCAATTCCTTGGTGTGTTTCTGACTGAAGTGCTTTATATACTCAGTATTACAGACAGGACAATGCGAGGCCACGTGGGTAGTCTGCTCTCACCAGCAAACTGCAAAGATAAGGTTGTCTAATCAAGACTAGGTGCTACACAACACACTTTTTATAACACCTTTCCAGTGAAGGCTCTGGATCTAAACGTACCAATGTTTCTTTACAACCCCCTCAATGTCTTTGCTCACTGGTGAGCTCTGGATACAGCATGTCATTCCGGAGTCAGGCTCCTTTGATTTCTTTCTACTCTGACATTCAGTTTGAGACATGTTGTCAAGCCGGGGTGCCTTCATGATCCACTCCTCCCCGTAGCTCAGTTTTCTGATCCCGTCCAGGAGAACCTCTGATTTTCAGAATCATAACTGTAAAATCCGTCTGATCCGGTGGAATTGTGAGATAGGGAGGCTCTTCTTAAGAGATGTAGGATGGGAAGATTTCCCATGTAGTAGAGATTGTGTCTGTGCTTTTACAATACAAGTCAGTTTTCAGGGTTTGCAGCCCTCAATAGCATGTCATATGAATAATTTAAAGACAATTTTCAGAGTAGGAATACACCCATATTCTACTTAATGACTCTGATTATGTCTCATCTGAGGATTATGGCGCCTCCACTAAGATATTGGGAAAATTGCAAGAGAAGGAAACCCGCCTCATCTTAAAGAACCCTCCTCGTGTGGTGTATGATAGCTCACCTCATTTTGCAATTTCCTGTTCTGAGCAGACTTGGATTGTTTTAGACGCTGTATATTTTATGTTAATATTTTATATATTTCATCTGTATTGTAATGTGCTTTGATATGAATGCTTTGCCTGTGGTTAGCTCACTTTAATGTAGTCTTTTTCAAAACATGAAATGATTTGTGTACTCTGCTGACTCCAGATGTAGATGTTGTCATTATTCATGGGTATTGTAGATTATTGTTCCAACATGTTTTTGGGACATCCTGTGTTAGATATAGAGGCGCCTCTATTTAATTTGATCCATAGAGATAAAGGTATGAAAGCGACTGGCTTGATGTTTTTGCTTAAGAGCTTTGAGATTCTCACCTCTATAATTTTTGTATATTTTTAGAATATATGTGCATTTCTTAATATATTGCGTTTTGTGTAGGTTGTGTGGTTCCCCAGTATTACCATGTGACCATTATGTGATCCGAGCATATGTATTTAATGATAGGGTCTCTGTTGATATCACTAAGTCTGTAGAAGAGCATTAGCTCGAAACATCACTTGTGGATGTGCTAGTGAATTGCACTTAGGGGAACAACAGTATACAAACCTTTTATATATGTATTTAGAGATATAAGTTAAAAAACAGGATAATGCACATACATATCATTAAAAAACAAATACTGACAGAAATAATAATTATATAACAAGTAATGCAACAAACTACTAGATTGAGATGGATTATATTCACTTATATTTTAAGAGCTTATAGAGTAACCTGTAAAAAAAGAGCTTGGAAACAGCAAGCATGAAATATGAAATGCATTTACAATACATGAAACTGACTGAACTTAAAGGTACTAACATATATGTAATAAAAGCAAAGGGTTGAAATTTTTTCTTTTAGTTTATCCCGCATCATTTTAAGGTAACCAAACCAAACTGGTCCTTCCTCTCTTAGATATCTGAGCTATAACAAGATATCTGTCCTCATGCCCGGTGTGTTCCAGGACCTGCACAAGCTGGAGTGGTTGTATGTTTATTCTTCACTGAAATAAAAAGAATATAAAAAGCTGCATGAATAGTAAAGTAGGTTAATTTACTTTCTGTACATATGGATTTGCCATAGGCAGTTTGGTGATGAATAATTTCTACTGATAAAGTGGATTTTGTTCTCTTACATATCCTGTTATTTCTTGAAGGATCCTAGAAAACAACGATATCCATCAAATATATTCCTTGACATTCTCCGGACTGAACTCCCTCGTTTTACTGTGAGTTTTTTCTTCAATACCTTTTTTACCGTTTTGATTTGACGTCTTCCTCAAATCATCTAACATTGTGATTTTAAGAGGTTTTGTTGATCTTTTTTGATTGAATGAGTGTTGCTCCTTTTGAAAAGTGCACTACACATTGTTACATGGCGTCTCGCTGATTGACAGGGTTATGATGAACAACTCTTTGGCAAAGCTGGATGACATCTGTCGGGAAATGCCAAGATTGAACTGGCTGTAAGTAGGATGTCAAGATATCAAAAGCTGGCATGTCATTTGATGATCTGACTGTATGTTTGTGTGTGTGTGTGTGTGTGTGTGTGTGTGTGTGTGTGTGTGTGTGTGTGTGTGTGTGTGTGTGTGTGTGTGTGTGTGTGTGTGTGTGTGTGTGTGTGTGTGTGTGTGTGTGTGCGTGTGTGTGTGTGCGTGTGTGGTATGCGTCTGATATTTCCTCTGTGTGTGCATTTTATACCATGCTCTTGCAGGGATTTGGAGGGAAATCTAATTGAAACCATTGGAAATGTCTCACTCTGCTCATGCAGTATGCTGACAGTTCTGTAAGTATATATTTACATAATTAAATCCCTGGGAAAGTTTTTATTTTTAAAGATTTTGACTTTTGGCTCAATTTCTGTGAGATGCCTGCAAATCAGCCTCTGTTTCTCAAAATATGATAAGCTTAAGCATGGAATCAATGCTGGCAGTTCATTAGATGTGAATAAGTGGATCAATGAGTATGCTGATATTGTTTTTTGTTTTGTAATTATTGCTCTTCTCCAGTGTTTTACAGCAGAACAGGATCAGCCATATACACGAACACGCTTTTTCAATCCTACAAAAGCTTGGAGAATTGTAAGTTCATTTTGTTTGATCGTGTAAACAAGCTGTAAAGGAAAAATAATGATTACAAATTTCAGGATTGTGCCAAAAAGAAGCTGACGTGATGCAGTTTAAAAGTGAATCGTTCTGAAGAGGTACTATCTGCAGAAGAGAGGGAAATATAAGAAACGGCACTGAAAAAGTTTGTTATTGCAGAGTGGAGAGAAAAGTTTGTGATGCCTTTGGAGTAACCTAATATGTACTTTATGTCGATGCTCTGAAAAGTATGTGAGCTTTAAGATGGAGTAATTTCTTGTCTAAGCAGTATTACATATATTACACTTTTAACATAGCTGCAAGCCACAACTGAAACCATTTAAGAAGATTAAATATAAATCCAATAATGTCCGATTTAGAACAAAGGCGTCGTCGAACAAATGCGTCATTTTGTTAATGACGACCATTTGTTCTTTTGTGCCCCGTTAGCTGTGAGGCCTAAGGATGGTCATTTGTGTATTGGGTTTGTACGCAGTTAGCAAGGCTTATTGTCCAATCCTTTGTTCCAGAACTATACGTATATAGATTGTAGATACATTTGTGGTCCCCAAGGACTATTTTGGTGAGTGTCTGACCTTTTTGTCAGGGCCAAATTTCCACGTTGAAAAGGTTTCTCAAAATCTACAGGCTGGATTTCTGTTACATGTGTTAGGATTATCCATGGTCTACAGCAAATTAATTCTGCTGGTTATTAAAATTAGAGTTGATAACATTTTTGTTAAAATTATCATTATACCCCGACAGTAAATGCTCTGAAATCTGGTATCTGTGGCTGTCGCAGTACTGTAAGAAGCCCGCCCAATCATTTGACAATATTCCGTTTTCTTTTTGCCAACAAATCCCATGAAAAAACTAAACCAACAAAGAATTAGCAGGTCATCTTAGCTCTCTCTCAATGTAAACATGTAACCCACAGCAGAATATAGCAAGTTATAGAGCAGCATTTACTGCAGGAGTGTTGTTTTCAGTGTGCTCATTATGCAATCCTCACCCAGTACATTGCAAGAGTTAAACAGGTTGGATTTTCAGTGGTCATCTGTCAGAAACCCTAGAAATCGATATCTGTTTGTTGTTTTTTTGGTTTTTGTGGAACCGATTGGATGTGTCTCGGCTTGCAGGGATCTATCGAGTAACAGACTGGTGGCGATTCCTCCCAATCTCTTTGTCTTACTGGGGGATTTGCTCCAACTGTGAGTTCTGCTGACACAATTACACCGTGATGCACAGATCTGTATACACGCATTGCTATTCCATGAATATTGAGGAGGGGGGTTCTTTTGATACTGTCAGGGAATGGCCGTACTTTTAAAAGGTCGACGTATTAAGCAAGTGAGCCCCATTATGAGATAATGAATAACAACTGCCAGCCTCCATTTTGCTGTCATTGTGGATGTAGCAGAAAAGAGAGCTGCACGTTCTCAAGACATGCAGCAGATGGTTGCACAAGACAGTTGTGGGAGCAGAAAGAATCCGTCCATGTGCATGAAAAATGTTGACATGCAAAAAATTGTAAATAATAAATGCGATGTATTCCCATGTTATCTAATTGAGGGTTTCTTGTCTATATCTTCTAGAAATATATCATACAATCCCATCGTGGAGCTCCAAGTCGACCACTTTGACAAGCTGCATAAACTGAAGTCATTGTAAGTATATGTTGCTAAGCACTGGACGACTCCTGCAGCTCATTTAAAACTAGGGCACTGTCGAGGTGCCCTTGAGCAAGGTCCCGAACCCCCAACTGCTCGGGATGCCTGTCCATTGGCAGTTCCTTGCTCTGACATCTCTCTCTGTGAAATTACTCAAGCTATTCATGTGCATAGGTCCTGTTTGTGCTAGTGTGTGTACTGTATTCCATATCTGGATTAACACATTGCTATCAGAAATGTTTCTTACTTAGTCCTTGAAAAGTTATCGGTTGAGAACCTTTGGTGAGAACACCTTTTGTGCTCTTGAAAACGCATATCAATACATTATTGCGTGTCTCTATATTCTCTAGGAGCATAGAAGGGATAGAAATTGGAAACATACAACGGAGGATGTTTGAACCTCTCAAATACTTGACTCATATGTAAGTACACCATTGTCATGCTCTATGCTTGTATTGTTAATCCTCGACTGTCACATTGACTGGAGGCCTTTCACATGTATTTCTAGTGTTCAGTCGAGAGCGACGCTTATCGTGACTTTCAGGCTTCTCCTCTGTCAGGGAGATGATTTGGTCAAGCTTAGTGTAATCCATTTTATCTGTGGGTAAACACATGCAGGTACTGGAAAGGAAGCAACAGGGAGAAAATAAAATGTCCCTTGCCTTTTGGAATGGAAATTAATTTGTGATGCTCACAGCATAGAAAAACGATACCTATCTTTTCCATAGGCAACATCTCTTTACAGAAAAAGTTTTACTGGTACTGTGGATAATCAAAAGATCAAATCCTAACCTCTAGAGACATTCTCTAGACATGTTGCTCTTCAGGTTTTAGCTATGCCATAAAACAAGACTAGTGATGGCAACGTCAGTCAAAATCTGAAGATATACTGTATTTCAGTCTGGACCAAAGTGTTGTACAAATCATTGTCCCCAGAGGATGAATCCTGCTGACCTTGGTGATCCAGAGTTTTACTATAGCACCACTATGAGGTTGACATGTACATTGTCATAAAGTTTGGCACGCAAATTCATGTACCCCTCAGGATTAATTGTAATTACTTTGGCGACCCCCCTGACCTACAGCGGGTAAAGGCATTCATCTTGGATATATCAAAACAATGGGCATATAGAGTTTTGAAAGAAAGGGAAAAAAAGCAATTTCATTCCAAATAGGTTTTTTGATTAAGTATGCCTCTCAAGCCCCACAGCGACCGTGAGTTTGAATCAAAATCAAATCCCCACTCAACATCACCCAAACTTTTCTGTTGTGTATTCTGTACAAGAGTTTGTAGAACACACCAGGCCGTCAGAACCTCAAAACCCTACATTTGTCCATAAAGAGACTCCCTTATCTTCTGCTTAACTTGGCACTCTTTCTCTCTTTAATCTACAATCACAGCTACTTCAAGAAATTCCAGTACTGCGGCTACGCTCCTCACGTGCGCAGCTGCAAACCCAACACTGACGGCATCTCGTCCTTCGAGGACCTGCTGGCCAACATCGTGCTGAGGGTCTTCGTGTGGGTGGTCTCTGCCACCACCTGCTTCGGCAACATCTTCGTCATCTGCATGCGCTCGTACATCCGATCAGAGAACAAACTCCATGCCATGTGCATCATTTCTCTCTGCTGTAAGTCACACTGCATTTAAATGTTATGAAAACTAGCTTTTTAATCTAGAGAATATCCTTAACCATCATATAACATGACAGTACAATGTACACATAACATGTATTATCCAATTGAGTCATTAGGGGAAAGAGGGTCGAGTATTAGCAGCCCAAAAACACATATTTTTATATTTATGATAAAATCGTGGCATTATGTTGATGCTGACTTTTACTCTCTGGAATTATGGATACATCAGCAGGAGTTACAAATACTGCATAATACTTTAATAATCGGAAGTAAACAGGCCTCAGAAACTGCAATGTTTACTGAAGGAATAAATCAAGTGAGAAGTAGGATCATTTTCTCATAGACTTCAATACAATCAGACTTCTTTTTGCAGTCGCCCCCTGCTGGTCAGTAGAGAGAATGCAAATTGTAAGACACTGCCACATAGGCTTCACTTCCCAGAATCGGAGGTTGCCGCCTATTAGTTATACATATTCAGTATTTTTGTGTCATGTTAACTAACAGTGTATGCCCCAAGTTTATGTCCAGTTGAAACGTACGCTGTGATAACCTCACAGGTGTGTGCTCTGCACAGGTCTAAGGAGCTGTATCTAACATTCTGAACATGAATATAGCAGCAAATAACTATTTGCTATGTAATGATATAGTGGAGTAATGTCCACCTGCGCGGGGAATGAATTCGCTATTCCTCCGTTTGCTGTTATCTGAGCTTATCATTGCTTTCTTTACATAACCAGGCCCACCGCTCTTCCAGGCATGTTTGTGCATGTGAGTGTGCACCACTTTTTCACCACTTAAAGCTGATAACGCCATCCCGATGCACAGCGTCTTCTCGGCAGCGTAGCACCCACCCTCCTGTTCCCCCTCAGGTAAACACGACGCACCATTAGACATCGGCATGCTGAAAGCTTCGAGAGAGGAAATCAAAATGCTCCCTATCTCGGATCTTCCACCTTCAAGGTTTAATAAGCTGCAGTTACTCATGTTTTGCATTTTCCTTCATGTTTTGGCAGGTTTGCTCCTGATCTAAATACAGTACGGCTCTGTGTGTGTGTTATTATAAGTCACAGGTGGAAGTTGAATTCATGACAGTATGCTGTTGAAGAGAATCTAAAGCAAATAAAAAATATCTTTTAAAGAACTTTCTTGTATAGGAAGTCACTGAATGGAACTATGGAGAAATAAAAAACCACTAGTGTACATTGACTGGTTATTAGTCTCAAGATAGAGTACAAACTACAGTATTAACTGCACAGAGAGAGAAGCATAGAAGCACAAAAGATACATAAGAAATAAATGCTCTAACCACACATTAACATATTCCTATGTTGGCATTTCACACATGTAAGTCAAATATAAAGCATCCTATATGGAGTTATACATTTCATAGCAATTGAGATTAAAGAGCTTTGAATGTGCAGAGCATAAATGCTATGTTATAGCTGATATCTGCTCTCTTTTCTGCTACATCCACAATGACAGCAAAGCGGAGGCTGGCAGTTGTTATTCATTATCTCATATTGGGGCTCACTTGCTTAATACGTCGACCTTTTAAAGGTGTATTACCAGAATGTCAGTGTGGACTCTTTTCACTACCGTACTAATATCTGGTGGCTCAAATCCAGACAAAAACAGAGCTGGAGGTAATTAAAGCAAGCCTAATAGTGCAGATAATATTCATTATTTGCCTCTTTTCATAGCAAACAATGGATTATGTCTTCAGTGCAAGCAGAATGTGTCTGAATGTTGCTTTTAATCTAATTAATAAAGGAGTGGAACAAGTTGAGTCTGCAAAGAAAGATGTCGGAAACAAAGATAAAGTCTTAGTCACACAGAGCCAGCAATCTCACAAATTAATTACTCATTATTCTCTGCCTCTCTTTATCTACCCTTTTCTTTCCTAACACCATTTCTGTTAGTTTTTTCTAATTAATAGTAAATCAACAGAGGGCTGCCTTTGAGCCCAAATTATGTCAGCCAGACCCCTTGAGTATTTTACTTTTATTTTTGTAAATAATTAAATAACAATTATGAAGGCACTGACAGGAAAAATAAACACGAAATTACCAAAAAAGTACGTTAAATGGCAGGGATCATCAAGATTAAGCACAACAAAGCTTCACATCAGCTGTCCCATTCAATTTCACAGATAAAAAAAACAAAGAGGGGGTCTATAATGACGATCTATATACTGCGTGTGGAAGAAAAGAATGCTCTTTGAAGAGCAGGGGGACGTTTCCATATGAAAGGAACTATTATCAGGGGGTTTGAATAATGGATTTACCATAATATTTAACATCAAGTAGTGACTGATGAAGCCGTGGCAAATTCCTGGGAGGATTTAAACTGTGAGTTCAATTTCAGCTCTGACAAAGTGTCAGCAAAACACTGTGATGAATTTGCTGAGGGCAGTGAAAGTAGGAGTAAAAGAAAACATGTGGTACTGGGATTTATTTATTATTTGTCAGAGTTTAATGAGTATGAAAACTTTGACTCAATGTAGAGCTTGGGGCTAAATGCTCAAACATCTGTGAAGATTTGAATCAAACAGTATATGCATGAGAGCAGAACTGTGCATATCCAGTCTTTCCACTAGATGTACAGTATAATTGTATTCCTTGACATCATGTAATTATGCACACATGATTACTGCCTAGTCTACAATTATCCATAAATATCCATATATCGGTGTTGGTCAAAAACTATTATCAAGTGTGTGTTTTTGCCATGCTTCTGTATAATGTGTGGTCATACAAGATATTTATTCAAGCCATCATTTTGGGTAATAAATGTATTCATTTTCTTGGCGAGACTGGGAATAGCATGATCTGTAAATTTAAAGAATAAAAATAGGTATAAAAACAACTATATTCTATTTTAGGGCAAATTGTACTAATGAAGACTCCAGTTAGTCAGCACTGCTCGCTACAAAAATATACTATCATATAAATGTTATATGATTTTTTTTTTTTACTTTTACTGCACTAAAAATATGCCTGATCCATCAATATTGCCCAAATTCCCCATTTTCCTGTCGTTCTGTTTGCCACATAAGTGCTATATATAAAACTTGTGTATGCTTGAAGTAAAGCATCTTGGGAGGTAAATATATTCACACAACAATATGTTTATTTTTATGAATACACACCGTATCTGTGTGTGAAGCTGCAGGTGCAATCTTTGTGTGCACACCCATCATTAACACATCTGACCCCAGTGTAATCAGTAATGACTGGCAGTTAATATCACCATAATAATCCAACCCCTACTGATAATATACTTTATATTGATCGGGGGTAGGATAATTGTGGTTGAGTTGATCTGCAGGATGAGACAAATTAATACATATTCAGCTTGTAAATTATCCTTGTAGACTACTTAATGATTTTTAGTTCTGTCTTGACAACAAACCATTATGCTCTCTGCACTCTTTGCTGTAATTGTCCTCCCTTTATTGATCACAACATATGAAAGTGTATCTTAATTTGAGCATATTTTCTAATGCATGAATTTCCATGGTTGAGTGGCTGCTCTCTGTTTTCCATACCATAGATCCGAAGCCTTTGTAGGGGCCATTTCGGGACATGGTTTGATTCTATTGTCACCGCTTATAAAAGGCATCGTGGTTCCCTTTGAGGAGCGCCGCTTTAACAAAACCTGCTTCATCAGAGGGTCTTGTCGCTTTATATTTTGCATTCAAATAAATTCAACAAACCTGGTGGTCAAGTTTCTGAATGAACCATGCTCAAGATGTTAACAGTCGCCAAACAGTTTGATTGATTAAAGAGGTACTGCACAGTAAAACCTGTTTTTTTAAGCTGCAAACTAACTGATATGACTGCACTTGAATGCATGAAACACATCAACGCTGGGGTTTTTATTGACATGTCTGGCCAACGTCTGCATTTCATTGGTTGAAAATGACTCACCATGCCATCTACTGCTTTGGGAGCGACTGTGGCTCAGTGGAGCAGAAGATTGGCAGTTCGATCTCCTGCTCTGCTTAACCCTAAATTGCTCCCGATGGTTGTGCTACCAGTGTATGTGTGGGTAAGAAAGGTTAGATAGTCCTGATTGGCAGGTGGAACCTTGCATGGTAGCCCAGTATATGAATGGGTGTGAAGGGGTGAATGACGTGTAGAAAAGCGCTTTTACCATTTATAGTTTAAATCAGCCCTGAAACTTGCAAGGCAAATGCTTAAATATAGCCCCTCTCAACCCTTTGCCACTTTTAAACATTTTTCAAAAGAATGGCGTGAGTGGAATTAGGCTCAGACCTGGGGGTGAAGAAAACCAGACATCCTTACAGTCAGTAAATCCTCAATGTGTCGTAAATTACAGCCCTTTTTCCTTGCAGGTGCAGACGGACTGATGGGTATCTACCTCTTCATGATTGGTGCGTATGATCTGAAGTTCCGCGGCGAGTACAACCGGCACGCTCAGGCCTGGATGGACAGCAGTCAGTGTCAGGTCATCGGCTCTCTGGCCATGCTGTCCACGGAGGTATCTGTCCTTCTCCTCACATACCTCACTCTGGAGAAATACATCTGCATCGTCTACCCTTTCCAGTACTTGACGCCTGGATGGAGACGAACTGTCACCATCCTTCTCGGGATATGGCTGTTTGGATTTATTATTGCCCTTCTGCCGCTGGCCTGCAAGGGGCTGTTTCGCAACTTCTACGGGACAAATGGAGTTTGCTTCCCGCTGCACTCAGAGCAGCCAGAGACGCTTTGGGCTCACGTTTACTCCATCGTCATTTTCCTGGGTGGGTTTATTTATTTTTTGTGTTCATTTAATTGCTTTATTTATTCACTCTTTCTCTTAAGCTAATTGTAAAAGCACCGTTACTATTTAGCGAGCATATTTGTATTCATATTTGCTCATTGCAGCCCACTGCTCCTCCGGGATGGGTCAAATGCAGAGAACTGAATTTCCCCATTGTGGGACTAATAAAGGCTTAATTGTTATTGTTATTATTGTTATTCATATGCATGCGGATGCATAGCTTTGTTATAATTGTGCAAATATGTGCTACCATGGCTTCATTGCAATCCAGAAACTAATTAAATATCTCTCTGCAGGTCTGAACTTGGTGGCATTTCTCATCATCGTCTTATCTTATGCAAGCATGTTCTATAACATCCAGAGAACAGGGACTCAGACCACTAAATACAGCAACCACATCAAGAAAGAGGTGACCATCGCCAAAAGGTTCTTCTCTATCGTCATCACTGACTCTCTGTGCTGGATCCCCATTTTCATCCTCAAGATCCTGTCACTGCTGCAGGTGGAGATTCCCGGTACAGTAAAGTGCTATAACCATTAAAAGAAATACTAAAATGAAAGTCTATATTTTGAGTATCAGATACAACCCCTCAGTAGACTAGCAATGGGGCTCTGAAAAGTTTGTAGTGTGCCTGGTTCTGGGTATAATACATATTTTTTTTGTATATTCACACAAAAAACATATTCACACTTATCACCCTAGACCCCCCCCCAAAGCTTCGTAGATTGAGCTCTATATTTTGTGAATTTGTTTCTCATGGTTGCTGTCTTATATGTTTATATATTTAACATTTACCATGCTACCTTATTTTTACAGTTTTGCTATATGAGCTTTTTAAAAAATCTTCTTTTCCCAATATTTTGAAAGAGACAAATTGTTGGGGAAAAGTTTACTTTGAAATTGCAAGTTCTTGAAGTTATTTATTCAATCTTCTCCCAATGATTTTTTATTTCATCACAGGACCAAAAGGCACTTATGAGGGAGACACTCCGAGGCTACTTCCACATTACTACGTTTATGTGTGGACCTAGCCACATTTAAACATTTATCTGAGGAGCTGATTTTAACCTAATCAATTTTGTCTCTACTATAGTATATTCTTGTCACTCATTTATAATTAATTGAACCTTAACTTTCTTTGTGATAATCTTATGTGTGAGTTGTAGACATAGCTTTCTCTTTTTTTTATCTACCATACCAAGATCATTATTCAATTTATTGTACATGTTTTGGAGCATCGCTTCATTGCTCTCAGTAGAGAATAATGACGAAAGTATATTGTAACGTTTTAGAGCCACTTTCCAAGCTTACAGAGAGATGAGACATTTTTGAACAGTGGGACTTTGAAGTATTGCATTTTCTGTATGTTATTGAATTTCAAAGTAGTCTACCACAGGGCTTCTTAACCTTTTGTAATTTATGACCCACTTCTGATTGTAAAAAAAAAAAGAATCCAGGGACCACCATCCCAAATAAATGAGAAAAAAACATATTACATGACAAAAGAAGGAGAAAATACAAACTGGGCTGTAAATGTGTTATGCCTCTGTCAGCTGTAATGACCAAAACAAATATTCTTCTTACCCTTAACATTACCTGCCATTTTGAATCTAATATTAATATAAATTCCGGCTAGTGCTGGGCGATATGCCCAAAATCTTCTATCCCGATATAGGTTATATCATATCGCGATAACGATATATATCACGAAACAACACGTTTTCTGGTAATTCAATAAATAAATAGTCATAATTAAATAACCACAGGGTTTTTAATACTAAATAAAAAAGAAATAACTGTTACCTCATTTAAATAAGATTGCCACTGCAAATTGATCCGATTTTTGAACCGAATTTTGAGTTGAGTACATGCTTGTTATTATCAATTTGGATGATCCCTAGATGGTGCTCTGAGGCCCACCAGTTGGCCCCGGCCACGTGGTTGAGAATAGCTGGTCTAGCAGATATTCCCACTTAAGTTTTAAATGTGTTTTCAAAAGGTATTTATTGCCGTATGAAGAGCACTCAACTACAACCTTAATGCTATTTAGACGGTATACCCAAATGAGCCATTAGTGTAGTGCAGAATCCATTATATATATAACCTGCTGAGCTGTGGATTCCTAATTAGGCCCCCTGTTGGGTTAAAAGAGATTCTCATTTATGATATAAATAGGTTTGACAAAAGGGTTTATGTTGAAGTATTCTCCCAACTCATATTCATGTTGAACTTTATGGTCTTTAAACAGACTATATACCAGCTCTGTTTAACATCTTCCTCTCTGCATCTTTTCTCCCTCCTCAGGTACCATCAGCTCCTGGGTGGTCATATTTATTCTGCCCATCAACAGTGCCCTTAACCCCATCCTTTACACGCTCACAACACGGCCTTTCAAAGAGACCATTCTGCAGGTATGGGCTAACTACAGGCAGAGGAGGCCTCTGCTGAGCGGCCACCCGCCTCATCATCCGTCGCTCACTTGGCAGGAAATGTGGCCCCTGCAAGAGAACAGCCAAGGCCTCGCCACGGGGCATCTGCTGGAGACGACAGGCACGATAGCCAAGCTCAGTCCTGTGGAAAACACCAACAATGACATTACCACATACACACATCAACTGCAGAAGCAGCATACAGTGTTGTGAGTATATATTCAAGGAAACAATGCCAAACTGACTCAGAAGCACCCACACGTACTCAAACAATTATGTGTAATTTCAGAGTCAACTAAACAGATGTGTGACTCAGGTTCATTCATCTCAGCAAAAACAGTCCTTGATTTGTGACCAGATTTCTCCGTTGTTGTTAAAAATCATTAATATTTATTAGCATCTTTGGGAAATCCCACTGTGTGCATGTCTTGCCCAAGCAGCGGCCATAACGCTAAAGGATGAAGTCAGTCCAGAAATCCCTTATGTGACACTGCAGCTCCTCTAATGAAGACTACATGTCAGCTTCCAAAAGATATCCATAAATACAAAGGTGAAGTCATGCCCCACTTATGGTTTAGCTTTTGTTCCACTAGCTTTCATTGCTCAGTTTCATTTCTCACAGAGGGCTTATTTCTTCTTTCTGAAAGCTGAGTGTTCTGTCCATATTCTGAGCTGAATATCAATCGACTATTACATTGGGAACGTTTTGCATTTAGCCAACTTAATTTCAACAGTTATTAAAGAATTGAATCCAATAACTACAGCTCCAATTAACCATTTGGCAACACCTCTGTGGTTCAGACTCTTTAAATATATTGCTGTTTTATGCTTAGAAAATAATTGTTGAGTGTTGAAGTACATTCTTCACTTTGGAAACAGTCGTTTGACCAAAAAAATGTATATCAAGATTCACTTAAAAGCTTTTTGCGGGGCTTTAAAGCACATCTTGCAGACTTATTCGTGAAGTTTACCAAACTATGCTTAAAAAGTAAGTGTTTTTAGTAGCCAGATATGGACAAAACAACTTTATCCTGATAAAGAGATTGCATGGGAAACGCATTACAGCAATTCGTGTTTATCTTCCAAAGATGTTCCACCATATTTAGAATCAAACATCAAAAACAGGCGACACTACGATAGGCAGCATATGAGCCTATACAAATTATTGTAGTATTTGTAGCTCATTGTGCTGCTCAGGATACATCTGAATAACATTAAGCTGAAAAGGACCACAACTGGCATTCAGTTATGAAACTTTGCAGCAAGTTTATTGTAGCTCCTAATGTCTTTGTACAGGCCCTGAGCTAGAGTGTCTTATGGGAGCACTGTGTGACAAGACAAAACATGTGCAGCTTAAGGCTTTGAAGCGTCAGAATGGAAGAGAAAAAAAAAGAAAGAAAAGAAAATTACATTGATGTTTCTTTTTTTGTACAATCAGTAGAACTTTGGAGAGTAAAAACACCCCTGTTATGCATTTCTCTTTTCAAAAGTTCATCGGAGTCAGTGGCATACATTTAATGCTGATAACTTAATCTCATATTAATAATAATTCATGCAAACTACTTGCAGCAAATAACATTTTTACATCAACTTAAGTTTCAGCGTTCATCCGATCTGCTACAGAGGGATAAAAAGCCTCATTTTTTTTATATTCTGTATTCGGTCTTTAGTCCAAGTGTTTTCTGTGTTGCCTCTGCCACCAAAAATAATTCTATAGAAATATTGAATGTAATGTTTGAGATATGTCCAGTACGTTAAATGAAGAATGTAATTAATTTGAGCAGAAGAAAGTTCCCAGCTGGTCTGGGAGTTTTAACTTGGACTCAACCAACAACTACACCACACTACACATTTTTTACACTGATCTGCACAGTGAGGACATTTGTACAATGATCATAAACTCTTCTGTGCATATACTTTTTTCAATGAACTACTGATTCCTGTGGAAATGTATCCTTGCAGACATTGAAACTGTATGAATAAGTCAAACATTATGTGTGCAATTTGTGTTTACACAACATTCCCATACATGCTAAAAAGACAAGGAAGCCAGCTGTTTCTTTGTAGATACACTGATAATATCTGCAGGCTTGTATTAAATATTGATAGGGAAAAATGTTTTTTAACATGTGTTGCCATTTTATTTATTGTATTGACTTGTGTCTTATCTTAATTATTTACAATGGTAGTTTTTGTATTTCTGTTTTTTGTTGACAATAAATATATTTATGCCTCACATCTGCTTGATGACTTATTTGTAATTTGGTTTGTATTGGCTATTTATCTTAGTAGTCTGTGACTCATAGGTTTCTTTGACATTGTAAAAAATTGTTCACAATGGAAGAAGAAGTATTCAGGTCATTCACTCAAGTTAAAGTAGTGATACCACTCTGTAAAAATGGTGAATTGGCCCTGCATTCAAAACTGCCAATAAAGTTGAAAACAAGAGTTGGTCTTTAGCAGAAGAAACCTAGAAAACTGGGCACTATTGGATAAAATACAACAAACTCAATGATAGAGATTACAAATCAACTGTAAGATACCATAAACAAAAATGAGATAAAAGGAATTAAAAAAATAATAGTAACAATAATAATCAGCACAATAACAAGAAAACTTGATTCCTGAATGGAAACATTAACTTGACTAGCATTGTCCTGCCAGGAATTTAAAAAAGCCAAATGAGTTGTAAGTAATGGTACAACAGTAATTAATTAAGTAAAATCATACATAGAGTCCACGAGAGGAAAAAGAGGAAAATAGCCTAACAATAAATCAGCATGAGCTTTAATTTGGTGTTATATATGTATACAGGGATACTGATATTTATATTGGTAGTGATGATATTAATGATAAATAAGTGAATGTAGGTAGCTACTTATAATACCTTATTACAAAACAATAGCTGTGCTAACTGACTGTAGAAAAAACAAATTAAAACCTCAAATAAACAAGTCACAAAACAGCTGTAATAAAAGTGTTCAAACAGATTCACAAATGTAACAATTTCAGTTTTGAAATTGTGCCAGTTGTCGCCACAGCAACAGAATGTTCAACTGAAACCAACTTGAATGTTTAGATATTAGTGGTGACATCAATTTAGTGTTATTTAAAAGTAAAATGTGCTTATATTTGAGGATTAGTAAGTGCAACAGCTGGAGTTACCTGCCTTGTTAACATATTTAGCCTAAATGTCCCTTTTTTAAAGAAACAGTGTGTGAGATTTAGTGGCATCTAGTGGTGAGGTTGCAGATTGCAAGAAACAACAAACCTCTCATTACATTACATTACAGTCATTTAGCAGACGCTTTTATCCAAAGCGACTTACAGGAAGTGTATTCAACATAGGTATTCAAGAGAACTACTAGTCACCAGAAGTCATAAGTGCATCTCCTTTCTTAAACAAGCATCTTAAAGCATAAACCAGAGCAAAAGTATAGTGCAGAGGCAAATTACTACGAGAACAATAAGTGCAACAAACTAATATGAATACAATAAGTGCAACATCTCATCATCCCTCCCTTTCCAAGCGTGTCGGAGAACTACAGTGGCCCTCTAGAAGGGATAGGCATCTTTAGGATTGTATTATTACAAGGAGCTACTCTTATCGACACGTTGATTAAATAATTGCTTTTCAAAATGTATATAGAATTTTTTTAACTAATAAATGTAAAAATTCTATGACTAATCACCAGCCATAATGATTGAAGACATGCTGAGATGTTAGACTTTGAGTACCTCAGTCTGATGAGGTGAGACAGGCAGCCAGGTAGAACTTTGCAGACACAATGGAACCTGGCCAAGGTGAAGGAGAGAGTTGAAGTGCAAACTACTGGCAGTAAAACAGACGAGAAAAGGTTTGTAGAACACCCAAACATTTTGTTTGGTCAGCTCGCAGTATGGTGGGATAGAGGCCAAACCTTCCTTTTGTGGAATTTGAGAAGTGAAGCAGCAGTTTTAGCAGCATTTAAAGGACATTCAATTGCACACACTGAAATCCTGCAGTACCGATGATCACACCTTGCAGTGAATGCAGATAAAATGATCATTTCTACTCATCTACTAAACAGTCGGGTGGCACACATTAATGTGAAAACTTAAAATGCTGAAAACAATTATGATTCTGCTAACTGTTCCCTGTTATATTTTAAGGGGGGATATGTGAAAAGCATTTCTGTAATTTTTTATTCACAAGCTAAGTCTAAACTAAGGGTGAGGGATACACACTGTATGTGACTTATGCTGGGCGACCAGAGGTCTCTCTTTCTCTTTCTCTCTTTGTCTCTCTCATTGTGGATCACAATGTGTGTCCATATTGCTCTATTATATCATAACCAATATATTCGGGATAACGAAGTGGGAGGTGCTACCTCGTCTGCATAGGACTGTGGTGGCTGTTCCGACTAAATCAGGGCTGGAATATTTACGGGGAAATTTACAGGATTACAGCAGCATAGAGAAAAAACAAATATTATAAATAAGTAAATAAGTAATGAAAGTAATAAAACAGGGGCAGAGCTTGGTTGTAGGCTCCTCCACAAATTAACTGACAATTGCTCAAAATTTGTATGAAAAGCAGAAAATAAAAAAAATTGGTAACTAATTCTGAATGAAAAAAAAATCCATCTACAAGCAAATAGGTTTGGTTTATAAGGATAGATGTATCCGTACCCGAGGAATACAAGAAAATATATATTTTTGTTTCCCATAGTTACAGGCCAAAACATAAAGTTATGATTACAATAGCAAAATAAAATATTCAAGCCAAAACACTGCATTTGGAGAATTTTTCACAAACAAAGACCACACCATTGGGAGGACTTATATTGGGTTTATTGGTGTTGTCTCCACTGAACACTCTTGTGGTTCTTGTGCTGAAGGAGAGAGACAGGGAGGGAGGGAGCAAAATGCAGAGGAGAAAGGGTAAATATAATTTAGGATCTTGAAGCTCACTTCTTCTAACTTAGAAGGTTATAGTATAAAATAGTCTTCTATATATTGTTCTTATCTAACAGGGCAAAGGTAATAGAAGTTCCTAATAGCTCTGTTTGTGCAATTTTTTGTCACAAAAGTGCAATTCCTTCAATGTGAAACTGCCTCAGCCCAGGCGGAAGGCGGATGTTGTCTTTAATCGTCAATCTCAGAGAGATAAGTAGGGCTTTTAGCAATCTATTTTAAAGACTTAGCAGTGCACTTGAGATGGAATTTCTCACAGAAGTACCTATGGTCGTACCAAAAGTACAACCGGTTAAGAGCCACAATCAATATCATAACATAGAAAAAAGTCTATTCCACCCATTTATTTGGAGAAACCACATTGGGGACAACAAAACAAAAGTAATTACTGTTCTTAATAAAAGATTTTAGCCATTTATATTTTAGGTAAAATAACCTGATGAAGGTCTACGTACCGAAACGTCGTGACTAAAATACATTTATACGCAAGTGAAGAAGCCAGTGTGCGGGAGTTTTTGTTCTATACAGCCATTATATTTTAAAAGACCATTCATAATATCAAAATCACATTCATATTTGTTTTACTATATCATCCTTTCTTATGTTATGGATTTTGTTTCTCCATACGAGTAAGACATGTCACATTATTTATTGATGTAATCAGTCTGGTTGATATGAATAAGGAGAAGGCCCGGGTATTTGATAAGCTCTCCATTTTGGATATTCAAACTCTCCCTCAGATTGTGATATCTCTCTGCAGCCACCTGTTTAGAATCGACTCTATTATTCCAAATATTCATATTGCAAGATTATGTTTTATGCTCAAATATTTTACCTCCTTCTTTTTTACCTATTTATAATACATTTATAATATAAACTTTTGACTGGTACTGTATGTTACTAGTGGTTGGGTAAAACGTTAAGAACGTGGCATTAACACCTTCTCATTCAACTACTTTGAAGAATCTAAAATATAAAACATATTCTGGTTTGTTGAGTATTTGTTTGTTTACCACATAATTCCATATGTGTTCCTTCATAGTTTGGATGTCTTCAATATGAATCTACAAAGTAGAAAAAATAAAAAAAAAATAAAGAAAAACCTTTGAATGAGAAGGTGTGTCCAAACTTTTGACTGGTACTGTAGATTAACGTTATAATTTACAGTAAATTAATAAATAGCGCTAACAACATTTATTTATTTTTTTAATAACTTTCGTCAGGTAAAATAATTGGGTACATTTTTCAGAAAACGTATAAATAAACTATTAAAAAAATATTTTAATTACTTTCGTCAGATAAAATAGTTGGGTACATTTTTCAGAAAATGTATAAATAAACTATTAAAAAAATATATTTAATTACTTTCGTCAGGTAAAATAGTTGGGTACATTTTTAATCAGAAAACGTATAAATAAACTATTAAAAAAAGTTTAATTACTTTCGTCAGGTAAAATAGTTGGGTACATTTTTAATCAGAAAACGTATAAATAAACTATTAAAAAAATATTTTAATTACTTTCGTCAGGTAAAATAGTTGGGTACATTTTTAATCAGAAAACGTATAAATAAACTATTAAAAAAATATATTTAATTAATTTCGTCAGGTAAAATAGTTGGGTACATTTTTAATCAGAAAACGTATAAATAAACTATTAAAAAAATATATTTAATTACTTTCATCAGGTAAAATAGTTGGGTACATTTTTAATCAGGTAAAATAGTTGGGTACATTTTTAATCAGAAAACGTATAAATAAACTATTAAAAAAATATATTTAATTACTTTCGTCAGGTAAAATAGTTGGGTACATTTTTAATCAGAAAACGTATAAATAAACTATTAAAAAAATGTTTTAATTACTTTCGTCAGGTAAAATAGTTGGGTACATTTTTAATCAGAAAACGTATAAATAAACTATTAAAAAAATATATTTAATTACTTTCGTCAGGTAAAATAGTTGGGTACATTTTTAAAAAAATCTTTCAGAAAATAGTTGGGTATAAATAAAAACATAAATAAACTAAAAAAAAATGTTTTAATTACTTTCGTCAGGTAAAATAGTTGGGTACATTTTTAATCAGAAAACGTATAAATAAACTATTAAAAAATATTTTAATTACTTTCATCAGGTAAAATAGTTGGGTACATTTTTTTTCAGAAAACTATTAAAAAATATATTTAATTACTTTTGTATAAATAAACTATTAAAAAAAAAAATATTTTAATTACTTTCGTCAGGTAAAATAGTTGGGTACATTTTTAATCAGAAAACGTTGGGTACATTTTTAATCAGAAAACATATAAATAAACTATTAATATATTTAATTACTTTCGTCAGGTAAAATAGTTGGGTACATTTTTAATCAGAAAACATATAAATAAACTATTAAAAAAATATATTTAATTACTTTCGTCAGGTAAAATAGTTGGGTACATTTTTAATCAGAAAACGTATAAATAAACTATTAAAAAAATATATTTAATTACTTTCGTCAGGTAAAATAGTTGGGTACATTTTTACTCAGAAAACATATAAATAAACTATTAAAAAAATATATTTAATTACTTTCGTCAGGTAAAATAGTTGGGTACATTTTTTTCAGAAAACGTATAAATAAACTATTAAAAAAAAAATATTTAATTACTTTCGTCAGGTAAAATAGTTGGGTACATTTTTAATCAGAAAACGTATAAATAAACTATTAAAAAAATATATTTAATTACTTTAATTACTTTCGTCAGGTAAAATAATTGGGTACATTTTTAATCAGAAAACATATAAATAAACTATTAAAAATATATATTTAATTACTTTCGTCAGGTAAAATAGTTGGGTACATTTTTTTTCAGAAAACGTATAAATAAACTATTAAAAAAAAAAAAGTTAATTAAAGTATCATTAAGGAGGATTTAATCCGACACCAGCTCTGATTCTCCTTCACAGATCTGCGGCTGCGCAGTTACTCCGCTCTGCGCGCAGTTACTCCGCTCTGCGCGCAGTTACTCCGCTCTGCGCGCAGCGGCGCAGTCTATGACGCTCACAAGCGTCTGTGTTATGAGACCTGTTTTGTAAGCTTTCAGGCTCCACGTTTGTTCTCTCTCTCTGGTGGGAGGACACACACCAACACTTCACCTCGGCTGTAAGAAGAAGAAGAAAAGACAACTGAAACACTAGCTGACACATGATGTTTCCAGCTAGCAGATATTCAAGCAAAGGTGCAGTACAGAAAGCCTGTCTGTGTTAGCATCGAGCTAACATGTGGGTGAAAGTTCAACCAGTGTGCAGGTCACTTGATCAGTGTCCTCACCCTTGATTTACTCCTTATATCCTATGTGGACGTTTTGGGGGGGACTGTACTGGTGTTAAGTTGTAATTGTATTTAAAGTTAAAGTGAGTGTCATGCTTTATGATAGGGGTGTTTAGTGAATGTAGCTGTAGTCACATGTAACTCTGCAGAGCTAGCATTGGTGCTAGCTCTGCAGCTTGTTATGACAGCTGCTTGGCATTGTTATGACACCACCTATGCACCTGCATAGCTTCTATATGGTGTTTGATCAGCTGTTATGTGTTTAAAAGCACATTTGGCACATGCAAAAACGTGCAATGCTTGTATTTATTTGTCATTATTTCAATGTTTGTCATTTGTGGGTTTTTTTCAGGCTTAACTAAACCAGTGTGCACACTAGATAGTAAACAGCCACATGCACAATAGTGTAATGCTTGTATTTATGCTTTATTTTTGTAATTTGGGAACCAGATCAGGCTAAACTAACACTAGATAGTAAACAGCCAAATGCACAATAGTGTAATGCTTGTATTTATGCTTTATTTTTGTAATTTGGGAACCAAAGTGTAATGCTTGTATTTATGCTTTATTTTTGTAATTTGGGAACCAGATCAGGCTAAACTAACACTAGATAGTAAACAGCCACATGCACAATAGTGTAATGCTTGTATTTATGCTTTATTTTTGTAATTTGGGAACCAGATCAGGCTAAACTAACACTAGATAGTATACAGCCACATGCACAATAGTGTAATGCTTGTATTTATGCTAAACTAACACTAGATAGTTTGCACAATAGTGTAATGCTTGTATTTATGCTGATTTGGGAACCAGATCAGGCTAAACTAACACTAGATAGTAAACAGCCAAATGCACAATAGTGTAATGCTTGTATTTAGGCTGTTTTTTTGTAATTTGGGAACCAGATCAGGCTAAACTAACACTAGATAGTATACAGCCACATGCACAATAGTGTAATGCTTGTATTTATGCTTTTTTTTGTAATTTGGGAACCAGATCAGGCTAAACTAACACTAGATAGTAAACAGACACATGCCCACCAGTTCTATCTGGTCTTGACTTGTAATCTGTTCTCTCCCCTTGCAGCCCACAGGTGTATCAGGGCGTTGAAGACCGTGCAGATAGAGCATGCTGCCCCTCAGCTGTACACAACACTAAACAGAAGAACATGCTCTTCGGTGTCAGCACCCCGCATCACAACACACTACACCATCCACTCTCGGGATAAGGATTCAAGATGGGAAGGTAAGACACTGCACTGTATAAAGCTACTTTTTAGTTAGGATTATATGTTGCCAATAAGTACCCACACTCAAGACCGTTTCTGGTCTATTTTGAAGATCAAGGCTGGACGTCCATTGGCACACAAGAGGGGGTCGATCTTTTTTTAGCTTGATCTGCATTGTCATGTCATTAACGACACAGGCTATCAATGACCATCTTCACATTTACATTACATTACATTACAGTCATTTAGCAGACGCTTTTATCCAAAGCGACTTACAATAAGTGTATTCAACATAGGTATTCAAGAGAACTACTAGTCACCAGAAGTCATAAGTGCATCTCCTTTCTTAAATAGCATCTAAAAGCATAAACCAGAGCAAAAGTACAGTGCAGAAGCAAATTACTACGAAGACAATACACGTATAATACAGGTGCACTGTGGTGTATTTGTCAGTAGTCTTATCCTAGTTTTTTTTTTTATATTTGGGATATGATGTTTACACAGAAAAGTGGCAGACATGCTTGACAAATTAAAGATTTTAGAAAATAAACCTTGCATTACACCTGTCCTTTGCTGAATTCCTGTAATATTTTTAATTTGTTCCCTACAGTATTTTGTATAATTATAAGAGAAAGAGAAATGTCAGTGTGGATTTGCAGTGACAGGAAGGTTTGCTTGATCCATGCTCCTAAACCCATGAGCTTAAGTATTTGTTTAGTGAAAACTGTAACTTATTAGTATAACACTTTTAAAAAGAAAAATCAATGTGAATAATCCCCAAAAACTGTTATCTGTGCTTAGTAAATTCAGCTTTGAAATTCACATAGTTTGTCATTAGTTTGGGTTGCTCAGCTGCAAATAGGACCCCGCTTAATCCTGCCGGTTTTGGTGCGCCACACACGGCTGCAGTTAACCTTTTAAAATGTTTCAAACTGAATCAGAATGCCGTGCCACTTTCGTTCCTCACAATGTGTCTCTTATCGTCCTTTCCCAGGGATCGAAATGGAGAGGTTTGCCGATGAGGCAGATGTGGTGATAGTAGGTGGGGGCCCTGCCGGTCTTTCAGCAGCCATTCGTTTGAAGCAGCTAGCGAACGAACATGAGAAAGAGCTGCGAGTGTGTCTTGTGGAGAAGGCCTCTCAGATTGGAGCACACACCCTGTCAGGAGCCTGTCTGGAGCCCTCTGCCCTTAACGAACTCTTTCCTGATTGGAAGGAACGAGGGGTGAGTGTCTTAATCAATATTTCTTCTTTGGGAGCTTGGTGTTTAGATTGGTATCTACAAAAATGCCCTACCTTTATAACATAAGGGATAGTTATTATGGCTCCATGTTGTTGTTGCTACACTAAGGTATACTCTGGTATAGGGCTGCAACTATCTGACTGAGTTGTTTGATCTATAAAATATTAATAAATGGTAAAACAATGTCAATCAGTATTTCCAAAAGCCCAAGATGATGTCCTCAAAAGTATGTTTTGTCCACAAGTCCAAAGAAACAAATGTATTCAGTTGATTGTCATAATGGAACAAAGAAACCAGGACATTTTCACATTTAAGAAGCTGGAATCATCTAATTTTGTCATTCTTTTTCAAAAAAATAACAAAATATCAAAAAAGTTTCTTATTAATTTAAAAATGACAACTAATCAATTCATTGATTAATAGTTGCAGCTCCAGACTGTAATACAGTATAAATTATTCATCCACATTTTCCTACGCCGACACTGGGTAAATGTGTGAACGTGCATGTATTTATACACATAAATCCCTATGAAGTCAAAATCTCAACAACACACATTGTGCTCTCACCTCAGGCACCTCTGAACACACCAGTGACCGAAGATGTGTTCAGCATTTTAACGAAGAAACACCGAATCCCTATCCCCATTTTGCCAGGTAAAAAGCCATCTTGTTCTATATGAATAAATAAAATGGTGTAATGCTCTCTCACTTTGTATGCTGACAAAGGCTCAGGCGTTAACAGGTTCTGCCCTGCCAAGAGGGTGTGTTGTTGATACCAGTTATCAGAATGGCATTTGTAAATATTACTGTTATTTACCAGTGGGAGAAAAAAAAATGCTCCATATAGGTGAGAGTGTAAAAAGCATAAAAAAGGAAGCCGCTGCATTTCAGTGCAAGACAAGTTAAGTGGTGTGTGGAGTGAGCAGACTTATTGCATTAAATGTGACACAACAATGCTACATTCTTCAAAATAAAAATACATTTTGTAGACTTACTACTAAAAGAATTGTATCTTCACAAAAAGGTTTGTGGGTATTGTACCTGCACTCATGCTCTTCTCGTTGTCTGTAGGTCTGCCTATGGGGAACCATGGTAACTACATCGTGAGGCTGGGAAATTTTGTGCGCTGGCTGGGGGAGCAGGCCGAGGAGCTGGGAGTGGAGCTGTACCCGGGTTATGCTGCAGCTGAGGTAAGAACTCCTTTGAATTTCTTTTCAAAAGAATACCTACTACAAGTGCTTGCAACACTGGAGTCCATATTTATGGAAGAATGATGGATGTTGCGTTAAACCTTTATTCCAGTCTTACTTTGTTCAGGCAGTTCTTGACTATATATTGCTTTGTTTTCTATAAACATATAACTGCTTCAAGTGTTAATATTTCTCTGTATTTTTTATCAAGGTTTTGTTTCACGAAGATGGAAGTGTAAAAGGAATTGCCACCAACGACGTAGGAATCGCCAAAGATGGCTCACCGAAGGTATTGTGCAGTGAAAAAATAAATGATTATTTCTGTCCTGTTGTTGTCCGTTTCTCATCATGTCATGGCTAAATAAAAATGACAAATACAGGCCATTCTTTACAAAATAGAGCGGTACAGGAATGAGTCCTTACACAAATCTGTCATGCTCCACTCTATATACACACACACACACACACACACACACACAAATAGCTCAGATACACCAGGCTCTTTGAAAGGATATGAAGGTGAAATAAACCAAAAGGAGCACAAGCATAGTTTTGACTCATCAAGCATAAAATTCCATTAACTGACCTCCTTAATCTGTGATAGATTTTTTAAAAGGAGCTCTTCAAACAAAGATTGAGATTGTCCTTCAAAGGTGCACCATCTATTGGAAAAAGCAAGTGTTTAATCATATAACAAGTGAGTGTATTATACAGTATGTGCTGTATATTAGGGATTATATTGTGTAGGTAGTTATTATTTTCACTTCATTTTTAGTGCATCATTTCAGAGGCTAGGATTTTGTGTTTTTGTACAGGTAACATTTTTCATTTCTGTCTGATTAGACCAAAGTTCTTTACTCAACATAATTACATTTTATCCTACTACCCTAACTATTTCCATTACCGTTCCTTTCATGCTTCAGGATGTTTTTGAGAGAGGAATGGAGCTCCATGCTAAGGTCACGTTGTTTGGAGAGGGTTGTCATGGACACTTGGCCAAGCAGCTTTACAAGCAATTCAACCTGCGGGAGAACTGTGAACCGCAGACCTACGCCATCGGCCTGAAGGAGGTAAAAAACATGGACTGCTCCCATGAAGCGGGTACTGGTCACTCTGTGTGTGGGATAAATTAGAATTTCCCCTTAATCCGGTTTGATTGATCATTCCTAATGATTAAAATCAATCGTGAGGTGATTGTTAAAAGTGGTTTAGGTAATGTTTAATGTGATTGTTTTTTTGTTTTTGTTTTTTTAAATCTGGTGTAAATTTATGATTTAATTTCAGTCACACGAGACAACATAAATACAATTGGTTCACAGTTTACTGTTTTATAGCAAAGCCAAACTTAGTCTGTGTCAGTCGGAGAGTCAATAAATAGATTTAAGTTGTCGAACACTTTTGTTCCATCTTGTTTTTTTAGGTGTGGGCGATTGATGAGAAGAAGTGGAGGCCAGGCAGAGCGGAGCATTCTGTAGGTTGGCCCCTGAACAGACACACATATGGAGGATCCTTCCTGTATCACCTGAACGAGGGAGAGCCGCTGGTGGCTCTGGGCTTTGTGGTGAGCGGCTTTGTATACATTCTGTTAACGATATAAGTAGGTGTGACATCTGATTGTTATGCAGGTCATAAACACCTGCAGCTTTGAGCTTCAAAATAAATAGTTACTGCGTCGGCACTCTGCATTATCACAATATTTCACTTATCTTGCAGGGAAAAATAAATATAACTCAATATTTCACTATGACATGTGCAGTGGGAATATATTGTTGATAGTATGGCTGTGTGCTTAGATTTAATAAGAAAAAAGGTTATATTTTCCATATCAGTCTGCTGACAATGACCCTTAATAAAGACGTCAACGAATGTCTTCTACAATTTTTTTAGACAAACTTCAAAAGGCATCTCTGCCATTCTGCACACACTGGACAGGTGCTCCCACTGGTTTTTTTTGCAGATCCCCTTGAGCTCTGTAATACTGGATTTGTTCAAAGACCTTCGTACTCAGCTATGTTTAAGTATCCGGATCAGTCTGCCGGTTCCTGCCACTAAAAGCCTCTCTGTGCTTCCTCTGATTTATAATTCAAATCAAGAAGGAATCGACCAAAATAGGTTTATTCAGGGCCATTGTTGGTAATCAAGTCTTCACCGAGATGTGGAACCAATATACATTTGCAGCAATGTAACTTTCAAGGCTACTCATATTCTGCAGTATTCTTTGTGTTTTTATTTTTTCCCAAAAGTTTGGTGTGTTTTATGAACCTTTTTAATCCAGAGGGTTTAAAAAAAAACATCAACAATGAATTTCTGAATCCCAAAATTGAACCGACTATCTACCCAATGAACAAATAGTCAAATAGACGTTATTTGTAGTGTCAATACTGAGATCCTGAACCTTTATCTAGATTGATGGCAACAATGCAACAAAGAAGATATGGAAAAACTAGGAAAAAATAGGATTCAAAGTATTTTAAGCCACAGTAGCTTTAAAACATAATCAAACATCCTACCTTTTCCCAATTTATGTTTTGTTTGTTATACTTGTTTGTATTATCTCATTAAACTGGCAGTGTTTTTCCCGCTCCAGGTGGGTCTAGACTACTCCAACCCTTACCTGAGCCCCTTCAGGGAGTTCCAGCGCTGGAAACATCATCCCTTCGTAGCTGCCACGCTGGAGGGAGGCACCAGGATTGCATATGGAGCCAGGGCTCTGAACGAGGGAGGATTACAGGTAGAAGTCTGCATTACATATATTCATTATCAACAAAGATGCTTGTTTTGTAAATTTGCTGTGAGTCTTAGAAGCGGTTGGTTAGATTTCAATAAAGTCTGTTGGTTTTTGTTACTTCCTCAATCCGCCTCATTTTATCATGACTGCAATTTAATAGTGAAAGCTTTAAGACGAGGATAGATCCTCCTTTCCTCCTTCAGATATGCAATATCACTCTTATTGGGCAGATAAGATTTTAGATTAGATTACAAATATGATTAAATTAAAAATATTTCTCCACTAATGACAATATTCACAGCCCGGTATTATGGACTTTTTTTTTATTACTTAATGAAAGTTTACCTGATACCAATTGAGGTGACGTTTTAAAAAGTGTCATAATTAGAATTATGGTTGAGGGGGAAAAAGGGGAAGCTACATAGTGAAATATTAAAGGAAGGCAACTTTTTGCAGTAAGATGTTGTTGTACTACAAAACACGTCTGTTTTCGGGGAGTTTCATAGCTTTACTAATAATAATTACAGAAACTATGTAGCAAAAAGTTGTCATGTGTATTTGTAAATAACATGAATATAAGAGTAAGCGCAGCCACTGCTCATTCACATTGAAAAAGGTCAGTTGAGGATGTTGGCGCGCCGACTGGATTCCTCCCAGTGGAGGCTTTCTAGACCAGTGGAGATGAGACCCAGTAGCTGACCCGAAACAGCCTTGAGGGATTATATGTCCCACCCGTCTTGGGGGAAGTATGTTTCGGCCACCTTGATCAACCTGCCTCCACATCGACTTGGACTTTGAAAGGCTGCAGAAAATGGAAAACTGGATATTAAAAAGGCTCATTTAGGTTTCCTGATTCATTCTTCATGGAAATTGATTCTTAGAAAATACCAACTGTTGGCTGATAAACACTAACCACAATTTTTTATTTTTTATTTAAAGTTTTATAATATGCCTTTTATGATTGCACATTTAGTAATTGCTTTGTGGCTGATAGTATCCGGTAAAATTATGGATATATTGATGCCTTATTCGCGCTCACATTAATCAGCGAGTTGAATGCAACAACGTAAAAAGTAATATGCATGAACTCTCTTCTCCTCCTCCTCCTCCTCCTCCTCCTCCTCTCCAGTCCATCCCAAAGCTGACTTTCCCAGGAGGGCTGCTGATAGGCTGCAGCCCCGGTTTTATGAACGTCCCAAAGATCAAAGGCACCCACACCGCTATGAAGAGTGGCATGCTGGCGGCTGAGGCCATTTTCCCCAAAATCACAGCGGAGAGCCTGGATTCAGAGACGGCAGGTACGGAATATAAGCTCCATAAACGGTCATGATGGAAGCACCAGTTTGTATTTCATTCCAGGGACTCCCAAATGGTTTGTAAAGGTTAGTCGAGTTCATAAACCATGCTCCAGAGGGTGTAGACAAAATGATGTTAACATCTCGTGGGAAAAATGATATTACCTCTATAATATTAAAGTTACAGTTAGGGCAAACACTGCAATAAGGCTGGCTCAAAGGGGGTTGAGTTTCAGATAGCAACATTTGACGGCTATAAAAGGTCAGGCAATAAACAGTTACAAAATGAGTTTTCAAAGCAACCTGAGGAAACTTTAAAATAAACTGCAATATCAATAAAAATGTCAAGAATCATAACAAAATGATCTATGATCCATCTCTGCTGCACTGTGGTGGCTTATCTACTTAATACTAGTAATAATATTTTTTGGGTTTAACATATTTTTTTTAATTCTCTGTAGCACAAAGACAAAATAGATTGTTTGTTGGGAAAAGAGAAACTGACAAATGTTAAATTCGTATAGGATGAGCCCGACTGGCATTGTGCTGTGCAGATAGCTTTGTTTTTTGTTCCAGAATTTGAAATTATCTCCCTCTGAAACTTCTTCCACTGCTCTAATTTTTCTTTTGAGGTGGATGCAATTTTATGCTTCTCAAAAATCCCTGCTGAACATTTCACATCAGAGTGTTTCACCACAAACTGTGCCCTAGTTGATAAGGAAAGTTCACTTAGCTGTGAAATGTTTTTTAAAGGGAATATTTCTCCCAATGGAACATTCTTACCTCTGTATTCGAGGAAATGTGTTGAAATATTATTTTTCTTATAATTACATTTTTTTTTTTAAGAAGGTCAGACTTTATCAAGGCTTTGTGCTTTAAACATGCAGAAAAGTAGACATGACAACAGCAAGGCAGAAATGAAATTACATTCCCTCAATTTATTATTATTTTTTTTTTTAATCCTCCCAGGACTCCATGTCCCTGAGTACTCTGAGACTTTGAAGAACTCGTGGGTGTGGAAAGAACTAAATGCAGTAAGAAACATCAGGCCGTCCTTCCACAATTACTTTGGCCTGTACGGTGGCATGGCCTACACCGGAGTCTTCTACTGGATCTTCAGAGGGAAAGAGCCGTGGACACTCAAACACTGTGGTGAGTGTCGTTGTACAGCTTGGTGTTAACTCAAGTATTTCTTTCTATTTTTATTATTTGGCTGATTTTTCTATTGATCTTTCTGCTTTTGCAGCCTAACAGTAAGAAAAAAGGGAGATTGATTGTAGACAAAGTTAGTTTTGATTTCGTTTTCGTTTAAACTGTGACCCGACAGCAAAAAGGCCATGGAACACTAGCTGTGACCATATCAATTTGATATATTTGGTGGCAAAAAAAACAAAGAGATGAAATATTGTAGACTTTAATGCAGCAGTTTTAATGCCCTGGGCTGCGTGCACCACATAAGGACTACTTCCTGTTGCAGATGCCTCATTCTCCTCACCTGGAGCTTCGCTAAATGCGCTTCCTACATTTATGCTCCACCCTGTGTTCAGTGTCAGAACTGCATAAAATACTAAAATTAACAAAAAACTACATTATGGCTCCAACATTTAGGTTAAAGTTAATATTTGACAACAACAGGAAAGGGGAGGAAGAAACAAGGGGATATTGTGTCTTGATTACGTTGACTGAAATGTTCAATATAATCCGATGGCTAAAAAAAACAGCTTTCGTTGAATATACTAAAATAGTTAAGGTTTTAAAACTTTAAGTCAACTAAGACTAAGAGATAAGTTTGACTAAATCTGATGAAGATATTAACTAACGAGTACATTTTACACAGGACTAAGACTATATAAAAAAAATAGCCAGGAAAAATTAAACTAGGACAAAAAGTAATCATGTGTTACTAGAAAGCCCCTATTGATGCAGAGAAATAAGCAGCTATAAAATAAGTAGAAGAAGTGGGAAGATGTTTTTTGGGGGGTTTTTTTTTATCCTGAAATGTGGTTTTCAATTCTCTTCAATTTCCTTTCATTTCAAATAACCTGATTTTCCCTCAGTGGGGTGACATTTGCTAATAGAAAAAAGGACATTATGAAGCAGTGAAGCAGTGTAGTTTTTACAATGCGGTTAGTTGTGCTGCTGCGGATCAGCACAATGCCAGGGTTGTAGGTGAGGTATGAGGTCGTGTTATCTCAGCAGAGAAAATCAACATTTGGTAACCGTCTGTGCTCCGTCTGTGTCAGGCCTTGATGCAAACCAGCTGAAACCGGCTAAAGAGTGCACGCCGATTGAATACCCCAAACCCGACGGCAAGCTCAGCTTTGACCTGCTGTCCTCTGTGGCCCTGAGTGGCACCAACCACGAGGGGGACCAGCCCGCCCACCTGACCCTGAAGAACGACAGCGTCCCCGTGGATAGGAACCTGGCCATCTACGACGGACCGGAGCAACGCTTCTGCCCCGCAGGTAACTCTATTATATTACAATATGTCAGTCCACACTATAGGAACCATTTATTATTTTCTAATATCTTTTTAGGTCTAGGGGCTGTGCAATATGGCCAACATAGTCTATCCAGTTAAAAGTCATTTCATAACTTTATGACAAATATATTCTGGTAATTCAATAAATAAATAGCATATTTTAAATAACCACAAAGCCTGTTGTTTGCATAAAAAAAATTGTAGAAGTACTGAGTTTCCAATTTATTAAAAAACTTGAGTACAAATGAATTATCAGCAGATTAAATCGACAATAAAAGATTAGTTGCAGCCCTAAATCTGATTTATAATTTATCATCATTTAAATGGCCCTTTAATGGTGTTGCCTACGCTAATTATTAAAATTCACATTGTGGCCGTTCATACCATACTGGCATTAGGTCGGGCTGCATTTAACACAGAAGACTTTTCATTGTCAATTATTTTTCCAACTAATTCTTTGGTCTGTTAAACAAAATGCTGACAACAATTTCCAGAAGCTCAAAATCAAATATTCATGACGCTGCTTTAACGCTGACAAATGGAAAAGTGAATGTAGTTTGGTTTTACACTATTATATAAAAGAGAGAAATGCTGCAAATGCTCACTTTTAAGAAGCTGGAACCAGCAACTTTTTAGACTACTATTTTGTTATCGTCTTAAATGATGAATTCATAAATCCAGTCCAGGTAACTCTCTGTGGTAAACAAGCTCTTTGGATTAACAACAAACTTCCTGGTGGGAACATGCTGGACTTTGATGAAAAGATGTCATGGTCTTGTAGATTCAGCTATAAACGACAATGGATCATTGCAATACCTCAACTTATCTTATCTTATCTTGGTTCTGATACTATTGTGAGTTAACAAAGTAAAAGTCTTAATGAAAGCACTCATTGTTTACCAGATAAAGACATACACTTGTTCACCTGGCTTCCTTTGAATTCTGTGGTAACTTTGAAAGTTGATAAAAGATGAAGTTTGGTCCGAGGCTCTGCCAACGAGGACGAACGCAGCGAGAGTGTTGTGTCGTTCGCGGTCCACAGAGGTGAGCCATGAAAAACGAGCAGAGGAGATTAAACAAAGGAATTAATTTAGAAGTTCTGTGCGTCCTGCAGCTTCGGGTTAGGAAGGTTAATTTAATTGTATAATTAGTTATGTGCTCAGCATTGTTGTATGAATCAACAGGTTTTCTGGACACAAAATCTTTTTTCTGTCCAAAAAGCAGCATGTAGTTTAGCCCTGGAACCCTGTTATAGCATCCAAACTTTGTGTGATATAACTTTCTCTTTAGAGTCTAAAGAAGGAGTTCACAGTTTTTCAACCCTGTTCTAATAAACCTCCGTCATAGAGTTTAAAATTTAGAGAAAGTCTCCAACAGACTAATCTGAGTTTAATAACTTTTGTACAACTTCTGCCATGAAATACTGTATGTGAACAAGATCTTGTGCAACTTGTTATCTGTACTAACTGATGTGATTGATCTTATTTATTTATGAATAAACAATTATTATTGCACCTATTTTTTTTACCTGCAAATTACATAAAAATATAGGCAATAATAAACTTCAACTTCCTCCCAAAGCCATTGTCTCTGGCAGTTTTTGTAGACCAAGTTTGATCGGCATACATTTTGTAAAGAATGACCAAAGCCGTCTCCATCAAGCTCGGCTATCTGTCATCTCAACCTTTTGCTGCTGCCATGGGCTCTAACAGTCAGGTCCACTTTTCATCTTTAAGAAAAAATGCATTGTATTTAACGCTGTTATTTTTCCTCGGTAAAATTTCTAGAAAGAAAATTGCAAGTATTTAAAAAATGAAAGCAGTAGAATCTTACAGAAATAATTTTTATAATCGTTTGTTAAATAAAATTGACTATTACATAAAAAATATAAACAACTCTGCATTAGGCAATACGGTGCAAAAAAACCCCAGTAAACATCATATCTCTAACTTGTTCATTATTTAAAAAAAAAATAAAAATAAGTCCTGATAAGAGTAAATGTGAGACCAAATGAGTAGAAATATTTCACACCTTTCACTTCAATGTGTCTCGTTGTCTCCCAGGTGTGTACGAGTATGTTCCCCTGGAAACTGGAGATGGGATGAGATTGCAGATAAACGCTCAGAACTGTGTCCACTGTAAGACCTGCGATATCAAGGACCCGAGCCAGAACATCAACTGGGTGGTGCCTGAAGGCGGCGGCGGACCGGCCTACAACGGAATGTGAACATCTTAGGTTTTTTTTTTAATCTTTTTTTTTTTGTCTAGAAAGAGAACTGAAACCTATCATGTATTCAGGGTTGCAGTACTTTCCAGTTTCGGCAACTACGCCCAAGTATGGAACAGAAAATAACTATATAGCTGATTTTGACAGTATTTCAAAAATAAAATATTCAAAAAGGATATTAGCAATTGAACTGCATTTTGTCATAGAAATGTATTTTTAATTTATACAGTGGGATAGTTTAAAATGAGGTACAGGGGTTATGAGACTAACAATTAAGCTGGAAGTCAATTTCTGGCTTTTGCATCACTGCTATAAAATCCACAATATGGGCATTGAAATTTTGTTTAAATATAAAATGGCTTTCATTTTTTTGTTTGAAAAAGTACTTAATCAACTGTAACAGTTAATATATTTCCTTCAAAAATCTTACTGTAAAAGAACGAGCAGTTCTCAAATTGAGGTTGATATCAGCATTTATTCCAGGTGTATATACGGACAGCATTCCATCCACACTGTATTGTACATAAAATCATTAGATGATAACATCACAGTAATGAATAAAGAACTCTTGAAGGGTATCCTTTTTGTTTTTATTGACTGCTGTAAAAAACATAAATAAAAAACAGATTGATGTAGTGGCCGAGGGCACGGTATCAAAATCCCTACAATGAAACGATACAACAGACACGACTTTTGCTTTGCTGAACTACTTCAAAACCCCAGAGCAAAAAAGGACCAGTGTTGAGCAGTGGAGTCAGCCATGCATCAGACCAACGCTCAAAAATATTCATTACAGTGAAAGACGCTTGTCAGAATTAAGACAGGTCAAAGCTTACAACAGTTATTCCCTTAAAACAACACAAACAGTGAGAGATGTGCCCGCTTGAAAAACAGGAAAAGGACCTGCAAACTGAAAATGCTGTACATTTTCACCTGGTTACAGACTTCTTATCTTGGGTGCGGCCTCCCACGTAGAGATGACTTCAAATATCGATAAACGTTACTAAACAGGAATTCATTGCATCGTTGGGTGAAGTGTTCACGCAAACATTTTGGCATAGATTTTCTTTTCTTTCTCCTTCTCCTCCTGGATCTTGATCTGCACCCTCTTCAGCTCGTTGCCGATAGCTGTCGAGAGGAAAACACTTTGGAATTAGCTCAACGAGTGGATCGATGGATCAGATGTAACTATGACTTCGTTTCACCTCAACACTTAAAACATTGTTTTGTAACGTGTCAACTTTGCTACATTTTTGTGCATCTTTCTGCATGACGTGCACTGACAGCTCTCGTCTCCTATCTAGCAGCTAATGAACTGCTGCTTAAAATAACTTAGTCATACGAGTACTGCAACACTATCAAAATGCAGAGAAGAGCTCCACATTTGCAGCATGATTAAATCTAAGTGTTACTAGGAAACGGTGAATAATTTCATCACAAGTCACTCTCAGATTAAAGAAGATCGATTAAGTGTGTTTAAAAAAAAAAAGAAAAAAAAGGGACTGAAACTGTAATAACCTTTTATGTCGGTTACATCACATTTCACCCACTGCTAGCTGAGGGACTTTTAGCTGTAGAGCAGTGTTGTTTGTCATCACAGTTCATGAAGTGAATGTGGCTACATTTGTCCTATATTCTTAGAAATGTAATTCATCAGATTGCACCCTGGGAAGTCTTAGATTTATTTTTTTGGTAGCGTGCTGCTCACACAGAACACAATTCCTCCAATTAAGTTCAATTAGGAGAAAACAACAAACAGAAGCAACAGGATGTTCTCCTGCAGTCGTGGACTATTTTTCTTCATGAGTTTGCATAATAAGTTTGAATAATACATGTGAATTGGCATGCAATGTTAAACAGGAAGAAGAAGAAGAAGGTGAAATGTTTGCAGCGTTCTTGGCATCGGGTAAAGGCTGAACAAAGAGAATACGTTCGAGACAAATTTCCCACCTTTGTCTTCTGGAGCTATTCCCTGAGCTTTCTTCAGATCAATCTGAAAAGTGCAGAAAAAAAAAAAAAAAAAAATCATTCGGTGAGTCAAGCTGATCTCAGACTGCTCCAAATACTGAACGTCTCCAAGATCAATGCGTCTGGACATGAATAAATACCGTCTAGAGACACTATCTGTTTCTCTTACATCTGAATTATTGATGAGTCCTGTGGTGCTAAAAATACTGTTTAAACCCAGATAACCCACATATACAGACAATAATAAGTATGTACATTTTGAATTGTTTTGTTACCCAGTATCTCATTAAAAAGTTTTTTTATTTAAAGAATAGAGGTGCTTGTGAGGATGTTACCATGGCTTTGCTGTTTTCCTTTAACCCCTGCCAGGCCTGGGCCCTCCGGAAAAGTGCCTTAGTATTGGCTTGGTCCAGCTCTAGAGCCTGTAAACACGACAGAAATACACATCACAAATTAAATTCAATCCTCCTGGATAGTTTCATTAGAGTTGGCGATATTTTTTTGTGACTTTTTTTAAGCAATCCTTATATTTTAAATGTATTAGGTAGAAACAGAGAATTAATTTAAGTGTATTTGCACATAAATCATATTTTTGTGAAATTAACTTTACCCTGCCAGAAATAAAATGATGTCGTCTTTTATAGATAATAAATGCAAGTATAGGCTATCATGTATAAAACCAGTAACTTAAAATGAATAATTCGCCATATTGAGAAATTCTCGGATATGCTTTATGAAATATTCCAATACAATTATTATTAATTATTATTATTACATAACCCCCCCACTAACAACTCTACCTCATTGCAGCTGTCCATGGCGTCCTGCCACAGCTGCATCTTCAGGTTACATGCAGCTGTGTTGAGGAAGCAGCTGATGGCTGTGGGCTCCAGCTTCTGCTGCGCCTCCTCCTCCAGCAGCTCTCCACTCACCTCCAAGTACCTGCAGAGGTAAAGAGGAAAAACATAATTAAAACACGGGTGATAGAATAGGAGCCGTTTGTTGCCTTTTGAGAAACATTGTTGCTCGGTTGTAATCCCTCACAAAGTGGTTTCTGCAGACTTTTCCTCCCGTTTATTCTTTCTATATCTTTTTGTTTTCTTGTATACAAGTGTTAAATGTATCTTCCAACCGAGAGGCACACTTCATTTAACAGAACTACGTTTTTTATGTCGACAAATCCCATGAAACCAAAACTAACAATGAATGAATCATTAACAAACACTGCCTGTGTAAGAGGGAAATTGTGTCATATAAACGTAGCTTCATAAACAAGTTAAGGGATAATGGTGCAAGTGCAAACATAAGTTTAGTCAATTATTGAATTTCTATCTATTATCTTGTTTAAACATATTTAGTTTTTACAGTAATGTTGATGTTCTGTTATCAGTTATTGTCACTTGTCTGGCCGGTTATAGGAAGAGAGAGAAGAGAGGAGGAAGAGTTGAATCCATAAATCAAGGCGAGGTGCAACGGCTTGACTGAGCGGTGTCGAGACTTCACTTCAGTTAAGAGGAAAATGCAGAGCGTGTTGGTCAGATTTATTCCTTCTCATTAACCCGAGTCTCTTACAATAGTACCAAACAAATGCACTGTTTAATCCTATTTTGAGCAACAAATGCTTAAAACTACAATGGCCAGCTGCTTTAGTGCGCTTTTAAAAACAATATGTCTTTGACTAACTTTTAAAGAGTCATGTTTTCGGTAGAAACACACAGGATTCAGGCTAATTTCCACATATAGGCCAGGAAGACTCGTGTACAAAAAGGTTAAAAGCTTTGTTGGTTTTGGTCTTTTTAGGAGGTTTCCAACCATAAGAAAAATATAGAATTAATATACGTGTGCTCCCTATTTTATCTGTTAAATATTTTTTGCCAGGTATATAAAATGCCTTGAGAATAAACTAAAGACAAACACCACAGCAGTTCATTTCAATATATATTTATATAGTATTTATATAATGTAGGTAGATATCGGAGTTTGGAGGGTTGCTAAACATGTGCTTCTCGAATTCTCATTTGTATAAAATGAAGGCGACTGACAGAGTGATCCACACACCCACACACACACACACATTACCTGAGGGCTTTGCTATATTTGCTAACTGCAGCTTTCCAGTCTTGACTCTTGAACAGACTGTTTCCAATGTTCTTCACATCCTCAGCAACAGACAGAACTTTGTCGACCTGAAAACAAAAAGGGCGAGAAACAGAATCAGACGGGTTGTAAACAAAACGTTTAGTCCGACTCTCTAAACTACTTTATTTTTAGGTGAAATCGAAACTGAGCACAATCAGACTGCCTGCAATCTATCGTCCCTCATTCTGGTGACAAGCCCTTGAATATGTTTAGGGGCAGTGTTCCCATGTTTCCAGTGTTTGCTATGCTCAACATGTCCTGGATCGCGATATTGATCTTCTCATTTGGTTTTGGATAAGACAAGAAACAGGCACATTTTCCAAAAAAAAGTCAGAGTTGTCCAGCTGAGGCCCGCAGAGCTCTCTGATGCTATCTGCCAAAGTTCGGCCGCGTCCTTGAAGATCAAAGACCCGACCGATACTTACATCTTTAAAGTCGACGTCGGAGTCCTCGGGGAAGTCTGGGTGGGCGTCCCCTGTTCCATCGCTTGGTCCACTGCCCCAGCTGTCCTCGTCCTTATGCTCACCACAGTCAGCTATGGCGCACGGCTGCAAAGGTAGACATTAGCAGAAGAGACGGGAAAAAGGTCACGAATGAATATTCCTATGGATAAGTGTCATTGATCTAAAATGTTTATTTGGGTTATTTCTTTTAAAAAGGTGCAAACATCTTTACACTTGAGGATAGATGTGAAAGCCAAAAATAATCTCTTCCATTTTTTATGTTTTAAATCATATTCTTCACGTGTACCAGGTAACTTGCAGGTTTTGAATATACTATGGAAGAAAATATGAAATAAAGCGGACAACCGAACATCTGGAAGTAAATCATAGTGATAAAACAAGCATTATTAAGTGTAAATGTATTATTTTTTATAGTGTTTTATATAACTGAAAACATTTACCTTTACAGGGACGTCCTCGTTGGTGTCAATGGCCTCCAGCATTTTTATGATTCCCATCCCTTTTAACACTTGACCAAAGACTACATGCTTGCCATCTAGGTGTGGAGTGGGGACAGTAGTGATGAAGAACTGTGAGCCGTTGGTGTTTGGTCCGGCGTTGGCCATGCTGAGCAGACCCACTTTGTCATGCTACATAGAGAAGGAAATGTATTATTATAATAACAGAATAAATATGGCAAAACTAACACACAGAAACAGGAAACAAATGAAAGAATTACACCGGAGATGGAGAAACTTGGCTCGTGTTGGACCTAGGTAATGAGGATTCTGATGTTTAGTAGTTTACCTTGTAGTGGAAGTTCTCATCCTCAAACTTCTCCCCATAGATGCTCTCACCCCCGGTGCCATTATGGTTGGAGAAGTCCCCTCCTTGGATCATGAACTTCTTGATGACTGCAGGAAGAAAAAAATAAAATTTACAGCCAAATGACATTACAGAGAAACCAGACTGAATCTTCCTAATTTAAGAAGTAAATAGATGGAGGCTCAATAAGCCTGTTACATTTCAGTTAGTTACTGAAGATTGTATATATACAGTAGCAGTTAAGTCTGGACACACCTTCTCATTCAATGGTTTTTCTTTATTTTTTTCTACATAGATTAATATTTAAGACATCCAAACTATGAAGGAACACATCTGGAATGATGTGGTAAACAAACAAATGCTCAACAAACCAGAATATGTTTTATATTTTAAATTCTTCAAAGTAGTTGAATGAGAAGGTGTGTCCAAACTTTTGACTGGTACTGTACTTTTATATTTAATGATTGCTTAAAAGCATTTATTAACAACTTTTAATGTTCTAAAACACCCATTTTTGTGATTTTTACTCCCAAATTTTGATTTTCTTGTGATGGATTTTTGGTTAAAGTGGCACCTTAAATATATATATATTTTTAAGCAGTTCAGCAAGTAAGGAACTAGAGATTCCCCAAACGTCTCACTGCATTGGGTGTCCCTTAAGCCACGGCTACACACACACAAACACGTGTGTGCGTACTATGACTTCAAGGTGTCCTCTTAAACGGACATGTCCCTTCCTAACGATGGTGGAGGCCATTTACTTCTGTGGAACGGGCATCCCTTGAAGTGCAGAGGTTTGCCGGTGGATTTGCCGGTGCCTTTCTCTCCAGTGCAGAGTGCCCGGAAGTTCTCAGCAGTCTTGGGGGTGATGTCAGCAAACAGCTCCAGAACTATCCGTCCAGCTGTGGACAGAAAAGAAGAAATCATGTTAAGTTTAGTCAAATATTTTTTTGTTGTATAGTATGTGTATTTATTGTCTGTGTCTGTGTAGCTGTATAGTATGTGTATTTATTGTCTGTGTATAGTATGTGTATTTATTGTCTGTGTAGTATAGTATGTGTCTGTGTATTTATTGTCTGTGTAGTTGTATAGTATGTGTATTTATTGTCTGTGTAGTTGTATAGTATGTGTATTTATTGTCTGTGTAGTTGTATAGTATGTGTATTTATTGTCTGTGTATAGTATGTATTTATTGTCTGTGTCTGTGTAGTTGTATAGTATTGTATAGTATGTGTATTGTCTGTGTAGTTGTATAGTATGTGTATTTATTGTCTGTCTGTGTAGTTGTATAGTATGTGTATTTATTGTCTGTGTAGTTGTATAGTATGTGTATTTATTGTCTGTGTAGTTGTATAGTATGTGTATTTATTGTCTGTGTAGTTGTATTTATTGTCTGTATGTGTATTTATTGTCTGTGTAGTTGTATAGTATGTGTATTTATTGTCTGTGTAGTTGTATAGTATGTGTATTTATTGTCTGTGTCTGTGTAGTTGAGCTGCTGCAACACTTGAATTTCCCCCATGGGGATCAATAAAGGAATATAATAATAATAATATTCTGACACCCTGCAGTGGAAATGAGGAGAAAGTTATTGATTAATAAGACAGAACTCATCATCTTTACATTAATGTCACATTTACTACAACATATATTAAAGTGTTGAGGTATTAAATGAGCATTTACCAAAAAAAAGGCCTAAATGAAGTCATTCTACACAACCACACGTGGTTAAATGCACCCTCACCCTTCATTTGTGTGAAAGACACACACACACACACACACACACACACACACACACACACACACACACACACACACACACACACATCTACACACACTGTCTCATTACTCATGTGTAACAGTAACTCCTCTGCTAGCTACTAGCATGAGTCAATCAGTTTGTACCAAGTCACTGCTGCGAGCCAGGATGTTGCTAAAAGCTAACACATGCTAAGCTAACACATGCTAACCTAACACATGCTAACCTGCTCCCCCTTTTAAAAGCTGACATTAAAGCATTAAATACATCAAAATGTCCCGACCTTTCTCTCCACCGACGTCTACATCGAAGAAGACACGCGGGTTGTCGGGGTTTGAAGGCTTGTCTGCCGGTATCGGGTTCGACATGTTCAGGACAGGGCACTTGTTTCAGGCTAGCTTAGTTTAGCTTAGCTCGTCCCGGCCGGTGTCGCTGCTGCTGATGTTGAGCTGAGAATGGACGACGTCACATCCGGTGAGAGCATTTCAGAATAAAACTCCTCTGGTGAGTTGAGAAGAGACGAAATGAATGACTTAGTATGTTGACTAAAGTACCCATTATTTTTTCTGTTTTCTATAAAGTATATTAGCTGTACTTTATATTAATAATGTATAATATGTGTCCCTTCATAGTTTGGATGTCTTAAATACTTGAATTTCCCCCATGGGGATCAATAAAGGAATATAATAATAATAATAATAATAATAATTAATAATAATAATAATAATAATAATAATAATAATAATAATAATAATAATAATAATAATAATTTAAATGTAGAAAAAAATATAAAGAAAAAACTAAAGAAACACCATTGAATGAGAAGGTGTGTCCAAACTTTTCACTGGTACTGTATGTTGACCAAAGTACCCATTTTATTTTTTCTGTTTTCCATAAAGTATATGAGCTGTACTTTATTACATTAATATATAATATATATAATATGTGTCCCTTCATAGTTTGGATGTCTTAAATATTAATCTACAATGTAGAAAAAATAAAAAACAAAGAAAAATCATTGAATGAGAAGGTGTGTCCAAACTTTTGACTGGTACTGTATGTTGACCAAAGTACCCATTTTTTTTTTTTTTTCTGTTTTCTATAAAGTATATATAGCTGTACTTTATTACATCAATATATAATATAATAATATGTGTCCCTTCATAGTTTGGATGTCTTCAATATTAATTTACAATGTAGAAAAAATAAATAAATAAAAATAAAGAAAAACCATTGAATGAGAAGGTGTGTCCAAACTTTTGACTGGTACTGCATGTTTTTTCTGTTTTCTTTAAAGTATATTAGCTGTACTTTATTACATTAATATATAATATATATAATATGTGTCCCTTCATAGTTTGGATGTCTTAAATATTAATCTACAATGTAGAAAAAAATATAAAGAAAAACCATTGAATGAGAAGGTGTGTCCAAACTTTTGACTGGTACTGTATGTTGACCAAAGTACCCATTTTTTTCTGTTTTCTATAAAGTATATTAGCTGTACTTTATTACATTAATATATAATATATATAATATGTGTCCTTCATAGTTTGGATGTCTTCAATATTTTCTGTTTTCCATAAAGTATATGAGCTGTACTTTATTACATTAATATTACAACCCTATTTAATATGTTCATTCAACTACTTTGAAGAATCTAAAATATAAAACATATTCTGGTTTGTTGAGCAGTTGTTTGTAATTTGCCACATAATTCCATATGTGTTCCTTCATAGTTTGGATGTCTTCAATATTAATCTACAATGTAGAAAAAAATAAAAAATAAAGAAAAACCATTGAATGAGAAGGTGTGTCCAAACTTTTGACTGGTACTGTATGTTGACCAAAGTACCCATTTTTTTTCTGTTTTCTATAAAGTATATGAGCTGTACTTTATTACATTAATATATAATATAACCCTATTTAATCATCTACTGTTATTTTCTTAATTTATGTACTTTATTTGAATATTCTTTCTATTTCTTCTGCCCTGTGCCATATGTCACCACACTATTTAGAATATTCTAGACGGAGATACAAAGAAGACATAAATATATGGTCTTATACAGTACCAGTGTGGACACACCTTCTAATTCAACTACTTTGAAGAATGTAAAATATAAAACATATTCTGGTTTGTTGAGCATTTGTTTGTTTGCCACATAATTCCATATGTGTTCCTTCATAGTTTGGATGTCTTCAATATTAATCTACAATGTAGAAAAAAAGCCTCCTTTGTTTTCTTGTTGTTTATAATGTATTATTTATCAATGTTATTTGTTGTGTTTCAATTGTGCAAATAAACTAAACTAAACTAAACTTAAAAATAATTTGTTTGGCTTGCAAACCTAGAAATACCAGAACTAAACAGATTACAGAACTTTCGCTAAAATCTTCCAAAAAAAGAGCACTTCCGGTCATGCTAAATAAAATTCATGTTTTACTTTTTTTTTCTTCTTTTCATTGTCACTTGTGTGAAAAAGATAAAGTACACTATAACAGTTGGCATATAACAGTTATAACTGGTTTCATAATCAAGAACAAATAATACAATAAACGCTTACTTGACAAATAAAAGTACTTTACACCACGTTGAGTCAAAAGACATATGAAAATCAAATTTTGCTATATAAACTCTATGAAGTTCTAGCTATTCTAAAGATGTACCAGGCAGCAAGCTCTACATATCTTAAGTGTAACATTGTAGTAAAGCAGTTAACAATATTTATGTTTTGCAAAGTTACATTTCTTTCATAGACGCTCTTCTAATATTTGTTCTTGTTTGGATAAAACAGGAGAAAAAAAACATTTGGATTGGCCAAATCCTGCATAGATATGTTCAACAGGTGACAATAGGCCCAAATGGAGGTTGCTTTGTTTAAGCGGCCTGGACCTGTGGCGATAAACGGATTTAACCTCCCTGACCTAACTGAAACTCGTATGGATCCACTGCTGGTTTACAATGTTCTTAACTCAGACTCAGACACTCAGACTCTCAGTCTCAGTCTAAAAAAAATGCACACAATGTTCTGTCTTCACAAAATTTAATCACAACATCCCCTAAGGCGGGTGTCAGATTGAGACCAGCCTATTTTAACGATGGCATTGCCAGCAAATTGCAGCTGAAACCGAGAAATGGATGTCTGTGTGGCCCTTTACATGGAAATTGGGGGTATCTCTTGTGGTAAAGATTTGTACAGTTATCTACACCAGACATAAGTGGATATGGTTGTTTTAGCTGTGGGGATGGATTACCAAGCGCTTGTCATACAGGAATTAAAAGTCTCTATCTGTGATGCTGTAAGTGGGAAAAAGGACCTCTGACACACAATACCAACTTAGTTATCGCTGTTATTTTTGGAGAGAATCTTCAGTTTGACGGATCAGCCATATCTAAAATGTTACATTGCTTCTAGCGGATTGTGAAAACTTTGACAAGATACAATTCCATCCCTTGTTTGCCCAGTTTACACTTCCAGATGTACTCAGAATGTCCTGTTGAATATCAATAAGTCTAACAGAATAAACATGAGCTTTGGATTGTGCCAGAAAACAATCTGAGTGTAAACTAACGTGAATTTCTCCTGAATCATTCATGCTGGAAGGTGCGACAAATTGCATGTTGAAAAGGCATCGTGTTACAGAGATTAAAAGATGTTTAATCAAACTCGACAGATCTCATTAACAGCCAGGTCGTCCAGCCGCCGTGGGTAACAGAATGCCATCTGCTGTTAGCTCTGACCGTCTCTGTGAAGCTTGGTGTTGACTTGGAGTGAGTCACCCGTCATTTTCTTTTCTGGGGGGGAAACAAATAGAGGCGGGGAAAGAAATTAATGAGGCCATATTTGACTGACATCAATTACCTACATGTGTACCTACAGGGTGTGTTATTTTTAATTTGTCTAACGTTCCCTCAGATGTTACACGGTCACCTTCCAACGTGTCATTGAGTTGATGTTGTGATAATGTCTCACATATCCCAAAAGTTATGACATATTGATTTGCTTTGAGAATTATTTGGAGCTAATTGATTTCAATTTGTTCTTAAATTACTATTATTTACCAAGGGGGCCCATGACACCCCCCTGATAAGATAATATTCAATTAGGCAAAACAGTGTCAGACTTAAAAAAAAGTATTATCAGACCATCTCTTTAAGCTCAGACTGATGTTTGCCTGCAGTTGCTTGTTTTTCTGCAGTTTAACAGCTGTATATGCCTCTGCATACTTTCAGGGTCTGGTGCTGGAGTGAAACAGCCCGGGTCCCATATGCTGTTGTAATGCATGTGGCTTCTTTTGCAGAAGGGACGCTACTTAGAAAAGATAAGTAGCTGTCTAAACCGGGACTGGTGGCCTTGAATCAATTCTTGATTGAATCTTGATTGTGATCTGTTGTGTTTTGCACTTTGCGTCTTAACATGTTGTTTTCGTTTTTGGCAGATCATGTGGGACGTCATCAAATTATCCTTAAAAGTAGATTTTCTCTTTGTTTTCTTGCACTATCGATAAGACCACATCTGAGCCTTGTTACCTGCTAACATGCTACCTTTGCAGTATCTCTTCTTATCGCTTGTCTGATTTAAAAAGTATTATTTGGTATGTTTGGACATCAATCTGGTCTTATATACAGTGCAAACATGTTCTGCCCATGTGAATCTGGTGATCAGCCCCTAAAAATTGTCTGTTCTCTTGAACATTGTTGATCCGCCTGGTGTTATATGTTATTATATTAAGTGTGCTGTCTGAGTTTGTATTGCATTGTCTGATTCCAGGAAACAGGTCAGCCCTAATCACACATTCAGACTCACATGTTACACTTTCTTTGTCACAATGTCATCCTTTCATTGCATATCAACAGTTCCTTATTCAATCATGAATCTGGGTCAAATACAGCCAGAAGTGTCATCCTAACTAGCTTCTGCATGTCTGTTGGTCTGTTCTCTGTTTGCTAGAGCCTGTCACAATATTTCTGTCTCTCTCCAGTTTGTTTTTGTGTTGATTGGTTCTGTTGTTTCCCTGCTGGCATCACTGTATTGTCAGCTAAGACTTCTATCTTGCATGCTTGTCTATGTACTTTCTATACTGTATTTTGATTTTGTTGCTTTTGTCGCACAGGTTAAGGAACAGCTGGCTGTTTGCCTGACACTGAGACATAATTTGCACAGTCCCTGAGAAGTAAAATTAAAAAATCCAGCACTTAACAGTCTCTGGTGACCCCATGAGGCTGTGAAACTCATTAGCAACCAAATAACTAAATTACCAATTAAATAAAAAAATGAGGAAACATACGCCCAGTTCACAAGTTAAAGGACAATTACCATAAAATGTCTTAATGTCTTAATTTCTACAAGTCTCTGGGACTCAACTGGACAGATGCAACAATAGTTTTAGCTAAAGACCTTTTGAGGACATAAGCCACATCCCCGTTTTTATATCTGGTGAATGGGGGGCTTAATGACATTAAGAAGAGTTTACCTTCTACATTTGCAGGGAAGATTCACATTTTATTTCCAATTGAATATCTTCAAATTTGATTATCTTGGACAAATAAAGTACAAAATTCAAACAAAGCTGTTTGGTTGGGTGGCTAATCAAAAACTTGTTCGATGGGTTGTGTTCTGTTGGGGAATATTTGGACTCATGACCTCAATATTTCTCAAAGTGTGGCTGCTCCCCCTTGATGTAAAAAAAATATATATTTTCTCAGTTCTGGTGTTTTTGATGATAGCGGTGAAGAGTGCAGTCTTCAATTTTGCTCCAAAATCTCCGATTAGTTTTCAGATGGTGTTCTGTTGACTGTGAAGGCTAAAGCGTGTTATTTACATTAACCTGATACTCCCCAAACAGTTAAGTGCCTCACATGGAGGCATCTGCATCGGTTATGTCCCCCCCCACTCATTTATTGAAGTTTTCAGCCATCAGTAGTTGCTTTTCCTAAATGCTAACCACTAGCTGAGCAACATTTGTAAGGTTTGGCCAGAGGATGGTGCCAGAGGAGAGACCACGCTAGTACCGACAGTTAACGGATTTATCCTTTGTAAAGCGGCCTTTTAGGAAATCTGGAACTCAGCCCGTCAGGATCCGCTAAGCCAAACAGATCCACCTCCTCTCATTAACCTTCATAGTGCATTAAGATTCTTAAAGTGCTGTTTAATTCCTAAAGTCCCATAAGATGGAAATAAGGAACGTTATATATACACTTACATCTTGTTTAGGGATTGCATGTAATGTAGTTGAATGTAGTTATTGTGTTATTTTAGAATAATGTTTGTAAGGTAGAATATAAACCTTCCAGAGTCTGTGGTTAGCTCAGTATTTGTGTCAGTGGTGTGTCTGTCTGGCACATCTCTTACCAGCTTGAGGCGGTGTGTGTTCCTACAATAGTGGAAGTGCTGCATAATGAATGGGGAAGCAGATAACCTACCATGCGGTCACTCAACACTGTGCAAACCTGAGACGTTCCCACTTATCCATTTGACACAGCACACACACACACACACACACACACACACACACACACACACACACGTAATACCACTTTAAAGGATTCATGGCGTCCAACGTGAGGGTTACAAATGTTGTCTTACTGTTGACTCTGGAACCTGTGAGTCACTCTGTCCTCCAACGCTGTCCGCAGTTCAGTTTTCTGTCAGAAAAGAAGGACTGAGTTCAGTTCGATGTCTCTCTGAAATGCTTTTTCTTTCTTTTATACGACTTGTTACGTTATCATCACTCTTATTGTCCTGAGAAGTGAAGGTGAAACCTCCTCATTCCTGGTTAAGAACGTGTGATATTCTTCTACTCGACAGCATGTGCAATCACTATTTATGATGTCTGGTCTCCACACCGATTTTCTATTATTAGTTACCATGTTTGCTAAACAAAATATTAAATAAATAAATCTGATCCAGATTGGATCATTTGCCTGTTTATCATAGATTTGTTACTGTTTGTCCCAACATTGATGAAATTCCTGCATATTGCACCATATCCAGCTATTTCTCAAAGTCATGCTCAGGGTGACCTTGTGGCGCATTAACTGAAGAATGATGCTTCCATACGCTCATTTGCATAAGACGCACACAGTTGGTTTCAGCCGTACCTTAATTTGCATGTTGCTGAGTAGCGTCCCACTGTTCAACAGCTGGTTGTACTGCCAGCCCCAGCCAACCTCCCCCACGTAGCTCTGCCTGGGTAAAGGAGGAGGGGCGTGCGGTGCAGCTTGGCACAAGTAGCCGAGGTCACCTGTGGCCTCAGGTGATGAGGCGCCCGCACCGATGTGCACGGGGAAATAATTTGATCTCGGCCTGTAGTCTCCAATTCCATCTGGGCCTTGTTAGAATTAGTGGAAATGTGAGAAAAGAAGGTAAACAAATATCCAAATGAACCTGAGACACAGAGAAGTTAATAAAAGAGAAAAACAATCTGATGAATTTGAGCGCCTCCATTCAGAGTAGGTTGATTTGTTACAACCTAATGTCTTATCTAAGAGGTATTAAACATGCGTCCTCTCTGATGTTCCTTTTTAAATTTCATGAAACAATTACATAAATGTATATATTATTATCCTTAGAAATTAAAGATTCAACAATATGTTTGCACATCACCACCATTAGTTATATAATGCATAAACTATTGCAGTGTTTGTACACTTCTACATGCCCCAGTGCATACAAAACAACATACTTTATAATACAGTATGTTAGCTATCCTTTGGCCCTGGTTACAGTGCCACCATGTGTCCAATTCCAGTTATATTTGCTTGGATAATAATTTAAGACACATTTAATAATTGTTGAACATGGGTCTTCTAGCAAAATCCGTTATAAAACTGGCTTATTACAGTGTGTCAATACAAACCTTCCCACCATTTAGCTTTTGTGGTCATTATAATAACATAAGCATATTGTAGAGAAAACTCTCTACTTCCTAGAATGACTCAATAGAGGTTCATGCTCTCCTTGTTTCTCCTACCTGTAAAAATCATCCGTTGTCCATACTGTGGTTCTCCTGCAGCTGCTTCACTGTTACGCAACTTTTTTCCCCCCAATGTCATATTTGTATAGTAGCAGGGAAGATAAACCTATTGTGTGTAATGGGCCCCTTGGGTGATAACTTGAGCCCAGCGGTATGCTCTGTCCATGGGGTCATGGCCCGCTGTCATGCAACCACTGGTTGTCATGGCGTCAGTCGGCTGTGTCCTAGTTACATTCTAAAAAACACGGGATGCTCTAGTGAAGCATGTCCACTACATATCACTTTATTCCAGATTATCAAAGAAACAGTTTCACATGAAGGCAGAAATATCGAAACAATAATGTTATCAGTGCTGGGGCAAAATTATCTCTTTTTTATTTGCATTGTAAACAATCCTATTATATCAAGTGTGTGATAAATAGTGTAAAACCTTCAACAGCAAAAACATTTATATGGTTTTATTGTTTTGTATATTGTACTTATTATTTATAGTTGTACCAGTAAAACGTTTCTTCACATTCAAAATTGTTTGTTTATATTGTGTTTTATCATTGTTAACATATTCTTTATTAATATTACTGTTGTTGTAGTTTTTGTTGTCGTTATCTTTATCATCATCATCATCATATTTTATTATTATTATTATTTTCTTTTTTAACATTGTTAATTAAGAAATCAAGACATCAAACTATAACACGTATGGAATTATGTGAAGAGGGAAGAAAAGTTTAAATAAAGCAAATTTTGTTTTATATTTTAGATTCTTAAAGTAGCCCCCTTTTGCCTTAATGAAAATGTTGCACTCTCTTGGCTGAGCACTTGTTTGCTGCTTTTCCTTCACTCCAAATATCCCCAACCATCTCATTTGGGTTTAGGTCGGGAGTCCAGGTTATCTGATGCAGCAGTCCATCGCTCTCTTTCTTGGTCAAATAGCCTGAATCTCCTGGATGTGCATTTGTGTTTTATCACATCTAATCTGGATCTAATCTGAGGTGCCGTTAGTGGCCAATTTATCCTCTGCAGCAGAAGTAAATGTTGGTCTTTCTTTCCTGGGGCGGTACTATTAAGAGACAGTTTCATCATTGTACTTGATGGTTTTTACAATTGCTTTGAGATACGTACAAAGTTCTTTACATTTTCCAGATTATCTGACCTTCATGTCCTGGGCTATTTACTGTATACCTTGTGATAACCAATATGATGATCACAAATGCATTAAGAAAGGCAATACATTCTACAAATGAATTTAAAACAAGACACACATGCTAATTGAAAAGCAATCCAGGTGATGACCTCATGAATCTGGTTAAGATAACTCCAAAAGAGTGGCAAGCTGCCATCAAGACAAACATTGACACCACTGAAGAATCTAAAATATAAAACAATGTTTACTATTTAATTTGACATATGTTATTTCATAGTTTTGATATCTTCGGCATTAATTTATGACATAGAAAATAATAAAAAGAAAGAAAAACAATTGAATGAGAAGCTGTGTCCAAATGTTTGACTGCATTGTACAGAATATGCACAAATATTTGCATTATTAACTTACATATTCTAAGGTATTGTAATCTATGTATTTATGTATGTATTCATTTAATTTTAATTCATCTGTTTTTCTTATTTCTTTGCCTCTTTCTGACTTGCTCTAACATGTAAATTTCCCCTCAGGGATCAATAAAGTTCCTTATTTTATTTTAAAATGTTAACACTTTGGTGCAAGATAAGATAAGATAATCCTTTATTAGTCCCGCAGCGGGGACATTTGCAAGTCAGTCCCTGCTGGATCTTGTGAAGTTTAATAAAGATCATTGTATCCAAAAATGACAGACTTCTTTGCATCCTTAAGGAACTGTAGTGAAAAAGAAAATTCCTGAATTTCTAATAATCTTTATAATCTTCTAAACTGTATACATATTTGTTTATTTAATCTTATCCTGATAACTAATGTGTACTAATGTGTATTACCCTCTCCGGTCACTAGGTGGTCCCAGTGCATCATTATGTCACATTGTTCTCCCCCTTCCTTCTCACACTTTTTTCTTTTTCCTTTTTTTTTGTTAAATGGACTCGCCCATGAGCCGCCCCTTGTGACTAAATCTCTGTCAAGCCAAACACAGATAACAACAGTTAGAAAGGAAACGGGATGATTTTCCCTTCAGAATAAGAAGGCCCATAATAATGATATTACTGACTAAGCACACTGTAAGCAGAAACTAACACACTACAGTCACTGAATAAGATACATTCAGCGGATTGAATATGTAAATGAACTAAAACAGGTTTAACATGTCAACGTCGTGGTGCATGGTAGACTAAGGTGCAGTTCATTGCTTGTCATGTTGCTACTATATAATTAACATTTGTCCTTGGGTTCGAGGTAATGCACAATTAAATCATTTGAAAAAGCCAAGTTATTGTAGGCATGTCATGTTTGCATATACAGTACCAGTCAAAAGTTTGGACACAGCTTCTATTTCAATGGTTTTTCTTTATTTTTAATTTTTTTCTACATTGTAGATTAATATTGAAGCTCAACAAAACCAGAATATGTTTTATATTTTAGATTCTTCAAAGTAGTTGAATGAGAATGTGTGTCCAAACTTTTGACTGGTACTGTATGTTTTTATTTATTTTTTAAAAAAATGACATTTTAAGTGGAAAAATACAACAAGGTGTATACTCATATACAAATGACCCCTCCCTAAATATACCCTTCCCCTTTATTGTCTCTTTGTAATAACGTTAAACAACACTTGGGCTTTACTTTGAAACACTTTCAAGGAAGTGTAACCCCTTAATTATGGCCTACTTGACTGTGCTGGTGTCAGTCACCATGGTGGCATACAACAGAGCACAGTGGCGGCGGACCTATCCCCACTTTTAGCCCCATTAAAATGTTAATATAATGCATTTGATCAGTGAGTGTACTCGGCTCTACCTCTCACCATGGGCGGGTTGCTGTTATCTGGATAACCGTGAGCTTACTTTTTTTTTTTCTTTCTTCTTTTGCCGGATCCTGTATGTGTGTCGCTTGCAGAATGCTGGAGAGACAAGAGGAATGGCTTTGAATAAAGGGACATTTTCTTTTTTTTTTTTTTTTTGTTTTTTTTTTTTTAAATACACATTATGAAAATAACTCTAAAACGAGAGTCTGAAACGTGCTTTTAAAAAAAAAAAAAAAAAAAAAAGGAAGTTTTTTTTTTCTCCTCAACCAACCAACCAACCAACCAACCACCGACCCTCCCCTCCCTCCCCTCCCCCGGTTTCGGCTCTTGCAAGCGGACGCACCCGAGGACACCGCTCGGCTGTCTGGCTCCGCTCTTGGCCTGGCTCCGGGCACTCCCCAAGCTTATCCGCCTGTATCGACCCACAGGCGGCCAGAATCCTGCAGCGAGGAGGAGACAGGGTGGAGGAGGTGGAGGAGGAAGAGGAGGACGTCTTTTGTTTGTATCCGTGTCGCTGGATATTCCCCAAACATTTCTCTTTAGGATAAGGAAACCCAAGATCCTCCAAAACAATGGCGTCCTACGTGGATAACAGCTTTCGGCAGGCTGTGATGATGAATCCGGCTGAGAGGACGCAACAGGTCAGAAGGATACATTGTTTCAAAGTGTTTCCCCCCCTCTCTCCCCTGATTGCTACATTGCAACATCACCAATGCAACATAGTTTACATTGTAGCGTCCTGCAGCAGAGGAGCGGTGCGCAAAGTGTTGCCAATCCGCCTGCCCCAGTGTTACTCACGGGTACGGGTACGTCCACGTCCCGCTAAGCCCTCTATCAGCACGGAGGATCAGGGCTGCTTAACATAACAGGAGCTGCAAGTCAGCCTCGATGGGAATCTCAAACTAAACTAAACTACAGCAGCAGTTTGTGTTGTTTTTTTTTACATGCATTTTTTTTTTTGTTGCAAGAAGTACATGCATTTTGAAACCCCCCCCAAAAAAACATATAGACATTACAGAAATTTGTGTATATGAGAGGCCAAGTCTGTGGGTAATCCCAACCTAGTTAGTAGCTGCACTAGTTTACCAAAAAAAAACAGAAAATCAGTTTTTATGATGTTTGGTAGACTGAGACATCATTTAATGGCTTTTAAATTGGGCCTATCATTGTTGTAGTGTTTTATTTCTTTGGGATTTGGTTTCACTGGACAGCACCCTTGGACTAATCATGTTTTGTGGTGAAATGCTCAGTGCTGTGAGTGCACAGTATCAATACACACCAAAAAAAAACCATCTACAGTACCAGTCAAAAGTTTGGACACACCTTCTCATTCAATGGTTTTCTTTATTTTTATTTTGTTTCTACATTGTAGATTAATATTGAAGACATCCAAACTATGAAGGAACACATAGGGAATGATGTGGTAAACAAACAAATGCTCAACAAGCCAGAATACGTTTTATAGTTTAGATTCTTCAAAGTAGTTGAATGAGAAGGTGTGTCCAAACTTTTGACTGGTTCTGTATACAAATCATAGAAATATGTTTATATGAGAGGCACAGTCTGTGGGTAATCCCAACCTAGTTAATAGCTACACTAGTTTACCAAAAACAGACGTTTCCCCATCATCATTTGTTTCAGTTTTTATGATGTTTGGTAGACTGAGACATCATTTAATGGCTTATAAGTTGGGCCTATCATTGTTATAGTGTTTTATTTCTTTGGGATTTGGTTTCACTGGACAGCACCCTTGGACTAATCATGTTTTGCTATAAAATGGCTGTGAGTGCACAGTATCACCTCAGCGTTGTCTGACCAATATAGATCCTCTGGGAAGGTAGGGGTTGTATGTCTGTTGAACATGCAAACCCTGTGGGCTGTGGGTATACCTTGAGACACACACACACACACACACACACACACACACACACACACACACACACACACACACACACACACACACAAAGTTTGCATAGATACAGATATTAGCAGTTTGAATTTTTCTAGATACACGCAATAAATCCTGGTTTGGAATGCAAAGATGGCATCGTTTCATTTGGACACTGCTTCCACTGCAAATGGACGCACGCAGCTTCAGCAGAAGGCTTTGCACACAATGGACAACCAGTAAGGCCACCACTTAAACCAGTGGGCCACAGTCAGCGGCACAGACAGACGTCTGGCCGTCTATCTGACATTGAGGAAACAATTATGGTGTCAACGCCGGCTTGTTAACAGTACAAGTCCGCGCGGTCTTAAACAGCTTCATGCAGGCTCTTGCGCAGGCTGTAATTTGCCTGAGTGACAGATGCCATTATGGTTCTGGAAACAAAGACGAGGATAATTTGGTTTTGGCACCAGTAGCAGCAATCATCATCTCAAACGGGGACTAAACATTAGTAGTTTATACGAGGGCTGAGACTTGTGATTAAGCAATGATTGTTGGCCTCTTCAAACTGCTTGAGTTCTTGAACAAAGTCAATGATCTTTCATATTTCTTTCTTAATGTAACAAAATGGCATATTCGCATGTGAAAGAAATGACTGAAACTATAAGTCTTTTTATCCAAACAATTGCCAATTAATATTCTGTCTACTGACGTATCCATCAATTCACAATTGCTTGTGTTTCTTTCAGCTTTGGCGGTCTAGTTTTTTGTTTTATTTCCCATATAACTGGTGATTTTCTCAGTGGGGAAATAAATTGCTGGTAGTTTAATGATGTGGCTCTTTGATTAATACCTGGAAATAGCCTTTTCAGTGTTCCCCATTGTTGATATGAAAGGGACAATGTGATTCAAAGCCGGCTGTCTTTAACACCTGTGTAGCCTCATTCTTCTAACCCACCATCAACATTGTTCTCAGTGTTAGAGCGACGCCTGAATGCTGTTTCTGACACAAATATGTGAGAATGTGCGAGCTGGAATATAGTCTGATTTAAAAGATACTAATGTCTAATTCTGTTTTTAAAAAAAAAAATTGCTGGTATGTCTGGGGTCCTTCAACGCTCTGGAATGAACCCATGCTGTGTCAGTATGCAAACATTTCATTCAGCAAGCCTTTGATGAAAAATGAACGCGGAGGCGAACTAGGACACTTTGAACAAATGACTAAATGACGATGTTTGAAAATGATTTAGTCGGAAGCAAAAGTGTGATATCCTAACAGGATTTGGAAGTCTTTAGAAACACTGCATCTGTGTCAATTCTGCAGTTCCGTCACAGAGAAGTCCACTCCTTTTCTTTTCTGCGATTGTTCTGCAGAAAAAAAGCAAGAAGACATAATCGCTCTGAAGTCTTTTTGACATGAATCTTCATGGTATTTGAGGAGAGGAACCACACAGCACCTTTCCCGGGTGGTTCTTTTTTCAAGTGTCTAGCGCCGGCGGCGGCGGTGGCGGCGTCTGACACAGTTTACCCTAATGGCGTTGGCAGGGACTCTCTGTCAGGATTAGCTAACGGTTAGAGGGATCTGTCTTTATCGCTCAAGACTGACCACAGTGTGATGTGACCCTCCGCCTCACCCCATTGTCACATGGCAGGCTGAATAACTGACCACTTGACAGCTTGTGTTCACACTGGTTTTGTCAGTTTCCATTTGCATGACTTTAGACTGTAAGTGGAAGTGCGCTGAATTTTGTCAGCGAGCAAAAGGAAGGAAGGAAGGAAGGAAGGAAGGAAGGAAGGAAGGGAGTTTAATAATCGAGAAGGCAGAGGAAGGAAAAGGACTTTTTTTTAATATATAAAGGAAAGCACTGCTGCACAATTTTGCAGTTCTGATATGAATTATGATAACATGATACGGCTATTTGATCTTTAATCCTAAAATTCATTTATTTATCGGGGGGGGGGGGATTATTACATCACTTTAAATAAAACATGCAGTTTGACTCTCAGTTGCACCATATCTTGAGTTACTTGATTGACATTCTAGATTATTTTAATAAGGTTTAAATTGGGCCCCTCCAGTTATATGACACCTTCTCCAAATCCAGCCACACATTTCAGATGATAGATTTCATCATGTAGATCTACTAAGGGTTCATGGGGATTTTTATTTTATTTTAATCTTAAAAGAGCTTCTCCACCACTGTCTTCCCTCGGGGAAGTCTTTTTAATCTCTGTACTGACGACTGAAGGAGACCAAACCAGGACAAGCACATGATCAGATTTGCAGGCGACGCAGTGACGGCGAGCCGGCTTCAGCTAGTGCCGGTCCATATTTAGGCACCGCACGGTCATGTGTTCACAGATTCCTAGCTAATACTTAATATTACATTAATTAATGAAGTGGCAGTTGCTTTTGCAGGACACCACAGACTCCATCAGACGCATACATTGTCCTGTAATCATCTAGTAAAAATACCAAACGGAACCATTTCACTTTTCACATGATTTTTAAATGAAACCGGTCACATTTTGACTGTTAGACGGGTGTCGCTCATTATTTTTTTTCACCAATTAGGATCTGAAATGAATGCTAATTGCTTCCCAAGCATGCATGTCCATTATCGAAAGCAAAGCACAGACTGTGTGTGTGAAAGGGACATGTTTGTTTGTTTGTTTGTTGGGTCACTAGGTGGGGGTTGGACAATTTTTAGCATTCAAAACTGTGCATCCAACCCCGTTTTGTTGCCTTTTTTTTTTTATTCATGGCTGCAAATCTAATGTCATTGCTGTGGACCATGAAGGCACTGAATGGAGCTGAACTGATTAGAGCTTTATATTTCAATGCAGCATTCAGGTTTTTATCCGACCATTGAACTGTTTGTCATGAAGGACCTTGGATTATAAAACCCAAGACTGTCCCACCTAAATAGAAAGAAAAAAAAATGAGTGACATCTGGAGCACAAACCTGCACAGATACTTCTGCTGAAGCCGGTCTGTTTTAATCTGCAGCAAGTAGCCGGACTCAGGACAGACACACCTCCGCTTGTTTAGCCAGGTGGCAAAGCTAAAGGCCACAAGACAAGACGGCCCTCGGCTGCGGTGACCCCGCTTCACAATCGCATAGCTGGAGGGACGAGCTGCCTACTTTACATTGTTTCCACATATTCTGCGCCAGCACAGGAGATCAGTGCAGGTCCGCAGAGGGCTGTACCGGAGGAAACGAGGGAGAAAACAAATGCATCTGGGTGACTTGCAGAGAGCAAAACAAATCAGAATTTTCTACGCCATTAACCCGTCATTACTCAAACTCGAATACAAAGAACAAGGGGTTTAATGGTCCAGCTAAAATAGCAAATACTCAAAGTAACACATAATCCTTTGTCTGCAGAGCAACCGTGGCATCATAGAGTATATACTAAATACACAAATAACAGGCTTAAGAATAACAGACCTAGTAAAGACACATTTTTTTTAAATTAAATAACTTAAAGGAAACAGGATTTACTTTAAAATGGAGTTCAAACTGGGCTATTTATCAGTGCACACCTGTCATTTACATAACCGCAAAGACATTGTAGCATGTCAATGGTACACAGCTGTTTGGTTAATACATAAAAAGAAAAGGTCAATTCTTGATCTATGTGCACAGATATGAAATTGCTTGATTCTAAAGTAATTTTTTCTAAATATTAGAAAGTAGAATACCAGCCAATCAACAATATTCATGAATCATATTTTGTTTTAAAATGTTGGCCGTTTATAAACAAATATTCACGTGCAGGTATGCTATTATATCGCAAATCAGTTGTAACCAAACGTCACAGCCCTACCAAATGAAAGTGTACAACTGTAAAGCTGTAGAGGAAGTCCTCGTTACATGTTGTATAATGACTGATGAGCACAAAGCCGCCCTGTCTCTCAGCATCCTGTTCCTTTATAAGAAACAGGACGAGGGAAAGCGTCAGGATGCTTTTTGAGCGTAAGCCGGAACAATGGCCTGACGACAGAACGCCTTTCCGCCCCGAAGCTGTTTTTATTTTCTGAATCTGGGTGTTGTTTTGCGACTGCCTTCCTATTTTCGTCAGAAGCACGTAAGCATGTATTTAAAAAGACGTCAAGTTCGCCGGCTCAAGAGGTAGGATGAACCTCTTAACCGAGTTCACCGGACTCGTAGTAATGTCATTTCCCAGGCGGCTCAGGGCTTTCTGATTCTCCCAACAACAACAAAAAAAAACACTCCCATCCGTTCGATAAATTTAGGCGCTGCTCGCCTTGGCGTTCTGCTTGCGCACTGCAGCGCTAACCTTGTAGAAGTAAAGTGATGTCACGTGTTATTCTTGTGTTGAAAAGTGGAGGCCGAGTGCAGGCTGATGTGGTTACACACACACACACACACACACACACACACACACACACACACACACACACACACACACACACACACACACCGCGGCCATGGTGACGTAGTCCTCCCAGTTTAAATACAGAGGGATGATTTCAGGAAGGGAAGAAAGAAACAAATGCACCAACATAACGACACCCACGGGGAAGACCAGCAAGGCTTCTGATTGGCTCGTTTAATTCATGCTTTTAAATCCACATCAGCTTTGTTTTTATAGACATTGTGATGGTAATAAAGCAAAGGGTTGCCTACTGGGCTGTGGACCCATAAAAGGCATTGAATAATGTATTAAAAGTATTGATTCGTCAGAGTTATGACTGTACAGGGAGCAACTGGTGAAAAGCTTGGATTAAATCATACACCTCTTTACTGCAGGAAGATGGCTTTTATGGTTGTTTCATTGTTTAGCTCTACAGATAAACGTCTGGTATCACGGTGGAATACAAGACAGAAAACATTTGCATTCCACAAACCGTTCCTTCCTGGAATACACCAGGATGTTTAACTCCCTAAAATCCAATAATGAAAAGACCAATCCAGTTTTTTTTTTTTAAATGCACCACTGAGATTGAAGTAAGTCAAACACACGGCGGCTTTCAACCCATGAAGTTTGATTTAACACTAGTGGAGCACAAAACCAAGCTAAAGCTTTTAAATATCTGCCAATGTTTTTGCATTTCTACTGATGGCTGAGGTAGGTGGATATTTGAATTAACAAAATGTGGATGTATATACTCCTTATCAATGACAGATGTCATTCTAGGTACATCGTGTCAAGTGCATTACTTAGTTTTTTCTTTTTTTGTGTGTTTTGCCACATTCTGCTTCAGATGTGATTTGTTGATTTAGAATTGGTTCTTAACTTGTCATTGTAATATTGTTCGTTGCTTGAACATTTGCTGCAATCTGTTGCAGCTTTGCATGCTGGTCAATTGAGTCTAGTCAGAAATTCAAGACCCAATGTTTTTTTTGTTTTTTTTTTCCTTCATGAAAAATGTTCTAGTTATTTGATTGTCAAAAAATAATGAAAACTTCTTCAAAGAATTTCTCAAAACCCAAGTTGACATCCTCATAATGCGTTTTTTGTCCTCGCAACTTTCAACCCTCCAAAGTATTGAGTTTAATATCATGCTAAAGAAAACAGCAAATATTCACATTCAAGAATAAGTAAAAACAGAGACATCTTGGTATTTTTCTGAAAAACCCAATCAAAGAACTGTCAGTAAACCGCCTTTTACAGCTGAAGTGTAAGATGGTAGAAGAAACTCAATATGAAATGTCATGTGAAATATAAAAAAAAACACGGCCAAATAAGAAAAATATTTTTCAGCAGTGATTAAGGTGGATACTTCCTCAGGAGGTGCATGTAATAAAAGTGTTCATTTTGCAGAGTTTGCAAACGTATCCATGATATCCTCAAGCAGAATCGTATCAGTGTTCCTTTTTAAACAATGGAGGGTGAGGGGAAGTTAAAGTAAAAACAATGTTTTTACTTTTATCGAGGGACCTCATGCTGGTTTCTCAGTTGCTTATTCTGCAGTTTTCTCTCTGCTCTCTGCAGACTATGATATTCATACACTGGTTGCTTTGACTTATTGGGATGAGCCTTTCTATTCCTATACATTTGCAAAAACGGAGAAAAAAAAAAATGCCTTTTTGTGTTTTTACAGATGTATTGGTGCACAGCAAACAATTCAACTTTCACCTAAACTTTTAGTTTACTTATCATGTAGCATTACTACTTGGGGTTGGATTACCCCCCGGCTTTCAGATTGACCAGAATGTGGCCTTCAGGGTCACACTGTACATTTGTTGCCCCTGAATCACACACACAATCTAATGTCGGAGGCATGTTTCAGTTCCGTATGGTCGCATTCCTTTAGGTATTTTTAAAGCAAAGAAAAACAGCTCGCGAGTCAAGGCTCCAGAAAAATTCCACTGGCCTTCGCAGCAGAAGTCAGTGGACCTCATGCTACCGAGCGACCACAGTCTTTACATAACTTAGCCCGGGACCCACATGGCTGCTTGGAGAGCTTAGAGAATAAACCATTCCTGACGTGCAGTATTTACATGACTGCTATAGAATTACTACTTGCTGTGGCTGTCATTAAGGAATTAAGGAAATTCCAGCATTTGGAAAAAGTGACCCCTACATAGAGAAGATTGAAGTGAAACAGAGTTGGGGTACAATTTCAGTAGTTTTCAGACTTTTAAAAAAAAAAATCTGTTATGGTTGTAATGCGTTTATGTAAACAACTTCCAGACTTCTTTTGAGTGAATTTGCTTCTTTTTATTTATTTATTTTTTTGCCTCGGTCCCACGCAGTCCAGGCTCAGCTGGTGAATAATCTGCTGTTTAATCCTCCCTCTTGGTGAACCGCTCAGACATGAAGTGGATCAGATGGAGAGCTGATTAATTTGTGTGATTAGAGTTCTCTAAATCCCAGAATACGGCTTCACCATGCAGCTAATACTTGTTTACACTATTTGTAACAATGGCACTTAAAGATGGCTGCTGTTGCACAAGCAGGGGTCAACACCGGGGCAATGTTCCGCTCGTAAACACATCTCTAATGCTGTTGTTTTTTTGGAGATATTAATTCGGAGATTAATGTAGGAGTTGGGCTACGCGTGCGTTGCAGCTTTTTGCATAATTTATTGTCCAATCCTTAATAATTGGGAGGAAAGCTGGGATAAATGAATACCTTAATGCATTAATGCTTTGGTTTTGCTTAGGTAGTGTAGTAGGTAAAGCGATTTAATTACATATATTGTGCAGACCTTTTAACTATCACAGGGGTTATTTTTCATCAGGAAAAAAACAAGTCACTAGCATTAAAGCTCTATGTATCTTTCCATTAGAGCCAGCTGCATTAACAGCATGCCTCTGGTGGTTTGCTCACCTGCTTCAGTCAAAGCTTTTAAATATTCATCAGCGAGGTATTTCATAGCTTCCCTCACTGCATTGAAAGTACTCAAGTATTTACGCTGCACACATATCCGTCTTTACTATGTTGTTGCAAATGCTACCGATCTCCCAATCCTTTTAGGACATACACGTACCTGCAACTACTCAGGTGTTGCTCAGGCAGCTTTTTTTTTTTTTTTTTTTTTTTTTTTTTTTTTTTACCATGTTACACCTAGTTATCAATTATGCATTGGGTAAGTGCCACACTTAAAGCTATTCAAATTTAAGTAATGACAGTAAGCTCCTTCCACCAGTCAATTGTGTGTCTCTATGCAAAGGAAATCCACCGCCTTCCAATGTAAACAGACACACACACACACACACACACACACACACACACACACACACACACACACACACACTACAGAGTAAAGGAAGGCTGGCGTGTGAAGTGAAAGGATGTCATGATGGCAGATTGCAAGAGTGTCGAGAAAGACCTTTTTTGTGATAACCCTAACAGCTATTTTTTTTTTTACATTCTTTTGTGAATCTGTTGAGTCATAACACAGTTTTTTTTTTTTTTTTTTTTTCTGGATGTGCCTTTTGATCCTAATGCGCCCTGTCATCCCTCATACTAACTGTGGTTTATTAACAGCTGTGGTGGTGGTGGTGGTGGTAGGCAGGTGATTACTCGCCTTGTGAGCTAAAAGAGGTGATTCATTACAACGCTAGCATGAGCAAAAACAGCTGTCTTTGCTAATGGATGTGGTTGTCGGAAAGGGGGAGAAAAACTGCTGCAGAGGCAGTCCTTGAGTTCTGCCAGTGGGAACATGCAGCATGTTGGACAGCCTATAAAGAGAGCAAACGGGGGGGGGGGGGAAATAGCCCGACACAACATTGTTTTTTCCCCCCATTTATAAATCAGTGATTAGGCAATGCTGTTGTTCCACTTCCTGCACGCAGTGGAGCCGATTGGTGTACAATATCTGCCTTGTTGGAACCTTATCTTTGTAATTGGTCCCTGGGGATTTTGTCTAACCTGCGGCTGGTCACGTTTCCAGCTCCGTCCCTCCGTTGCCCATCGGGGGGTGGGTGGGGGGTGGGGGAGAATGTCCGTTAATTACCTTGTAGGCCTCAACGTAATCTGATTCTCACTGGAATGTTTGACAGTTTCTCCCTCGCTTCCTGCTTTTGGGAAGAAGGGGATAATTATCCGAGCTCGCCTGAACCGAACCGCCGATTACCGTCCAGACCGCTTGGGTGCCAGTCTGAGATGATCAGAGCGCTCTCTCCTACTCTTTAAACCAGAGAGCTTTTATGTGCCTAGAAGTTCTTTTTTTTTTTTTTTTTTTTTTAACCTACCTGAAAAGTTTGTGCAAACACATTAATACATTAATTGCTGTGATGCATTTCAGCCCGGATGACATTTATTTCTCTCTGGTGACATTGTGGAATGCTCTTCTCGCACCATTCGAGCTATTATATCCTCGCTAAACGCTGTGATGTCACTAACAGCCCAGCCTTATTTATTAAGCTGCGTTAGTTCATCGGCGCCTCAGACCTTGACCGGGCTAATTGACACTTGCCTCGGTTGACCTCAAACAGCCAACCACTGCCAGTTGTTTTCCCATATGGCCCTATATTTCCTTCGCACTCAAACCCTTCCTACAGAGAGCAAACCCCCCCTCCCTTCATTCATTAATCATTCTTGCCACGATTAGTATGCAGATCTCCTTATGTGTGTTATGTAGCCTTGGCGGAGAAAAGGCCAAGTATGAAAGACGGGCTTACGTAATGCCACATGAGAGGCTAATGCGCGAGCAATCTTCTTATAGCAATATTTGCCTATTTGTGATTGAGTAACGTGGTTAACTGTATTATTGAGGGGGAAAAAAAGGACCTCGGTACTCTCGAGTGTACAGCACGGCACAATGGGCAAGAATCAATCCCAGTAACAAAGGAGCCCTGAGCAATCAGTCAAAATGACACAATCCTGATGGTCCTGCAAGTTTATTCACTGTGAAACGTCAGCACCCCGCCAGTGCTTTTTTTTCACAGTTGAGTCATGCTTATTGTTAATGCGATTCGGTGTTAAGAATGAATGGTTGTGCAGTCAGACGCTGCTGCACATGTGAGAAGTCAAGATAATGAGACATGATGGAACCAAAGGGCGAAGATTAATGGATGATGCCGGAAAGATATTTCTCCCACTTCAAAATAAAATCTACATATGTAGTGTAGCCTGAGCGTCAATAATTGTAATTGACTAAAATACTAAAATTCACACATTCTTCATATTATTTGCACTGATTTATATTTCATGAGAAATGCTTCATTATAAAGGGCTTAACATTAAGTTATGGGTGATAAGTTTGGCTTTTCTACATACTTACTTTTTTCTAATTCACATTAACTACTTTGAATTGGATGTACGGGCCGTCAATTCTGAGTCAACGTTTATTTGCTCCAAACCAGCTGATGGTAACGCAGCTAATTTGCATATCTTTTTTTCTTTCAACATTTCAAAATTGTTGCAGCTTCGGTGACTTGAAAAGTGTTCCATATCTTTTATTGTCCTTGTTATGTGTTTGTTTTGAAAGATAATAGATTTATCGCCAAGTCATTTGTGTACAATCCCCAGTGAGCTTGAAAGTATTGTCAAATATTAAAGATTAATGTGATTGTTTAAACGACTTTCTACAGATGCAATGGGACCGTGTCCATTGTGCCACGTTCTAGAGTATATTCAACTTTGCACTGTAAGTACTTGCTGCACTAGGCTGCAGCTACATTTAGTTGGGCAATCCTGTGGTGCAGAATGATAATAACTGATCCTTGAACTTGAACCTATTGTTGGTTGCCTCAGTCACATGACAGATGTGACTCACTCTGAGGACAGCCTTCTCATGTGATGCTTTTTGTTGCACTGTCCACCTGTTTACGCCTTACTGCCCGCGGCTGTGTTATCATTGGGCTGTATGTGGACTGTATTTGATTATAATTGGAGGGAAAGATGCAGGCCGTTCATGCATGCTTCCCTATAGGCTCGGCTGCTTGAATCCGCCAGCAAGTGCGGTGCGGACCCGACACAATGACGCCCTGTTACAACCAGCTTCTGCTTGTCAAAAACACTTAGAATCACACCAATTATTTTCGTCGCCGCACTGGGAATAGCTTTTTAAGCTTAATTGTACCAACTGCAGCTGTACTCATGCCAAGCAGACTTAAACAAAGAGTTGCATTATAGCCCGATGACCTAGGAGTTAAAGTCTAACATCTTAATTTTATAGAGCAGTATACGAAAAAAGGTTCATAATTGCAATAGGAAAACCAGCTATTTTTATAAGGAGATGTACAGAAAATTCACAGATTTTAAATTGATTCCACACGGTTTGTTTTGTGATTTTATTGGGGGAAATAAACTTTTTACTGGCACTCTTTTCAGCTTTCTAATCATGTATTTTTAAGGACATATGCCATATGCATGCAACAATATGCAACTGCAAAACACTCAGACAATAAAAAGCAAATCAAAATGACAATAAATCTACCATTAAATTAAACAAGATAGAAATAAACAAGAGCATAAAAAAAAAAAACCATCTGCAGTGTATCTTTCCTTTGACCAGCTTAAGTATTGCCAAGGAAGGGGAAAACCCTAAAAAGATCACAATGGTTCGCCATGTTTCTTTTGTAAAACATCCTCAGGATATAGGCTGAAATCCCCATCCGTCTGGGGCTGAGGACCTATTTTAGTCCGAGTGAAGTGAAAGGCCTTGGGTGGGATCATAATGCAACTTTGTAAACAGGAAATGTCCATTCAAGAGTAGACGAGCTGGGCGCAACCATGTGGTACACATACTTAATACGTGAAAAGATCAGTCACTGAGTGGTGCATCTCTCAGGTTATGGCCTTCCAACGCCGGACAACAATGTAATGTTCAACATTGTTATCGTCCATTACTCTCACGTATAGGCAGAGTCGGCTCTATGTGCTTAAGTGGCTCTCGCGGCACCGCTATCTCCTTGTAGCTGTTGTGACCTCAAACTGGCAGCTCACCAGAAACATCATCGGCTCACAATAACCAAAGTGTTTTTTCGTCACCCGCTTTTGCAAACAACACTGTCCTTGTCTCCCTTTTTTTGGAATGGAAGGTCTACCCGTGTGACAATCACAGAGATAAAGGTGAAGAGTCACACGTAACAAAGGCAGGCGCTAGACCCCCCCCCTCCATTATGATGCCAAAGAGCATAGATGACAATGTCGTCTAGATGCCGCTGGCTCGCTCCCAGCTCACAGGGAACACGCGGTTCATGTGCCCGTCGTCCTGCAGCCCACCGACCCTTTTTGGAAACGCTCCAACACATGAGGCCGCTGGCACTGCCAAGGTTGCTTTTAAAATTAGTTAAGGGATTTAGTGTGGCAGATTGCCAAACACTAAATCAAATTTATATAATATGTTTATATTCCTGCACATGCTTTCATGTGGCAAGTTATGTCTCTTTATAGATTTAAGTTGATTGTTTTTTTTGCTGCCGCCTGTCTTGTCAGTTAAATCCATATATATATATTTTTTTACTACGTAGCACTGCAGGCAATGCAGCATCAATGGACATATTGGCAATCTTACCTAATGTTATTGGCAGTGTTGGGTAATTTCTATTGATTTGGTTAAAGTGGAGGTGAAGATGTCTAAGCCCTTTTGCAAAAAAAAATAAAAAAAATAAAAAAAAGGGATGTCCTGGTGTTTTTGATAGAAAAAAACAAGAACACAACTGGAGTAACTTATAGGGGAAAATCTCAAAAAGGCATCTGATTAAATCCATGTTCACTGTAGTAGTGAAATGACAAAAGTGCAGAAAACAAATTGTACATTTCAGTCAAGACAACATCTATGAATCAAAACGCGCTTTCCCTTACATTGTTTTAAAGTGATAGCTGCTGTAACAGATGCGTTATATACGCGCTCATGAACAACAGTACAGGAGGTTTTACTTCAGAGTTCTCACTGGCAAACAAACTCCAATGTCCCTCTGGTGATCAGGGAGTGTTTGGGGCCTTGAGGCCCTAGAAGAGAAATCTGGCCTCTGTGAAAGCAGTTCTCGTATTGAAAGAGTTTCTCCGGTTGTTCCCTAGCAACCAGCAGCCAGCGTAGCATTGTAATGCTGGAATCACTCTATGCAGAGGGCCACAAGAGAAAGCAGCAGAGATTTAAAAGATTATTGAATTCCATAAATATTTCAATAAGATTAATGGCTATACATTCGAGGGAAAAGGGACCAAATGGATGCAGTCACAGCAAAGTATTGAACCCAGACAGAGTCACGAACCAGTGTTATTTGTCTCCCATTGTGGAGCTCTGGGGTATTTCTAGTAACTCTCCTCCAGCCTTTGGTTTCTATTTGTTGCCAAGTTAATTGGACAGAAGAAAGGGGGGGACGCTGGAACCAAGCATTTTTGGATCATTTAGGACACCAAGCAAGCCACTTTCCCCCGGGAAGATTAAAGCACGTCCCCATCCCATTTCATCCAACCCTACCCCTTTAGCTCCTTGTTTTCCCTTTGAGCTCTCATGAATTGATCTACACATGATGTTGCGTAACTTTGTGATGATTGCGCTGCACCTCTTTGAGGCCTTTGTTTGTGCGAGATGGAGCGGGTTTCATTTGGCCGGACGGTTGGCTTTGTTCCCGGGGGAACGGACCTGCTACGATGAGGTTCAATGACAGAGCTGAGAGATCCCTTTGTGTCCAGTATCGGTCAGAGTCCACCGCTGAATCCACATGGAGCCCTTGTTGTGGTTAAGGCTGTATGCTCGAGGACAGAATGAGTGTGGTGGTTTTACCCGAGACGATCTGATGATAAGTCATCATAGTGTTCATTAAAACAAAATTATTAAGATTTATATTGCTTTCCCCCCCAAAAAAATATATAAAATGTACTACAATGTAATGACAAGGAAAAGCAGCAAATTCTCACATTTGAGAAGACCGAAACATCAAATCTTCTGCATTTTGCCTGGAAAATTTAAAATAGGTGAATTTTCTATCAATAATCAACAATTGTTGCAGCTCTACATACTAGAGAAAAAACACACCTACTACCTTTACAGCATTAGTGGTCTTTTGTAGCTGCTACTCACTAAACTGAGATTCCAACAGGGTTTATCATCATTAGTTGTGCAGACCAGTCGTAGATGCAGTATGTGTGCTGAGCTGTGTTTGTGGCTGAATACAGTGGTTGCCTCTGAATAAGGATGTGGTCAGAGCAGCGGTTGTCATGGTGAAACACTGTGGTGGCAGATTGTATCAAGAGGCTGCAGAACGGAGGTTGTTTACTCGTATAGAGTCTGCGTCAGCGACAAATAATGCTCCTGATTTCTCGTGTGGAATCATGACTTGTGCGTCAAGAAAATAAACTCTAAAGATGAACGTTTAATCTCAGGATTTTCTCAAGGTCAACCCTGCGATTAAAAATGCCCTGTTGACTCTTTTCATGTGGACAGTTTTACTTAAAATGTCTAAAATCAATATTTTCTTATTATAACAATGTGTCAAGTGACAATCAGTCACTCTCAATAATGAACTTTCAGATAATTATCACCCAAATCTGCAGCTTCCCATGACTTAGCGTAGCATCATGGCAAGTTTCAGCTGACCAGGCCACAACTTTACTGTTTTGAAACTCTCTCACTGTTGAGAAAATGTTGTTTTCAGCTTCATCAAGCAGCTGTTTTCATAGAGAAAGCCTTACAAACCCACATTACACTATCTGCTGGGCACCAAACAGCAGACAAACACAGTTGGAGACTACAACATAGCGGAGCATTATCAGCTAGAGAGCCAAATTTCCCCAGAGGAGCTGGTGGATACCAAAACCGGAGCTAAAAGAGCGTGAATATCGAACTTGCATTCGTTAGGTTGCTGGAAACGCATCTCTGAATGAATAATCGTTTTGTTAATAGCCAAAATCAGTTATGAAAAGTGGCGCATACCTACTTTGCTGTATGAAATAAGAATGGCGGCTGAATAAATGTTTGGCTGAACTTCAAAATTTTGAGATCCAAACAGTCAAAAGTACAATGGCATGTTCAAAACCATCTCCGAGCAGGTTTATCTTCATCATCACACACTTAATTCGAGACCCTTTAATGTATTCTTGTGATGCTGTTGATGACGTTGACTTCTTGCCCTGTGTGACAGCACTCTGGTATTATGGGGTGTGACTGAGTCAGCAAATATCATTCAGTGCTAATTAGCTCGCTGTGAGATCCTGTATCAGTGTGGCTTGACTAACGCTATGTGGATGATGATAAAAATGGCACCAGATGGATGCAGGAAAGTTCATTCTCACTTTTAGGACAACTTGGCTTGTTTTTACCCTCGGGGGGACAAAACACTGTGTCCTTACTCTGCAAATTCTGAGTTCGTAATCAGAACACGTGCTCGAACTTAAGAAATTAACCTTTTTCTCAGCTTGTGCAGGTCTTGTGTAAATAAATCACACTGATATTATTAAGTGAATTAATAAAAATGTTTTGTACTTGGCCTGCGAACAATGCAGCTCTTCCTTTTTAATGCTGACCACAAGCTCCTTCCTCGCTCTCCTCATAAATAATTTCCTCTCTCACTGCGTAACTTAAAGCACCTCTTCTCCTCAGGTGCAGAATTCAGCTCGTGACTCCAGTATGTTGTGTTTTTTTTTTCCTGTGGAAAGAGAGAGAGGCCTTTCCACGTTTCTTTACTTCACCACCGATAGAAAGATATCTGTCACATGGGAGCCGAGGCAGGGAGCCGCAGTGTAGCAAGAGGAGACCGTGAAACTCCCGTTACTTTCTCACCTGAGAGGGGGTTTTGCTATCACGCCGCCATCAGAGTGAGATGGTGAGCTGCAGCAATAAGTTATTCTCAACACACACTTCACACTCTACGATATATTTTGACATGCCACGACGATACTCGGGCTGACTCTATATAACATGATCTTTATCTCTGGAAGTGGCTGCTGGAGGTTTGGTTGCACAACTCTATTTTCTGAAGTGCTGGGCTAAAGACACACACACACACACACACACACACACACACACACACACACACACACACACACACACACATACACACATACACTTTCCAAACCAACATCTGTGTTAGCTGACTGCACTGATCAAAGCAGATGTGTTGGAGAGGTCAGCCAACCCTTAGCATTCATGTTGACATGAGTTACTGCTGAGACAAATTTGTCTGCTTTGTCACACTTTTCTTATTAAAAAGCATCCTCTTGTTTTGCTGCACATTTCTTTTCACTAAAGCTCTCTCTGTCTGCTGCTACTTGTGCAGTCTAGCTCCCATCTAATTTGCATGCCTCAAGAGGCCGGGTGCATTTTTAGTTCTTCAGAGGTTTTCTGCTGGCAGGGCGGCTCAAGTAGGTGCTGCTAAGCTCATTCACATGCCTCGCTGCGAGTCCTGTTCCAGCCGGTCCCCATGTCCACCAGCTGCCTGACCACGGTGGGAAATAAACAAGATAACTCCCCAAGTGCTTTTACATTTTTGTTTTGGCTCCACCGGGCCACTTCAGCCACCCCCTCGGTCATTCGAGGGTGTAATCCTAACTCAATGAATTCCATCAAGCTGGCGTAGGAGTGAAAGTGGAGGACGGCTGGATGGATGAGTCCCATCTTCTTCTTCTTCTTCTTCTTCTTAAACACTTCTGAGCAGGTGGCAGAGGAAGTGCGATTGTTTTGTTTGTGCGGCGCTTAGTTCAGCATCCGAGGCGGAGCGGAGGAAGGAGATCGGGAACCACGTGCTCTGCTAGCTTAACCTGTTGAGTTAACACCAAGTGCTTAATGTTAATAAGACTGACAGTTAGCTTCGTGTAGTGTATGTGCCAACTTCGAACAGGAGTCTCAGTGGCAAAACATGAAAAACATGAAAAACAACAAGTGTTACCATCAGACCATATCATATTAGCAACATGAATACAGGTTTGATGACACCAGTTGTATTCTGTGGGGATCTTTTTAGTTTTATCCGTCTTTTTTACGCTCCAAAGAATGATGGATGGTTTTCGACATTAGCCAGCGAAGCCCTCAGCGATCATCCCACGCCGTGTGTCCTTTTTGTAAAACGGTCGCTCGGACCTCGGCGGTTGGACAGGACGGTCGCAGATACAACGGCGTAGCGGCCGCTCGTCACCGCGCGGCCTCGTTGTAGCCCGCAAAGCCTCCACCTGCTCTCTCGCACAGGCTAAACGGATAAAAATACCCGACAGATCCCACACTCTCTGTCAATAGAGACTCAAGGACAGCTGCTGGCCACCCTGTTAACACGGGGAATGTACAAACAAAGGCATGGGAATGCACACACACACACACACACACACACACACACACACACACACACACACACACACACACACACACACACACACACTCGTATATTAAAACAAACAGAGACAGACATGCACATAGTGGCACCCAGTGGAACATCATACCACTGCCCCCCCCCAGGTGTATGGTGATGAATGTTGTGCACATTTGGAATAAAACTGCCGTCGCTGCGGTTTTGTCTGCTTCGGGGGGGGGGTGCGGTCTTCCTCAGTCCCACTTGGCACACGGATACAGACGCTCCGCGGCGTTTGTGCTGAACAGACAATATAATGCGATGTATTGCCATTAGCGGATACTGCACCGTAGGCAACATGACCTTCCAACCTTCAGCACTGGCTGTCTGACTCCCAGCGGTCTGTTTACCGCGTTACGCTGCTACAGGCTGTTTACGTCACGGCTCTGCCCTCTTCAATAAGCCCCGACACCCACTTCACATTGTTATTCAGTCTCTGATGCAGCCATATGCTCTTTATTAGACAGCCAGACATTGATGGGACTGACATTTCATTTTTATGCAAAGCATCATTAAAGTCTTAGAGTCTAGGAAATGAACAGAAGGACTATGGTACCTTTTTGGTAGTTTTTTGTGATGGAAATGACATTTAGCAATCTTACTAATGAACCCTGGGAAGACCCGAGGGACAGTGTGCTTTGATGTGCTGTCAGGTAAATTATATCTGCAACTAACAATTATATTCCTTATTGTTTAATCTTTGACCTATAACATGTGAGAAAATAGTGACCATTGCTATTCTCTAAGCCCGAGGGGACATCTTCAGATGAATTGTTTCGTCCAGCAGAGACCCTAAGGGCTGTCCTGGACCTTAGAAATCCATAATTGACTATCGATTGACTTCATTTAATTGAGTTTCTCCCCAAAGAATCACACAAAAGCTCCACTTTAAATCTTGAGATGTGCTTACACATTTCTTGGAATTAAGTCATTCAACATAAAAAAAACGGCTAATACACAAAAAAAGTAAACTAAGAGGGGCAACCCTTCCAAAAAAAATAAAAAGTTATTTTATAAAATGAATTTCATTTCTGCAGCCATTAGTGGTGGCTTTTTGTTTTTTAAAGACTTCTAGTAAGATGTAATTTGAGGCAGGAAAAGCTCTTTGCATGTTTTAGTCTTCATCTTTAGCTTAAACTTTATCATTTTGTGTCATTTTTTGAATGATCAGTGTCTGCATTGAACCACCTATAGAATTATTAATTAAGAAAATCAACTAAATTTGAATATGTTTCAGTGTCTTTTATAGTCGATTGATTCATTCAAGTCATTCATTACTTTCTCCTTTGATAATTGATTCCTTCAAAGTAAGTTCTATCAGCTTTTTGTCCTTTTGTTATAGTAAACTGAACATCTTTGGGTTTTAAAGGTGTGAAGAAGGCCTTTAGGAAGTTGTTATTGTCAAAACTGGTGTTATTTCTTATGTTTTATAAACCAAACCGTTACTTTTTTCATCGAGAAAACAATTGGCACATGATATAATGATGAAAATAGTCTCTAGTTGCAGCCCTAGTGTGTTTAAGGACCGCTAGTGTCCCAGCAGGCCCCCAGATGTCTGGTCCTCATAGTTGACCCTGATGGCTCCTCCACACTTGGTACGCCGTATAGTACCTTTACAAAGGTTAGCCAGCAGCGGGGGGGTGACAGGCACAGCAGAGACGGCCTCTTTAGGCCTCGTGTGTGTGTGTGTGTGTGTGTGACATTATCTCGCCAGTGTCATCTGAGGAATGCATGCCTCACCCCGGCCCGACACACAAGACGGGCCCCTCCGCTGTCACGGTAACAGGATCCAGGAATACCGACGCATGGCTGAGCGAGGGGTCGCTGGCGTAGAAAGGCAAACCGTTTTATCAAAAGGTCAAAACTTCAAAAGGGAATGTTCTGGATCACGGCCTGGTGTCTGGCTGCACAAAAAAAAATGAATGAATGAATGAATGACTGAGTTAATGAATACATATTTTTCCTAATTACAGGAGGCTTCATTTGTTTAAATAGAAATATGTTGCATATTTGTATTTAAAACGACAAATTCCAAGCTCTGTTTTTTGCTAAGCACTGAATGAGAGTGTAAATATAGAACATCAATACATCCACACATTCCACAGTTCAAACCGAAATTATCATTGGATTTCTTTAGTCACGGTTATGTCACCCTAATGAGCTTTCTTTCTGCATACCCCATCCTCATTGTTTGATCCTAACCTTGCGGCGGCCACAGTAAAGTTCGGAGGGTGAAGGTACGGAGTGAAAAGCTCTCTCTCTCTCTCTCTCTCTCTCTCTCTCTCTCCCCCTCCCCCGCAGTGACAAGTGAGCAATTGTTATTAAACTAGGTCGTCCTCGCTCCCAAGTCGCGGGGGATTAATTTGTGCTTTTCCCAGCCATTTTCCCGAAACGGAACGACAACAAATCCTCCCCCCCCCGCACAAAGTGCCGTGATTAGAAACGGCCAGGGATCACGGTCGTAAGCGTCTTAGACAGCGCACTGCTAGAAAGATGCAGCTCGTTTCCTGCATGCAGCTGGAATCTGCAGTCGTCAATACTGCGGTTTTAAGTGTGCTGTTTAAATTGCATTCTTTTTCACAAGTCAAGAACTTTTTCTGAGGTTTTTTTTTTGTGCACTTCATCAGCACTTCCCTGTTCCACTGTCCTGTCCTCATTTACTTACAGACAAGAGTCTTTCTTGGCTCACAAGGATCCGTAACTAATCTGGTGATGGAAAGTGTGTCACGTTGGCGCTCGACAAGTTTGTTATATTTGAACCGACAAACGTCAGAGCTCGGGCTGTTCTGCTCTGACCGGCCACCGCGGACAGAAGGAAGCGTCCCGACGTGCCGGCGAGATGTTACTCGGTGTGAAAACTCAGTCGGAGGAGTTCTTTACAAGTTGCCTGGCAGCGCTGACAGAAGTGCATATGCCTCACAGTAGGCGGCCCAGCTGGTTCCTCTCTCTCTCTCTCTCTCGCTCCCTCTGTTCATCTCTCTGGTGGCTTAATAAGAATAGCGGTGGAGTTGGCAGACAGCCAGGTGTATAGGAAGAGAAATAATTCATGAATGGTGTTTTTTACACTTCTTTTATAGACTGAAGATTGACAGGGATGCTACTTTTTCAGTCCGGAGACCGGTAGAGAGGCCGATCCAATACTAGTGTTTAATTAATAAGATGTCTGCCTCACTGTGTGAAAGTGAGTGGGATCATTATCTTATGTGTAAGGCAGCATCAGGCTTCACTTAAACATTGCTTTTCTACATCATGCAACATTAAATCCAAAGATAAACCGTATTGAATAGTTAATAATTAACAAAATATTGAATTGTACACCAGCAACTTGCCTAATAAATCTTCAAAATTGCCCGGAAGTATATTATTTAAGTGTAAGCATTTTTAATGCAGCAACAAACTGGTCAAAACTTAAAACAGGAATTCTAATTCTAATCTATAACTTATACAGTATATGAAGATAGAATTGAATTGAATAGATCCGCCCCAGTGATACCGATACCCGATCCAGCTATCTGAGTCAGTATCGGCCCGATATTGACATTTGTGCATCCCAAAAATTGAAAGATAAAGAATGTAATTGTTCACTGTGTCGTTGTTAAATTGTTTTTAAAACGTAGATTTTGATTCATACCAATTTTGTACTCTCGCTTTTTGACGCCAACCAGACGTGAAACAATTACCCGATCAATCAGTCGGCATTAAAAATGATTCCGTATCAATTATTCCATTCATTTGTTTAAGTAGTTTAATCAAGCAAAAAATGTCAATATCTGCTGGTTCCAGCTTCTCTAATGTGAGGATTTTACTGCTTTTTTTTCTCCGTTGTGCATCATTGTAATGCAAATTTAAAACACCTCCGCTGATGCTCCATCTTTCAGGTGAAACCACGACACCTTTATTTGCAGCTCGGTCAGCAAACGTAACAAACGTGTAATCGTTGATCTCCGGATGGAAGGATTTCCTCGACCGTCGTCGGATAAGCGCAGAGCTGGCAATGCACGGACGCAGACGGCCGGGGATGTAAATGTTGTCAACAAAGGAGACTGGATCATTGATTTGCTGAGTGAGGGCGGCGCTCCACTCTAACAGCCTCTGTGTGTCTGGTTTTATGGGGTTATATCACTTAATCGGTCATTCCTGTGATATATAAAAACATAACCTCACGATGCAGCAGTCCCTTGACACACCTTAAGCACATCATCCTCACTGCTGCAGGAGTTACTGCGCTATAAAAAAACGCTCCGCTTTTCTTTTTACAGTAGTTCACGACATTAGGATTTGTAGTTTAAACAGGTGATTGAAACCAGACTCTCGGATGTGTTGAAATATTTCTATCTGATCATCAATCTGCTCGGGTCATCAGTAACGTCCTTCACCTCCCTACCTGAGACGTTTGTTTATCCCTCCCACAGCCTCCTCCATTGTCTCTGAAAGGGTTGCAGCCCTCGCTCTTTGATTCTTATTTCTTTCTCACTACAGTGGGTGATAAATGCATGCAGAGGTCTGCTATCTGCTCCCAGCCAGAGCCCAATGAATAAAAGGATTGACCATTTGTGCGACAGTGAAAGGGCCCGACTGGAGGAAAGCTCCCTATCTGGCAAACAGACACGGTGGTGTTAAGAGATAAGGAAAGCAGAGGCGCTTCTTCACCACTCTTGAGGGTGACCCAGGGCTGTCGAATTAATAGAAACAAATAAGGAATTACAGTAGTTAACAGACTTTTTGATAATCTATTAATAATTTGGAGTCATTTAACAAGCAATATGCTTAGTTAATGTTATTTTTTTGAGAATTCGCTTCTTTTTTTTTTACATGTTTTTTTGACTATTGGTCGTACAAATCAAGTAATTGGAAGACGTCACTACTGACGTATCTTAGACAGACCCATCAATAGTTGAATTATGAAAATAATGGCACTAATCGTTTTTGCAGCCATATCTTGGAGGTAAAACTATCGAGCAGAAACCTTTACACAAGGGATTCTGAGTGTCACAGGTTTGCAAATCATGTCACATGTCAGAAAAGCCTCATTCTTCATTTAGAGCTGCAACACTTAGTTGATTAATCACTCAGGTAAACAATTAAAACACTTTCTGGTTTCATCTCCTCAAATGTGACTAGAAATGTGACAGTTTTTCTTTGTCATATATGTCCATAATTAATTATCATTTTAGACTGGTAGTCAGTAAGAGCCTGGCTTCTAAAAAAAAAAAAAAAAAAAAAAAAATGTTAATTCCATTTTTACCACATTTTCTTCCATTTCATAGACGAACCGATTTAATGGATTAATCAAGAAAATAATCGCCAGATTAATTGTTAATGAAAACAGTCAGTACTTGCAGCCCTATTTAGATCCATGCCAAACTAATCCATGTAAGCATGATCATCTCTGGTGCCACGCACTGTTTTGAACATTTTCATTTCTTGAAACATATTTCTGTTTCCTCGTGTCACAAAGTTGGTATGCGGCAAAACAAACGGCATTCAAGTCAAGTGATCTTTTATTGTTTTTTTTTTCTTTGATATCTTTCCGTGTGAACCCGTTTCTTTTTCCACCGCAACCTCTCCCGTGTCATTGAACACAATGCACAACTTCCTTGACCTCCCTCTGCCCACTGAAAGCTCTGCCACTCAACAGGCTGGCACGAGGCCCGGCGCTGCCCCTCTCCCCCTTTGGGGCTGAAAACATAATGGGTGGAACATGGAGGACGTCTTAGTCGGCGTTACGTGTGTGTGTGTGTTTTGTGTGTGTGTGTTTGTGTTTGCGTGCCCCGAGCGGGGAACACAAGGCCCGCTATTGTTAAATTTGTATCCAGGAGAGGAAATGCCTCCGCTGGTTTGTCTGCATTGCACTGCTAACCATCTGTCTCACAAATAAAGGTGCAAAGCGATGACGTATAGCGTTGCATCGAGGAAATAACCGGGGAAGTTTACAAAGAGCTTCTGTTGACACTATGTAGCTGGCATGCGGGGAATGTCATTCCTAGTTCTGTGCAAGCAGCTTTGTCTGGAAGTTTTTTTTTAGTTTTGTTTTTATCAAGAACAGCATCTTGGTATGTTTTTTTTTTTTTTTTCCCCTCTAAGGGGCCCACCTGTGTTCCTGGAAGGATTAGTTCAGAAAAGGAAGGAGGAGGGATTAGACGGTGTTACTGGTGTAGCCTGGGAGTTTGAGCTCCCAACAACAGTTTGTATTCTTGTTCTAAATGAACACGCGTCGTCTTTATTCAGCTCACACAATGAGCATCATTTTGGCTGGATGTAGCCTTCATCAGCATGGCCTAGTTTCATCTACCCACTACCTCTTGGTCTGATCCACTTCCTGTTTCTGTTCCATGCGATACTGTTGGTACTGCTTTCAGCCAAAGACGAGGAGGCTGAAGTGATGATGAAAGCATAGATCAAACCCCCCCCCTCTACGTTTGATCTCTCTACTATCAAGCAAAAGCATTGACAATCCGCTGAGGGAACAATTAAGGTCTTTTGTTGTTGTTTTTTAGCGTTAAATTGTTTGAAATAAACGAATGAATCGCAAGGAAAGAAAAAAGCACAGACGCCTTCATAGAAATAGTGGAGGTTTTGTTGTGTTTTGATCCTCTCCATGTCCTAAATCCATCACGTATCCCATCCTGTGCACTTTGTGGTGATTGTGTTTGGCTCCGACTGAAAGGAGGCCAGAAAGAGAAAAAGAAAGAAAATGAGACCGGAAAATGTAGAGCCCAGTGAGTGGAAAAGATGGGGTCCTTTGCATTCTTTCCATAGAGTCAATTTGAAATATTTAAGACTGAAGCCACAATTGATGGTTGTGCATATTTCTCCCTGTGAGGCTGCGTTTGAGTGGCGCTGTTCTGTTCACTGTGATGTCACTGTGGGAGGGGAGGGGGGAGAAATAAACCTGCTGCACTGCCCCCTAGTGGTGACCTTCTGCATGGACCATTACATACTGACAGTTTAAGAAGTGAATTCCTTCTTTCCACAGTCAGAGTTGATCTGTGTGCTGTTTCTTTCTGTCTTGTTCAGTCTATGGAGAGAGAGAAGTAATCACTTTTTATGTGTATATGTACTTTATGTATTTATACTGATGTTTCCATCTCAGCTTAACATTCAGTTTTAGTTTTTTTTTTAAAGGTTTAGGCTAAAAATAAAAAAATCATGTAACGATTACTCTAGCAAAATAAATTACATTTTAGGATACTATCCCAATAATCATAAAAACATAAAAATTTTTACTTAAAATGGCACTTCAACATACTGGAAACACTTAACTTCACATTTTATGTTGTAAAAAAATATTTTCATTGCATCACAGATGGGAAACAAATATTTTTTTAGTGGACATCGTAAAGGACAAATTTAGAATTGACATTATATAAAGTAAAAAATCATGCTATATGTTTCACTTCACAATAAAAGTGAGCTGGGCGGCTTATTTAAGTCGGTCATGTGACAATTTTCACGATTATCCCAACAATGGAAATTCACTGCATATAATGTATATGTAGAATCCAAAAAGACTTGTAAATCAGAACCTCTCTATTGGATCTCATTTGATCTAAAAGATATCAGAATGGGGAGAAATGGACACAATGATGGACACAAAAGGTCCACTTTCATGTCTTCAGATTGCTTGTTTTGTCTGACAAAACCAAAAGTTGGAGCCAGTGGATTTTGGCACCTTTGCTTTTAGAATGACTTGATCAATTGATTCATCAATAGCAGAGTAATTGGCATTTAATTTATACCAAGTAATCGATTCATCATTTCAGCTCACAGTAAGATGCATATTAACCCAAATGGTACTCTTCATATTCAGGTTTATTTATTTTTTAACCTTCTATAAATGATTCTGACATTTTCCCTTTTTTAGCATTTTGTCCTGTAGCTTCAGTTTTCAAAATGTAGCCAGTTAATGGAGGCTGCAGTTCCCCAGTCACCCAGTAGGTGGCAGTGTGTGTCTGAACATAGCCTCTGTGGAACAGCTGCTCCTGTGTGCTGCTTGTTTCACTGACCACAGACACTTTGAACATCAGGATTTGGTTAGTGAGGATATCACTGTGTGATGTAACGGGGCCAAGCAGCCCCGAGGGCCGGTTCTTTCTGCGTCCGCCTCGTGAAGGCCAAACCCAAAGAACCAAAAGAGTTTATGCTGACGTCAAGGGGCCCAAGACGAGCAGTTCCATAGCCCAGTTTGGACATCCCTCTGTAATGTGTCACATGTCTGTTGACTATTACAATTACACAGTACACTTTTTTTCAAACTACAGTGTTTTTCCACTCTTGTTGTTTTTAACGTTACATCTGAATTCAACCTTTTTGAAGTCCGTTTCAACACTGAGTAAATAGGCATTCTGGGTGTGTTTTCATTGTGTGTTACTTGATGGCTTCATGGTTGTTAGGCTGTTATTTATTTTGTTCATCCAAGGTCATGTGCAGCTGAGTTTCACGTGTCGTTGTGTTGTTTATAAAAAATATTACTCACACTAATGTTTGTTTTTTAGCAGGCCAGGCTTTTGGTAAAATGCTACTCTTTGTATTTTATACATACAGTATGAAATACACCACTTAGTGTTTCAAGAAAATATTTTGCTGTTGTTGGACAAAAAAAGGTTTATTTTTTATCAAATCCACTTAAAGGGACAGGTCGCCCCAAAATCAAAAATACATATTTTCTTCTTACCTGTAGGGCTATTTATCATTAGTTATTGTATGTTGCCTAGTTTTGGAGATCTCTGCCTTCTCTCCAATAAAATGAGGAGTATGGCACTCATAGAGCCAAAACAATACATTTGAAGAACTCAACAGCATTGTCTCTTTCCAGAAACCATGACCCGGTTTCTCATGATAATACACAGACCCTGTTGTGAACAGTTTCATGCAGGAACTATTTCTTTTTTTCTCCCATAGTTGGAAGCCTTTAAACCAACCAGAGCTTCTAACACTGGTTTGATTCTCGCACTTTCTCTTCTCCTGACTGACACAAACATTGGGGAAACCAAACCAGCACAAACAAAGTGTTATTCAGCTTCTGTGGTTTCGACATTTCATACATTTTTCAATACGCTGATGATTGCGGCCGACAGAAAACACAACCCAGAGACAAGGTGGCCATTCTGTGTGATTTTTCATGTGCTTGTTTGTGTCTGGCGGCGATCTCCGCACAGACTCTCCGTTGTCCCTCCGCTCCGCCGTCGCCACATCTACCTCCAGTTTCCGCCGACAAAGGCATCCCAGTAGCTGCAACCAGCATCGCAACACACACACACACACACACACACACACACAGAGCCAGTGGGTACCAGTACACAGAGGAGGAGCTGTCCTGGCTGCCAGCTCTCGCAGAGGGCCACTTTGTTTCACCTCTGACTTGGATTCTCGCCAAACAATCTGAGAGTCGCTCACTGGGTCACTTGATGAAGTAATTGAATGGGGAGTTTATGGTTGTGCAGTGTTGTTCCTTTATTTTCTCTCTCTCTCTCTCTGCGAGGTGCTTTATTGCTTTCTAATCCGATGCTCGGACACATAAATCAATGTCACTGTCTGTGTGAAAGGTTTTCTGTTGTATGAGTTGGCAGTTTGTCCACTGCTGGATGAATAATCAGTAGTTTAAGTGTCGGCGCGACTACAGGATCATTACTCGGCCGTGTTTAGCTTTGATTTGTCAACGCTTTAAGCAGGTAGTTGACTTAATGAAAAGTAATCAACATTTATGATAAACGATTGATCTTATAATCATTTGTCGACTAAATATCACACATGTTTCAGCCTAACCACTTTGAGTGTTTGCTGCTTCCATTCATGCCATCCATAAAATATTTATAGGCTATACTGAAAGTTATATTTATTGGCAGCCCCGTCAAGGTTTAATGACAATGCAATCTACATCATAGTCACATTCAACATATATTAACTGATTGTTTTTGGGTCATTTAAATGTCATTTCAACAGGATGTAAACTCAGCATTGACATACAGTACCAGTCAAAAGTCTGGACACACCTTCTCATTCAATCTTTATTTTTGTTTTTATTTTGTTTCTACATTGTAGATTAATATTGAAGACATCCAAACTATGAAGGAACACATAGGGAATTATGTGGTAAACAAACAAACGCTCAACAAACCAGAATATGTTTTATATTTTACATTCTTCAAAGTAGTTGAATGAGAAGGTGTGTCCACACTTTTGACTGGTTCTGTATGATGACCTCATATAGTTGATATTGTTGGCAAAAAGTTTCCTATTTACATATCTGCTCTTCAGAAGCTAAATGATTCACAATGTTCAATCTTTTTTTTGTCTGTCTGCCATTTGGTGCTGAGCAGGTAGTTGATCTCAGCTTTTTCAGTGAACCAGCTGGTTGATCAGAGTGTTTCGAGAGAATCAAAACCATTACACACGTAGTCATTGTCTTTTTAATGCATTTTTTTCATGTTACAAATATTGATTGTAGTTGCTTTATAAAAGCTCCTGTGTCTAACCACCCTTCTCCTCTGATCCTCAGGACCTGGAGATCGTCTACTCGTATCTCCACGGGATGGAGGCCTTGTCCAACCTGCGAGAGCACCAGCTGAGGTCAGTGTCTGCACCAATCAGTAAAAGTCTGCATAGATTGGAGCTCGATATTCCAATCACATGAATTACAAATGCTAATTTAAACACAGACAACTCCTCAGTGTCTGCTCCGTAACGAGTTTAGTCAGGGGTTGGAAATATTAACACGGAGCCATCGGCCAAGTGGTGGTAAGATTCGTCTGGTTTTCTAATCCAGCAGACGCTCTGCCCCTAAAACCACTCATCGGCTGGAATTATTCTATTCTATAAAAAGCAAATCTGCTGCTAAAAAAAGGCACAATTACTGAAATCCAGCTCTTACTATGACTTGGCACAGTTAAAGCTTGATTAATGTTAAGTTATGACCTTTTAGGGTTATCGCTTTCCTAGGTGACTAAGGGATAAGAGCTATTGTTTCTTGTAGGTGTGTAAACATTAACACGATATGAAATGTAACAACCTCCAACTCTTCTTAGAGAGGAATTTCATTTGATATTCAGGCCCTTTTATCACAGCATAGGGTCAGGTGAGAGGTGTGAAAGTAGACCAGGATTGACTTCTTTCTTCTTTTTTCCTCACTAGTATGATAGTAACTTTAATGTCTTTTGGTTTTGAATGCTGAGATCCTACCTTTTTGAAATTATGAAATTGTGATGATTGATTGGGTCCATATGGAGCCGCTCCATCTATTGAAACAGGTTTTTTGGATCGAGACTGAAAAAGACGAGCTCGTCTCTACAAAAGAAAAAACAATATCTCAAACGTGATTGAAACCTCCCTGCCGTGAACCCGCCGCTCTTCTCTCCCGTCATCGCGTCGGCCTCCCCGTCCTTTCTGCCCGGCGCAGACTTTTCCAAACACTGCGTGTCAGAAGTCGGTTCCCAGCATGCCTTGTGTGCATACATGTGGATTATACTGGCGACGGAACAATGTAGCAGTACATGACCCGCGAGCTGTAACATTCCACTGTGTGACCCTTCAGAGGCCTCCCCCCGACAATACCCCCCCCCTTCCCATCTCCCTCCTCCCCTGTTTGGATCCTGAGGAATGTCCCCGTGGTCCCACAGACCAGTCCTCCACTCCTGCCAACTTTGATTTTCCCATCCTTTAAAAAAAAAAAAAAAAAAAAAAAAAAACACACACGATTCCCAGCCGTCCCTCTTAACTATGGGATTATGTTATAGATCTTTTTTTTTTTTTTTTTTTTTTTTTTTTTACTCCACATTTCATCTGAGAGGAATGTGTTGTTTTCCCTGTGTAGTCCTTTTTATTTTCACAGCGACTTGTTTTTTTGGAGCCCGGGATTGTTTTTTTTTTTTTTTTTTTTTTTTTTCTGCAACTCGACGGCCGCCCCCAGCTATTTTTGAAGCCTTTTGTGTTTTGATCAGCTTCTGTTTACTATGGTTGCCTGTCAGTAGAGTTAAGGCACAGTTGTCTTCTCTGGAGGCGTTTAGGAAAAGCCTGATGTGGATGACTATTCCTCTTGTTTTATGTTGTGGGGAGAAAAAAAAACGGGGTTTGAATCCAAAAATCAGAGATCTGCGATTTAAAAAAAATAAAATAATGTGGTCCCTCACAAAAGAACAGAGTGAGACAGAATGAGGGTTAAATCCTTGGTTGAAAAATGATAGTACTGTCATATTATTATTCTTTTACATCCTTCATGTTTAACACTCTTAAACTAAGGGAAAACAAAAACAACATTTCACTGATGAGGGCAGCGGGAGCACAACGTGAGGATGAGGAAGTACCGGACAGAGAAAGCTCCTCTGACCTGGATAAATGACACTTGTTTGTGGGAGTCTTGTGACTCTGCGGTTTATTGTTGTTAATTGTTCAAATCCCAAAATAAACTTTAAAAAGAAATCTATCATGGTGCAGTGATGGAGAAACAGTCTCTTCGCTGTTCATCAGTGCTGTCATCAACCAGATAAATAGTTTGGCAACAATACCGAGACACATTACAACCAGATGCATAAAATAAAAAGGAAAAATTATAGATGGCAAAATAAAAGCCCTTTTTAAAAAAACATCGATTTTACAAGAACCATGAAAGTTTTCCTTTCTTAGAAAAAGAGTTTCTTTACAGTTAAGCCATACAGATATAAAGCAGCCTCACCAGATTTTATAAGGAACGTCAGGGGAAAATATCTCACAGCATAAAGAAGCATGATATGCCATATTTGCCCATGAAACAGATTGTATGTCATTCAAGGACATTAACAACATAACTACAGCGGATCTAAAACATCAATCTGAAACTAAAGCAGTCAATGTCATTGCGATAAAATCTCAAAGGCCTCTGTGTGACAAACGTAACTAACCACCACAGAACACATTGTAGAATAACTGGTTTCCTGTCTTGACAGTCGCTTCAATAGACCATAATGCAATGCAGCCACAAGTCTGTCATAATGTGATGCTGATATGAATATGAAGTTGCTCTTCTTCTTAGCAGGTCATTCATATCTATAACATACTGCATCTTAATGTTGATCGGCATCACGTGTTCGCTGCCTGTCACAGATGCTTGCTGAAAGTCCCGTAGGTCCTGTCATGTAGGCGTGACAACACATTCACGAGTATCAAGGGTTGGTTTCGTATCTGAAGCTACACCCTTATTAGAACAATGCCTGGATCCATTCCTTTCCTTTTTGTCCTGTTGTGTAACATTGCTAACTCACCAGAGTTACTGTTTCCTCCGATTGTTTTCTGACTTCCACTCTCTCCCCCCTCCTCCCTCCTCTCCCCCTGCAGGATAATGTGCGAGACGGTGCGTTATGAGAGACATGAGGCCAATGAAGTGCTGTACTAGTAAGTACCACAATGTCTGGAAGTGCACGGGTGTGGTTGTCTGTGTGTTAAATGGGCACGGATGACGTTCATTTGGTCAAATACTTACATACTTGCCAGCGTGTGAACACATTTAAAGGACAAGCGACAGAGGGCGGCCAGTGTAACCACCACTACTCAGAGTTACGGATGAGCTGAGACATGCCGGGTCCACCAAATGGAGCGACCTGGTTGACCGTTGACAGTCGAGGCTTTCATGAAAATGTGTGTGTGTGTGTATCAGCGTCACACCAAACCCCTCTGCAGCACCGCTGACCAACAAGAGCCTAGAAGGTTCAATGCAATAAGGCAGTGTGTGCTGAATAAATACAGAATAACTGTAGCCGTGGTAGCTCATAAAAGTATCTCCTTCATGCTATCAAGTCACTAGCGGCAACGCTTATATGCTTTTATGATCGTAAAGATGTATTGACATCCTCCTGACGGTTTCTGAGTGTGTTTGGACACTTTTTTGAAAGGCTGCAACAGCTGCAGTAAGCAGACAGCGCCGCGGGTGCTCTCTGCTCACTGCATGTTCGACTACCGTCACGTGTTGACGTCTTCCCAACACCCATGGGGAGAATTAAGATCGTCAATTAACGTTATCAGCCTCTCTAGGGGTGACAGAGGATCCCCTATGTAGGTGTGTGTGTGTGTTAGCGGGGGTCCATATGTATTTATGTATGCGTGTGTGTGTTGGGGGATGATGGGGAAGAGTCAACACTTCATTAGAAGCCCATCGACGGTGTGGGAGCTAATTTAAACAATTGGAATGTAGATTAGGTGGTGGTCGCATAATAGACTCCAGTTTCAGCAAGATTCCCTCCGGTCCCCCAACCCAGCCACCACACACACACACACACACACACACACACACACACACACACACACACACACACACACACACACACACACACACACACACACACACGCGAGCCTATAGCTTAGTGGCTCTCTTTGCATTTTTAGTGGTGTCATTAATGAAGAGCTTTCTTAGATGTCCTAGTCAAATTCCTCTCAAAAATGTAAATATGCAAATAGAAACGCTAAAGTGGACGCACATACTTTCTACACATAAACAGTTTTTTTTTTTTTTATAAACCAGCTATTGTGGACGTCGTCTAATACCTCATTCAGACCAACACAGTGAATGATGCTCCCCAACTAAGGTTGGACTCCGATGCCATTCGGTTTTAATTGGTTTACTATTATTTACATATAAACAGCATTTAATCTACCTCCAATGATGGGGAGAGAGAGAGAGAGAGAGAGAGAGAGAGAGAGAGAGAGAGAGAGAGAGAGAGAGAGAGAGAGAGAGAGAGAGAGAGAGAGAGAGAGAGAGAGAGAGAGAGAGAGAGAGAGAGAGAGAGAGAGAGAGAGAGAGAGAGAGAGAGAGAGAGAGAGAGAGAGAGAGAGAGAGAGAGAGAGAGAGAGAGAGAGAGAGAGAGAGAGAGAGAGAGTTTTATGAACAGAAAGTTGTCAATCTGAGACTTTGATTTGTTAATAATGTAATGTTGACTTTGTGAAATTCTGTGTATTGATCCGTGTTTTTGAATGAAATATTGTTGCGATGCAGAGGTGTCCTGGCCTACACATAATATCCTACAAACTTTAGAAAACATATTTATTTGGTATCAATCCCTGCAAAAATCACATCATAACCATCTTAACATGTTTTTCAATGAAAATTAGAACAATGATGAAAAAATGATCATTCCCTCCGATATTGCTCATCATATCGTTATTGCATTTAGTCTAAATAATCGTAATTCCATATATATTTTTTTTCCTTCAAAATAGTCAAGCCCAAGTCATATGTGTGCGTCTTATATAAAAGAGGAATAACCGTAAAGGAGAGTGAAACTACTTTTCTCAGTTTACCTGCAGGCGTAACCATCAACACAGCAGGTTATTTTCTTTTTGGTTTATTGGTTCATTTAATCAGCACGAGTGTGCTAGTTTGTTGCTGCGTCTATGCACAACTGTTTGCATGTGTACAATGCGTGCATGCATGTGTGAACCTATAAAAAAAAGTCTGTCAGGGCTCTTCCTGATAAGAGCAGAGTGTTAAACAGCAGCAGAGGAGATTGACTTTCCTCCTGTGCGAGATCTTAATCATCCTTCTCTCGTGAAAACACAAGCTTCTAACAGCCTGTCTATTTATAACAAGGACAATAATCTGCTGGTAAACCAGAGCTCTTAAAGTCAATGGGGGAATTTAATTGTGATAGTATCTCTATTAAGTTGTAAAACTGAGTCATATGTCAGAGAGTGCACTTCCTTAAAGGAAAAGCCATGGCTCTATTGGATGTACTTTTAGAAAAACTACAGGCGGACACACCAGTTATAAATTGTCTGGTTTCAGTAATCATAAACGGCCTTTATGGAGACCATTCAGAGAGCTTAGCTAAACATTTAAATGTATATTTTTATTTGTCTCTTACATCGTACAACCACACTGTCTGACCTATGTGTTGGGATGAGTGTGTTCGGGGGTTAAAGTGGTCAGGAACGATTCTGGCACCTTTGACTAATACGTCAACAAATCTTATTGGCAGTTTCATACATAATTGTGTCAGGGTGTAAATGTTTAGTGCGCTGCTGCCTCGCGTTCTTTCCAACAGATGCCATCAAGATATTTAACCAAAAAAAAGAAAGTAACGTTGCCCCACAGTCATTTTTCCACACCACACCGGCGGATTTTTACTGGAATTCCCGGAAAGCGCGACGAGACGTAAGCGAAACGTGTAGATTGCTCCACGCTGACTCAGTCTCCCGAAGAAGTCAACAGTATGGTGTATTGAGTTATTGACTTTATTTTCATGCCCGCCGTAGCGCGTGAAGGGGAGTCTGCCTGGAGTGAAACGGACACGCTCAGACTCTGAACCCGGATCAATCAGTGGAGATACGGTGGATGAGTTCAAAACACATATATACAGTGGGATATTTGTGATTTAGAGAGCTGTCTATGAAGATTACGCTTCACTAAATGTGACAAAATTTGATTTCAGGTTAATAAAAAACCCACAGGGGGTCTCCATGAGGGGTAATGGCTGTTCTTCTTATTACCTCCGTGATATTAAGCCTGGACCCCCCCTCTGACCCCACTAACTGTAGTGATCATTTGGTTTTCAAAATGTAAGAAATTAAAAAAATACCCATCACTATTTTTCTGAAGCCTTAGGTGATGGCTCCATTTCACTTTTTTGTCCAACCAACAGTCAAAAATCCAAATATATTTAGAGTGCTATCACATCAGACGCAGAAAAGCAGTTACTCCTAAGTGTGAAGCTAATCAATCAATCTACATTTTCTTACTCTCAAACAAGCTCAGAAGTTTCTTTCTCTCATCTGTTATGCGTCCTTGAAGAGGAGAAAAATACATATTTCTTTTAGTTTTTGCTATTTTTCAATTGGAGCAAACTGTCACTGTTTGGCAGCCATTTTTCTTCTGGATCTTCCTCCCCTGAGTTCGGGACGACGGGAGCCAAAAGAACATTTTACACCGAACTAAATCCTGGCTACATACAAAATGTTTTCTTTTTTTTTTTCCTTCCATAATGTTGCAGAAAAGCACTCAGATTCATACAAATGCCCGAGTTAACGACCCGCACACTCACAATCTCTCTCTAACTATCGTCGACAGTTGGCAGTCCTGGAGCAATGATAGGAGGATGAGGGTAATAGTTATAGAAGTGCTCATGTTTCCTTCCTGGGGCTCTAGATTGCTAGAGTGCAAACACTACACACACACACACACACACACACACACACACACACACGCACACACACACGCAGTCACACTCAATATCTTGTGAAAACATCCCATGCTGTGAGAGCATCCAGAGATTATAGCCCTAAAGCCCCTCTGTGATGGAGGCTGACTGGGCACATTTAATGGAGGCTGCTGAAGAGGGTTGGTACCTTCTGGTCTGCCTTTTAACCTCTTCCTTGTCAGCTCTTTCGGAGTGACCCTTGACCTTTGACCCTCACTGGCCTGTGTGGTCCAACTGAGAACTCCATGCCTTTTTAGATGTGCGTTGCCATGGCGTTTTGCTATTCTCTGTTGAACGATTGTTTTTCAAACTACATGCATTGGAGTCAAAACGTGTACGTTTTGCATTTTAATTAGAGTTTTCCATCATTAATTAGTCCATCAAAACAATATTAATTGTTTCATTTTTAATATTATTTTTCAATTATGATAGACTGTGTGAACTTTTAAAACCATTGCAATTTTCATACTGTTAGTGACCATTAGATTAATTGAGAAAATAATTGTCAGGTTAATTGAAAATTAAAGCCATTGTTAGTTGCAGCCTTACATTTAATAATCAGTTTTTTTTGTTTATTTTTTTGTTATGAGGAATTTAAAAGTCAAGCCTGCCTGTCTTTAAATTTGTGACCATTTCAATCTTTAAATATATATATTTCAATGTATTTCAAGTCAAAGTAACTAATTGTATGATGTCTTTTTTTAATTAATTTATTTTGTTGTTATTGAAACAACAACTAACAGTTAATTCCCGTTGGTGGTAGTGTTGCCATGAAAACAGGAATTTACCTTCCACACATGTCACGCTGAAATCCCATTTTACCCTCACAGTCAGAGCTACACCCTCACAGTCAGAGACCCAGTTTAATTATTTCACTTGTTGTTTTGAGTGAAATAATTAAAAGAGGAAGAAGAAGATGTCTGTCTCTCGTCAGTAGACGGCATCAGTCCAAGTCCAACAAGCTGTTGCCAGGAGAGAAAAAGAAAAACACTTATCTAACAATCATCAGGGCAACAGTTAGGTGTGGCTACACATCTTGTTTAAATAAACCAGTTGTTACTTGAGTTTACTTGATGGTAGTTCCTTGATAGAAAAATGGAATTTATAATAATCTAACATGATAATTCTAAAGAAGAACAGTTAGCACACTGTGATATTTTGACCCCAGGCTGAGATTCACAGTGAGTGTTGGAAAGCTGGCACATCATCATAGGAGGGTTGATGAGGAAACTCAGTGAAAGATGGAACTGATAAAGCCCTCTGATTTCCAATGATCCCAGTGCCGGCTTATATAATCATACATTCCAGTACATGCAGTATGTTCAGTGCCATCATGGAGACATTAGTCATTTGACAAGCATCTGAATGGCCGCAGAGAAACTTGGTAAAGTTGGCAGGAATGTACTGTATCTGAAGTGATGTGGTCTCGAGCACTCCGCCATAGTCTGAGCTTTTTAATAAGGTCCAACAGAAAGCAGAAACATCTAACTATGACCATGTGCTCCAGCGCTTAGCAACCAGGGATACATGTTGCTAAGGTGGTACTTGTGCAGTTGCCAGGTCGTAGAGAGTTTGTGTAAATTGAATAAATAGAAATTGTGATTCAGTTAAATAATAATAATAATCTCATATTTGAGTTAAGTAGGGAATTTTAAACACAATTACAAATTCAAGTGCACAATAATTAACTAACTACCGGTTGCACAGTTTCCCACAGTCGGCTGTCACACCTGCAATAAGAGACAACATAAACTAATCAGGAGGCAAGAAGAGAAGACAAAAGTGATCTTTAAATGTTAAAAAGTGGTAATAGTACGAATGAAAAACTGGAATAGTCAATGGAAAGAATCAATAGGTGTTGTTTTAAAATCATTGTATCCACTTTTATTTAATTCATTATGTTGGATAATACCGGGTTTGGAACATAAACACAATATTTTGCTGATCAGAAACCTTTTACTGTATTTATATCTGTAAATCACATTAACCAGTAAACTCTCGGTCCTCTCCCACCCCCTCTCTTGAGCTTTTTTTTAGCTTTTAGATTAAAAAAAATATGTTTTCAGGACAATCGGACAATTACGAAAAGTGGTATGAATGTTTTATTTCATAATGTCACAATACCATTGTGGTATTGACAGTCTCCTGAGAGTTTTATGGCGAAAACAACACGACAATAACAAGTTAAAATGGTCATATTTTTAGCTGCTTGTTTATATTGGGCCTCTGAATGCGCTCAACACTCCTTTTTTTTTGTATCAGTCCATCCTGTGAGTCCAAACGCTGTTTATCCTGGTTAAAAAAAAAAGAGAATAACTTGAGCGGAATTATTGATAAGATGCAAATAATTGTGTCCAAAATATGACTCAGTTTCTAACTCTCGTCGCCTCATTCAACCCCCTTCCACTACCTCCATGGTACCCGTAAAACCAGATTCCCCGCTGTTAACAGCTTCCCAAGGGGGGTTTTGTGGATCATATTTACCGTTTGACTAATGCTTCCAGTAGTCATGACCCAGTTCAGTCAAGCTGTCGCGGCGCATAAGAGCCTCCGATCTCCTACTTTTTTGGCATTGTATCTCCTCCTCCTCCTCCTCCTCCTCCTCCTCCTCCTCCTCCTCCTCAGCCATGCGAGGTGCTCCCCCTCGCTCCGTACATCTGCGTGCAGGCAATTAATAATTGAGCATCTCGTTCGTGTCATCCCCGAACGAAAAGGAAGAACCATGAAAGGCTGGAGCGAGTCTGGAGGGAGGCGGGTGGAGATCAGCAGAGGGAGAAGGAGAAGGAGAAAGATGCTGTTGGAGGATTTTTTTGCACTGTGTCAGTAGGGTGTGCTGTCTACAGCCTCATTAGTTCTGCAAGAAAAGTGTAGGAGAGGAGGAGAGGGAAGGAGTGGGGAGAGACTTTGTTCTCGGTGATTAGGGAGAAAAAACTCGGTCAGCACAGTGATGCTGGGTGTGAATATATACGTGTCTGTGCAGGCGCGGGTGTTTAATAAGTGCACCCATCCTTTACCTTCCTGTAAGCAAAAACCAGTCCCACATTGCTGACGTGTGACTGGTCATTGATTCTTGCTTCTTTTTTCTTTTCTTCCTCCCTCTGGTTTCAATTAAAAAGTATCACTCAGACCAGGTGAAGATGTTCAGCGACGATCACACGAGCTGCTGCCTCATTAACACCAGAACACCTTCAAGTACGAACGTTCGATTCCGGCTTGATGAGCAGGCTTTCTTTTATTGGGACGAGGTGACATTTGTTTAAGTGTCGACTGGTGAACAGACGGATGTTGGCTTAAATTGATGCTGTGATTTCATAGCAAAGAAAATAATGGGTTTTCGCACCATCAGGTGGAGCTTAACAGTAATACCTGAACTGACGTAGACTGATAACTTTTTTTTTTTTTCACTTTCCATATACCGGAAATCCACTTTTCCTAGAGTTGGATGAGAAATATGAAGGCCAGCTGTTTCCCCCTGTTTCAAGGCCTATGCTAAGCTAACTGGCTGCTTGCTGTAGCAGAATTGATCCTCATCTGAAACAAATAAGCGTATTTCCCAAAATGTTGATGTATTTTTTATCTGGAATAATGCTCATAATTGTGAATAACGTTTATTTTTTTTCAATATTACATAAGACATGCATTAAACAAAGTTCTATTACAAAGTTTAAGTTGAACAAAGATGAAACACAAATTACAAATGTAGTGAAAATAAGTCAAATTTACACACTTTGACTCTTTGTGTTGTTTGAAAATAGTCAGAATGACAAAATAGGCAATAAAGGCAACAAAAAATAAATCCTAAAGTGTTGCAAAATACTCTTATATTTCTTTGCAGGCATAGTGCAGCTTTCGTTGTTAGAATGATCAGGGCTAAATGAAAGCAGTTTACTGGCACGCCTAATTTGTCCACCGAAACTTAAGTGCTCGTTTCAAATTCCCAGCGTTCGAAAACGATGGTATCAGTGTTACGGGTCATGAGAATACTTCCCTCTCTGGGTATCTGCTTCCTCTTCACTGTTTGAAGGCTGGCAGTTGACATGTTTGATGCAGAACTGTTGAACTAGAATTCAGCTCAAATAGAAGTAAAAACACACACAGAATCCTATTTTTACACAAATCCAGGTACAAATGAAAGCAGCAGTTTTCTCTGAGCTGCACAAAGACTTCATATTTAATGTTCAGCCTCTGACCCATCTGGCTGGTTGCATGTGAATCAAAGCAAGCGCTAACTTCATTATCCATGTGCGTAGCGCTTGTTTACATCCTCGGTAGGTTAACACACACACGGCCTCTTTGATAATCCTGCATGTAGAAGGTCCAGTGTATCTAAGCCTGGTGAGGTTATCTCTTTGCATTCCCACTGGTGGCCATGAACATCCTGATATAAACCAAAGGGGTAAAACGAACAAAACCGATGCATAATTAAAAAAAAGTTCATCCTTTAAAAATCACCAGCGTGCTTTATACATTCAATTTCTGAATTTCATATTTAGTGAGTTGTTTATCTTAAGGCAAACTTCCCCCCCCAGTGGAATCTTTTGATGTTCCTTAATAAGGCCTCTGGTTCACTACTAACGGAACATAATGCCTGAAAAAAATGGCAGTACTTTCCATTAAATGGCCACGAGTGTGGTGGAAGCATGCACCCGTGTGTGTACTGTGTGTTTGTTTGTTTGCCAGACATGTTGTCAGAGCCTGACAGCCCGCTACATCATCCAGAGGTCAGTCTGAGTTTACTTCGTCGGCGATGCCCAATTTCCTCGACTGTGTGGGAGGATTGAGTGATGATTCCTCAGTTCATTCATAGTTCTCGCTCTCTCTCCAACACTCTCTCATGTTTTCTCTTTTTTCTTACTTTTACTTTTATTTATTTTTAAAGCAGTGATCCGATTTGTCACAGTGAGCAGGCTTATATTGCTGATGCATTAAATCGCAGCACCAGTGGTACTCCATGTAGATCAAACAAATGGAATAGCAAACATCAGCAGAGAATATATATTTAATGAAAAAACTGAGCACAGTGTTGTCAACACTTCTTCCAAAGTAGCTAACTGCACCAGCTCCAAATGTTGCTAAAGTCCTCCAAAGCCACTTCCCCAAAATGATTATACTGAACATAAACAACGAACATGTGACTGTTGCTCAGTACTCACAGCTGTCAAGCAAGCAGATACTGGATTTTTGAATTTTTTTCCGTCAGAGCATTTGATTCATTGTTTTCTGTCGGGGTGTAATGAGAATTTCAACAAAAGAAACAAAAAATGTTTTTGAAAACAATACCCACCCGAGCTTCATACGAGAGAGTATGGCTCCAACGAATCAGAATTTAGTTCTTTGATGATATTCTAGGTCAATAGTTTTTCAGAAAATAGTGATAAATTCCCATCGCATTTTCCCAAAGCACAAGCACATTTTTCATTTCTTTTTTTTTTTGTGTTACAAACATAACAAACATATTCAGTTCACAGTCATAGTGGACCAACAATATTAGTTTGAATATTGATATTCCCACTCAAGAAGCCTTAACCAGTGTCCTTTCATTTTCCAAATAAAAAGAAGACTTAAACAGTTAACTGTTTATCAAAACAATGAATTGTCTAATTGTCATTGATCATTTGTGCTAAATGTGTCTTTTCTTTCTGTCTTCCAGCCCTGACGACATCGGAAGCTGCTGGTACATCCTGTTGTCCGGCTCCGTCTTCATCAAGGAGTCCATGTTCCTGCCCAGAAGCAGGTAGGATCACCGGCCATGTTGGTTCCGTTTAACAAGCGAGCAACTTCCGCCCTTCAAGGCCTATTTAGAACATCCACATCGGGAGATAAAAAGCTAATCATAGACTAACCAGATCAGGACTATTTTAATTTATACTATCTAAAAAAAAAGAAGTTTATTTCCACTCTTATCAACCTGCTCTTATCCCGAGGAGTAAATAAGGATGTTTTCTTTTACCCAAATTGGCTTTTTAAACATTGCTTGCACAGTTACAAAGGACAGCCAAGCTTCTTTCTCAAAAGGGAAAGTTTTAATCTGATAATTGCTTTATAAGAAATAGACTTTACTTAAATGGGCACAGAAGAAGATAAAGTGGCCACTGCTGCCAACTGCAAGCTGACTTATGTTTCCAAAAAGCTTCATTTATATATTTATTTTTTCCATGTTAATGTGTTTGTACACATGATATTAATTTGCTGATGTAATCCAAAATAGTCTGATATACCAGTGTGTAGTTCCTTCAATCTGCTCAGAGAAGGATGATGGGCTGATATCTTGCATTTTATTGTGAAGCTCCACAGCTCCATCAGCATAACTTTGCAGCAATTCTAGAGAAACAAAGCTTTCTTTCTTGCATAAATTCTCTCGGTGCCTCCCCAAGGAAAAGAACAGAACAAGAGGAGATGAAGGAAGACGTCATGAAATGCACATTGTTGTTACAAAAAAATACAGTCTTTCTAAAAAAATGTTACAACAGAAAAACAGCCAAATAGCCAAAAATAATCCACATACCTGCAATTGTAGTGAACGTAACACTCAATCTAGTCCATGGACCTGGTACACACATGCCTCGACAAACATCTCCATTAATGAGCATATTTCTACAATGAAAATAAATAAGACTTAAGCTTCAACATGTAAAAATATCAATACATTCACTTTCTAGTTGTTTAAAGCATCTTTTAATATATGTATATAGTTGTTGTTGTGGTTAAAAATAGTGTGAAGTCGCTCTAAACATGTCATGATTTACATATAGTTCCATCCCTTTTCTTTCTTTCTTACACGGTAGGTTGTTCCAAGAAAGAAATATTGTAGTCTTTGAGGAAAGAAGAGGCAGTTTGTCACCCCCGAGCCCACCCCCATAATGTCTAATAATTAACTACAACCCCCTCCGAGGACTTAAGATTCACGTTCCCCTCTCCAGCTCGGCGCCATCGGCTCCCAGCAGTGATCACCACCTCTGAAGCCAAGATCCAAATGTTAAAAAGCTGCGATTTCACAAGTGGTTCTGTTACATGAACCGTCTCTGTGGGCGTTCTGAAAACAATGATCTTTTCATCCATTAGCCTTGCATAACACACACACACCCACACCTACGGACGGCCACTCCGAAACACTTGGGCCGCCGCTGCTTTTAAACGCGGAGGGAGGGGGTCGGCGGGGTCGGCTCCGGCTCCGATCATTCTCCGGATTCACAGGAACGTGGGAGGCATTTAGAACGGAAAAGCTCGATCGGAAATGTGCCAAAAAACGCTGCTTCTCTCCCCCCCTCCTTAAACATAACCTTTCCAGTTCTGCCAAGGTGAGAATTTGTGTGTGTGTGTGTGTGTGTGTGTGTGTGACGCCGGAGGAGGATTTGCAGATATTGGCAGATTAAAGTTAATGCCCGACCGCAGTCGCTGGGGAGGAGGCCTCTGGAAAATGTTTACTAAGCATATGTTGCAAGGAGATCCACTCTTGCTGCATGAGACGAGACTGAATATGGTTGATAATTAGCTCACTTTTTTTTTTTTTTCCCTTTTCGAGTGATGCCAACTGCATTGCGCAAGACCTCCTTGTGTCTTTTTCAACTGCGGCGAAATGAAACACACGATCCATGAATTTGTGTTATTTCGCTCATGCGTTGCAACAGAGAAGTGACAGCATGTGACCCGATTTTCTCGACCTCTTGTGATCATGCGAGTATTGATCCGTCCTCTCTGGGAAGCAAAGGTGGGGAGGCAACGTGATGCAATAACGGGGTCATAAAAATCTCTTGGGTGGTTTTAATGCAAACATTCAACGCCAAAACTTAATGTAAGTTTCTTTTAACCTTGACTGTCATATTTCCATAACTTAAAAAAAGTAGTTTTAGTGGCCTTAACCTTAACCATAGAGGAATATGTCAATAGAACACGTCTGTATGAAGACAGAGCACTCTACTTAGCACTCTATTATAGTCTTAGCCTCTACCACAGTGCCTCGTGCTGCATTGAAAACATCATTCTCGGGGGGGAAATGATGCGAGAGAAGACAAGAAGACATTTTGGAAATGACTCATTCCAAAACGACACATTCTGGTTTCAAGTTTTCAAGGACTTCCTGGTCTATAAAACTCAACCAGCACTTGAATTACAGTGTACATTTTCAAATCAAGATAAAAAATAAATAATTAATAATACATATATTTTCACGACAGTGTTTGTATGGTCGGAAGCGTAACTGTCCCACTTCCTGCTTCAACAGGTGTGTCAGTGTTTTCGCAGAAGTGACACGTGAATATTGGATGGTTGTTTACGCAGTGAGGCATTTCCACATTAGCCGCCTCGTTAAGCTTCGACCATTTTATCATCTCGGACGCTTTCGCTTTAAATGAATGGTCATAGCAACATAGAAAAGTGTGTGTGTGGGGGGGGGGGGGTGGCTGCTAGGGGAAATATGTTGTGACGTGTGGAACTGAATGGAGTCCAGCAGGACTTCCTGAAGCTTTTAAATGTGTGCTGGAATTGGGTTTCAGACAGACCTTGCCCAGAAATGGCTGCTCGTATCTCCTCTGGCAGCAAGGTTGAAAACCTGATATGCCTCCATCACTCACTCACTCACTCACTCACTCAGTGCTTCTGTCTCACTCTGATGCCCCCCCCCCCCCCCCTTCCTCTCGCTGATCGCTGTAGAGTGAGATGTGATCCCAGAGGAAGAGGAATGGCTTAGTCACTGGGTGAATAAGCCGAAGCTCTGTGCCTTTTTTTATTTAACCCAGAGGCCAGCGTGAAATCAAATACAGCTCAAGTAAATAAATCTTAGCAAGCGGGGTGACTTTAAAGCCTGTAGAAACACGTGCCGTGTTAAACGTGTAATTGAAATACATCAGTAAACTGGGATACATGATAATGAGTTTTGTCGGAGCAGGCCATCACAGAGTGATTCATTTGTGCCGTGACTTGGCAGAGAGACACAGGAGACTTCTTGTTGGACTCGGACCAATCGCAGCCCGCCTTCTTTTTGTGACATACACCAGTAAAGTATTGCATTCGTATTAGTTGTATTGCATTCATATTAGTTGTTGCACTTACTGTATTCGTATCAGTTCGCTGCACTTATCCTATTCGTAGTAGTTTGCAGCACTTATTGTATTCGTAGTAGTTTGTAGCACTTATTGTATTCGTATTAGTCTGTTGCAATTATTGTTTTCGTAGTAACTTGCTTCTGCACTGTACTTTTGCTCTGGTTTATGCTTTGAGATGCTTGTTTAAGAAAGGAGATGCACTTATGACTTCTGGTGACTAGTAGTTCTCTTGAATACCAATGTTGAATACACTTCCTGTAAGTCGCTTTGGATAAAAGCGTCTGCTAAATGACTGTAATGTAATGTAATGTAATGTAATGTAAAGCATCAGAGACTGACTTGACTGTTCCACCCGGCAGCACCAACAGCAAAATGCTTATGTATGTAATAAGAGTTTTCTGAACGGAGCTGAATCTTGAATCATTTATCGACACGTGTTGGTGATGGCTCTGTCTTTTGGCATTCCCATCTCGTGGATAAAGAAAAAATCCTTACTTGCGGTTAGGTTTTTCAGTTGACAGAGCACTCTTTGCTGCTATCGGTCTACATCACGGTACATGTTGTGGAAGTTGTCAAAGCATAAAAAAAAATGTGGACACGCTGGCATTATTTCTGTTTGATGCATCGGCTGTATTCCACCAAAACACACAACGCCACACGGGACGAAAACAAGCAATCTGTCGGTCAGATGCCCCCCCACATCCGTCGGTCAGGCCGTAATCAGGCTGATATCGTGTCGTCTGATTTTGCCCTAATGGGTTTAGTTTGTGCAAAAGAAGAGTGACCTTCCACATTTCAAATCCACGAACCTTTAACACAGAGTTCTTGAATTTTTCTTCAGAAAAGTTGCAAATGTCAGAGCGAGTTAGGAGTTATTTATAAAAAATGAATTATTTCTAATATAAGATGTGTTGATGCTGCAACTCTGTTTTCTGCAACTCTGCAGGGTTTTTTTTTTTTTTTAGGCAATGGACAGAACCAGAATTTGGCAAAGCATCTAAGTAATAGCTGTCTTAATGACTTTTTTTCACCCCTCAAATCAGCAGCATTTATGAGAGTAGATCTTCTTTTTTAAATGCTGTGTAATGAATATGTTGTTATATTTTTAGTTCCAGTTTCAATAACAGCCCAGTGTATGGGACTTTTAACTTCCACCATGACATACACTTTATTAACCCTGTACTGGTTTGTACTTCCCCCTCCTTCATGGTACTGCCTCTCATTTATTATCACTATCAGTTGACTGCTGTCAGGACTTTACCTCCGGTCATTAACTGGAAGAGTTTCCTGATAATCCGCCTTTATCAAAAAACAACTCCTCTTAACTGAATCAGCACACGGCAGCAGCCGGGCTCCCAGTTTAGCGGAGCGACGTCCAACTCGTCTCTTCTGTTTGTGTGAACTGCTTGAAGGAAAAGGTCAGTAAAGCATCAAATCATTTCTTGACAGCCAGCAGCAGCCCAGACAGACTCATCTGTGACCGCAGATGACAAACTGATCCAGCGATAATTTATTCTGTACTCACACAGACGCAGATGTCTCTGTTGCTCATGCACTCTGTGTTGTGTGGAGGTTGACAGAAAGGTGATTTTTTTTTTTTTTTTTTTTTTTTTTTTTTTTACTCCTGACATGGATGAAAAACAACACTTACTTTAACTGCAACTTAAAGTATTTGCTTCTCAAACTGAAAGTCACTGTGGCCGCTCATGTGGTGATTTTTGTGACCCTCTCGATGTTGAAATGATAACATATTTCAAAACTGATTGTGAAAGCGAGGAGAATTGTTTTCCTCTTTTTTTTTTTTTTTTTTTCTTTGGAGAAAAACATTCTTAAATAACTTTGTTGCCAGCAGTGACTCACATGAGCACTGGTACCAGAGTAATGAGGCCACTGACCAATAGAACCGGATACACTGTAAACAATACATCGATGGTTTTGACATTAAATTAAAGTTGAACTGAACTGAACCAGTGTTGAATTGTTCACTCTGTTCATGAGCTGGAGCACAATTTAAAGGGGCACTCTACCAATTATTACAACAGCCTTTTGAAAGCGGTTCTTTAATGCGTCCTGTGGCTCAAAAGCTGTTTTTGTCTGATAAACATTTGGAGTAAAAAGCCTGCAATATAAATTGGGGCCATGGAGTTTGAAAGACGTAGGTATTTACAGTACCTAACAGGGAGGTTTTAATGAAGACACACTAACAAATTGCAGTGTGGGAAATGTAGGATTCAGCATTTTTGGTACTCATTTGGAATCCGTTGTCTCTTGCAAGTCCCTTCAGAGGAACCTAAGAATTACCTTCAATCAACTGCTCTTAGGTTAGGGTTAAATACTGACAAGAGTCGCTGGTTTCCAATTATGTTTATTTTTCACCAGTAAAGCAGTTTAAAGTCTAATCCTTCATCCGCCATGCTGCCTACTCATTAAATCCTGAGCTGTGTTGTTAGCTTTTACATTCAAACCAGGATCAATGCTGATCCGTGAGCACGAAAATCTGTGGCTGAAGTTAAAAAGTACGGAGGAAAGTGGCTGAAGTCGGCACAAACTACACCCAAATGTCATGAGAAATGGAGTGTTTTTAGAGAGCTATAGTTTTAATTTTTATCAGATAAATGACTATGTGGCTGATTTGAGTCGCGTGTAAAAAAAAACAACCACAACAAGCTTCTATGATTTAAATTTCATCAAAGTAGAGAAAAAGAAAGCTTATTGAGCATTTTTGACTATGCATGCTGGGAGGCATGTTATTAGACTAACAAAGTTTCCAGAAAAAATCTAATCTACCCACGAGCTTCATCATTATTAATTACTCATTATTATAAAGAAGTGTTAAATTCTACAGAATGCATAACAGTTGTCCATGAGTAACTTTTACCAAAAGAGGAGAACGAATGCTGTCCTCACCTCCCCATCTACCCCGACGTGACACACACACACACACACACACACACACACACACACACACACACACACACACACACACACCCTGTCCTCTCTATCACTTGTATCTCTGTGGCAGGAAGTGAGTCGTACGCTGGAATGCTGGCTGTAGTCAGTGCGCCACATTACACACACAGAGAGAGAGAGAGGGGTGGAGAGTGAGAGAGAAAGGGGGCAGAGCCATTGGGCAGAGGCTGATCCGCACACACACACACACACACACACACACACACACTTTCAGAGCCACACACTCCCATTCTCAGACAGCTACACTCGGGTGTACGCAGGACGATATGCCGCAGTCACACCGGAGTCTCGGGACTTGGAGGGTGCTTGCCGGAGCGACTGTGGACTAACCGTGGGAATCCTCTTATCTTATCTTATCTTATCTTATCTGTCGGTGCTGTCACTCTGGGAGCGGTTTGGGAGAGTCGGGGGTGAGTGTCCGGACTACTACAGCCGCATGTAACTCCCGTATATGACTCACTTGAAGCTCTGCCCAGAGAACACTCTTGTGTTTTTTGGGGTTGTAATTTCAAAAATCTGACTCGTGTCGGGGCCGCGGAGCCCGCTGCTGTGTAACCTTCAAGTCTGGAATGTGAAACACGACTTTGATGTTATTTTGGATCTGTCAGTGCGGAGCAGTGTGTGCTGCCAGTATATATATATATATATATATATATATATAAAAAAATGTGTGTGTGTGTTCTTCATGTTTGGGTCGGGGGGCGTTATACAAGACTTTTGGCAACTTTGAAACCAAAACAAAGATGGAGCTCCTGCTGTGGGGAGAAAGTGTAAGAAATGGTTTAAAGATGCTGAGATGATTGATTGATACGCCTCGGAAAGGTTTGGAGCGGCTAGATAAGTCTCTCTCTCTCTCTCTCTCTCTCTCTCTCTCTCTCTCTCTCTCTCTCTCTCTCTCTCTCTCTGTCTTAAGCTTCAGTGTCCTTTTTCTCTTTGACATTACTTTGTCAGTGAAGTCGTATTTCGGGAAGCTAAAGTCACGGGCCGTACGCACATTCTTGGCAATCAGTGTCAGCGTCTATTTCAGAAGTGACGGGGCAAAAATGTTCCGGGGGCGTGTGTGTGTGTGTGTGTGTGTGTGTGTGTGTGTGTGTGTGTGTGTGTGTGTGTGTGTGTGTGTGTGTGTGTGTGTGTGTGTGTGCGTGTGTGTGTGTGTGTGTGTGTGTGTGTGTGTGTGTGTGTGGTGTACACGCCGAGGAATTCTGTTTATGTTTGCAAGGTGAGGGGTGGTTGGATGGACCACCGCAGCTCAGAGGGGACGTTGGTAAAACCCCCTCAAGCCTGGATGCTGTTTTCATTGACGAACACTTCAGAGAACGTCCTCGCCCTCCTCTGACCTCCACCTTCTCTGAGCTGGGTCTACAGTCTTGCATCACCAGTTTAATCTTTGTCCTTTTTTTTTTTTTTTTTTTTTTTTTTTAAGGGTCCGGTGGGTTTAAAAAAAAAAAGCTGGTGTGCCCTCTCAACACTTTACTCAGTTAAACGGATTAACAGAGTGAGAATCCCCATCCTTCCTCTACCCTCTACCCTCCAACCCTTCAACCCTCCGCCTCCAGCTCAGTCCAGGGGTGCAGATTAGGGATTGCACCGGTTCAGTCAGACGGCAGAATGGATCTGAGGCTTTGGCCGGTGGGGCTGTCGGGGCTCGCAGAGTGGAAAGGCTGGTGATGCATGTGGAATGACATTCCAGACGCCCAGGCTTGTTGTGTAACGGGAGGGGGAACGCAAGGCCACTGAGGCAGGGGAGATGTCAGTCAGTCAACTGAGAGAGAGAGAGAGAGAGAGAGAGAGAGAGAGAGATATTGGCCGCCATACAAAAGCGCCTGATGGGAGCACAGATTAACTTTTTAAAAGAAAGGAAGTTTACTTTTTATATTCATAATATCTTGATTCTAGTTAAGCTCTAAAATGAGACGTCCCTTCTAAAGTCAGAAAAAGACAAGTTCACGTTTTCTAAATCTTTCATCGAATCTTGGCAGAGGTTGGAAAGATGAAACCCAAGACCTTCATCTGCATCTCATCTTTAAGCAACAGGTGCTATTACTGGTGCAGCTTTTATTTTGTAGATCAGGACGGCTGTGCGATTATAGATTCAGTCGGCCTTGTGAGGATTTGAAAATACTGTGAATTGACGATGTAGTACTTCATTCATTTAATCTGGGTTTTTATTACCTTTGAACAACAGACTTTGACTGACATGAGGCGTCCATGTTTGTTTGGATTTCGGGCCCTTCCTATAAAGTACCAATTTGAATACATTAAGTGTTCAGAAACATCCCAGTTTCCCCAGTCGTAATGACCACTTTAAAGTCAGAAACTGGAAACGCTGATATGACATTAAGCTGCCGTACAAACACATATTTTCACTTTGCATACGTCTCCTAAATTGCAAAATTGTTCATTGAACATTTCTTGCTTGATTCTTTTTTGATGAGTTTTGTTTTTCGGTCTATGTGCGCGCCATCTTTATGTATTTATGTACCGCGTGTTGTCTGTTGTATTTTTAATGTTATCTGCAGGCTGAATTCCCTCCTTCACCTCCTTGCAGAGTGAAGATAATGATTTTTTTTTTTTAACATCGGTATATACACTTTTCCTCTGAAAGCGCAGCACACATAACAGCATTTTGGTGATTGTTACGCTGATGATCTTCGCTCTGTGCTGTGCTCGGTTTATAACTGACTTACAAACCTGGTCAACCATCTGGCACATTTCTTATCTTTCTTTCTTATCTGGTTTTGTACGTTTGTCAGCCAGCACACACTGTAGTTCCCAGGGAAGAAAAAAAAAAAGCAAAAAAAACTTACGTCAACTTGACCTGAATTCCTCAGTGCTGCATTATTAACAGCAGATAGGTTGTGCACACATCAACGGTAGTGGTAGAGCTAATACAAATGAATATATTTGCATGGTTCAAACTTTGCAGTGTTACAGTGTTGATTGCTGTAAAGACGCCCAAACCTCAACTGTCCTCCCAGTTGTCATCCACTGGGAGGACAACATGGTCGTTTCAGACATATTATGTTTATTGCCTGATATACATTCACCCCCACAGCAGATGTCATGCTTTAATATCTGCTCAGGACTAGTCATAGAGCAGTTGGAGGCTTTAATCTTCCAAACAAGACACGTTTGTGTTTTTCTAAACCCTCCCACCCCCTCACTCTCCACTTCCATAATCCCTTCTCTAATATCTCACATTGCCAGTGGCATTTGCCTCCCGCAAAATGGAGGATTGGATTACTAATGTCAGGAATGTCTAATGGAGGAAACATGATTGAACACGTCGCTTTGTTGTTAGCATTTTTGGTGGCCCAGCGTGTTTGGTGTTTCGTGACTCCGCATTGGTTGGATTCACTCCTAGCAGAGCCGGGCCAAAGGCAGGCTCAACAGGATCAGAGCTGGTACCGGCTCCAGACGTCTGTTAAAAACAAAATAAAACGGATCAAAAAGCACTCGCTCGTTCCTCAGAAGCTGCTGCCCAGCTGACAAATCATCTTTCCTGGAAAATAAGTTGCAAAAAGAATTACAACGTTTTTGTCTTCTCGTGAGGGGAAAATACGGAGTAAGCTCTCCGTTCTGCTGCTCTGTTTGGCCCTGTGGTGGAATCCCGGCTACGAGCAGAGTTAAAACGCATTAAACCGAGGCTCAGGCAGAGCGAACGGCATCCATCAGCAGTAACCCCGTCACTGCCTTCATCAGATCCGCTCCAGTCACTGAAGTCGTCTTTGATTTCAGTTTGCGCTTCGCAGCAGAAGCTCGCTGTAATCACGTGGACCTCATTGGACAAACTCTTGTTCAAGAGGCGTCAGAAAGTGAGAAACAATTAAGTCAAAGTAAAATTGCAGCCCTGGCAGAGAAAACAACAGAACGGCTGACAAAAGAGGAAAAAAATCACAAAACATGACAAAGGCTTGACTGTGAAAGGAGGCAGAAAGAGAAAAAGCAAAGTAAGCGAAATTGACTTTTTTAGAAAAATAAAAGGCCCCAGAAAAAAAAATCATTATTTGCTCTTTGCCAGAGTGTCAGGTAGAGTAACGCCGGCTCTTTTGCAGTTGGCTGGTATTTATGTTCCAGCCTGATCGAGCCGTGCCCACAACATGTAGCCACAAGCCCGAGGCCCAAAAGCATTTAGACCACGCTGTGCCTGAGGTCTGCACCCGTCGGTGTGATTGATGAAAGCTGCCACCTCCACAGCCTCAACACAGGTAGCCAAACCGGTGCTCACTTCACTGTGAGACCAGAGGAGAACTTTCTACACCGGCAGTTACTCACTTTGTATCGGTTACACACTGAAGTTCAACAAGAAAAAAAGGCCTCAACGGACGCCGGTGTATGAAATGAGAAAGAACAGCGACTTACTGCCAGAGATGAGGATATAGGTCTCTAATGTGAGATCATTTGCATATGGGATTGATCTAAAACAATCATAGTTTAGTCTTTAAATGTCAAAAACTAGTGACAAGCGGCCATCATAACATTCCAGGGCATCCATAAATTGCTTGTTTTGCTCAACTAACACTCCAAAAGATATCATTAGACAAGAAAAAGCAGAAAATCATCATATACAGCAGCATTTTTGCTTAAAAATGACTTAAACCATAATTTGATTATCAAACTAGATAATTTTCTTATGACTAAATAATCCAATGATCCAATGATTAGTTGTTGCAGCTCTAAACAATAAAAAAACAGAGTTTAAAAAGAAACTTACTAGAATATAGAAATAAGTTTATGTGAAGTAAAATAAGACAATAAAAAATGAATGAAGAAATGAAAGAAACTACTTTGATTTATTGTCTGTCTACCGTCCATCAACGAGGTTATTCTTGTAATTGTTTGCTCTGTTGTTTGAATGTTTTACGTTATAATTATTTCAGCTCTGAAATATTAATAATAAATACACGTTTTCAGCTTCCACACCCAATTGACTCAATGTAAACTTAGATCCCGGCTGCTGAATCTGAGTAATGTAAAACAACGTTGCGCTGAACGAGGAAGGCCGCTCACGCTCTTCAGCCGTCCGTCTTCTTGGAGTCACTTGAGTTTATCTTGCAAAACAATCAGCAAACCGACGAGATGCGTGTCGCGTTCTGAATCGAAAAGATGTTATAAATGACAAACAAGGAAATCCTTGTGTCTCTGCATTGAGGTCGGCCGCTCGACAAAGGCTGCATTCTACACCAAACCCACAAGTTGGATCTCCTCATGCTCAGAGTTTCCGTGGCTGCTGCCCTCCTCTGAGACATTTTGGTGCTTTTTTTCTCAACGCTCCCCGGTTCCCCTCTCATTAGGCGCTACATACTGTACAAACTGTGACGTCGACGAAAGTGGACCTTTCCAGAGGCGGGTGTTTCCCTTTTCAGGTGGGAGTGGTCCCAGCTGAAAGGAGGAACTGTCCATTCAATGCTGCTCTGTTCAACATTTAATACAGAAATTCCATACAGCATATTTAAAATGTCGGGCACAGACTCACCGATTGACTTACACAGACGCCTCGGATGTCAGTGTGAGCTTAAAAACTCTAAATGAAATACGCCATTAGCAGACTTTCCGGGGGAAACAACATTAACGGCTTTGCTTTAATTCTGCTAATAATGTTGACGTCCAAATTCTTGTTTTTCTCATCATTTCATTAATTTCTTTTTTTTTTTCCTGTCCAGTTTTGGGAAGCGATCAGCCGGCAGCCTGCGGCGTGGATGTGAGTGCATCGTCCTGGAACCCTCAGAGATGATTGTGGTGAGTCCCATTATTTTCAGACTTTTAGCACACTGGCATCAAGCACACAAAATATCGTTTTTCAAATGTCTTTTTTTTTTTTTTAATTTTTTGTTGAAGCTTTTCCCACCCAAATGCCAATTTTCAAGTCATTATAACCCAAATCCAAACACCTTTATTGTGTTTTTGTAAACCAAAGTGCTCCTACTCTGGTTCTTTTCTATCCTAACAAGTGAATTACATTCATCTGGTCTAAAATAATACCTTATTCTCTTTAATCCAGCAGTGCTTGGGCTCCACACGACTGAAGTTAGGCTTCAGTTTTCTCTGATGTTAGCATAGTGGATAATGATTGATTGATTTCAGAGTTCCTTCATGTGTAAAGAGTGAGCTCTACTCTGAGGATCACCAAACAGTCTGACGCCAGTATAGCAGAGAGCTGGTCCTGTGATGTTTTTCTACTAATCTTTTATAAGTGCCTCATATTGACATTTCATCGCAGCCTTAAAGCACAGCTGTATTTTATTGTCCAGCATGTGTGTGCGCGTGAGTTGCTCCAGTCCACGACTGCTAGAAATCTCTGACCCAGTTTTATGGCAAATCAAACGTTGGCTCACAAAAGAAGTAGTTGAGACGCAAATCATTCCCGTCTCAATCATCTGTTCACCAGAAGCTCTCCGAGGCCTGCAGATATCAGAACACATGCATTTCTGCTGATTCGTTTGTGTTAAAGGGCGGCAGTATACTACAGACAAACCCATGTTGTCAGCTGACGTTTATACTGCTGAGAGGAAAACGTATATGCAGCATGATCTGGTCATGTGTTGGCACTCTACACCAGACATTTGCGAGTTGTAACGTGAAAGAAGAGCTCACCCTTCTTCTGCCGTAACTTTTTGTATCAGCTGAATGCTTTACATGAACCCCCGCAGATAGACACTAAAAGTACAAAGAGTTTTTTTTTACATTTTGTACATTTCCTATCATCATATGCTCCATAAATCCACCCCCAAACGGAGGAGGAGCACGGAGGAAAAAGCATAATTAATATTGTGTTTGCCAGGTATCAGAGTGTTGAGGGGCAGTGAACAAAGCTGTTCAAATATCCAGCAAATCTGTGCACGCTGCGTCGATATGAAGCCGATACACAACGGCAGTTTGATTTCCGACTGACCCGATCTGTCCACTGCTAAGGTGCTGATGTCGATTTTGATTTCATGCACGCTACTTTAAAACCACACGCTCCCTCTCCCTCATTTCTAGCATGAGGGGCGGCTGTGGCGTAGTGGAGAGCAAGGTAGTTCTCCAATCAGAGGGTCGGTGGTTCGATACCCGGCTTCGGCAGTCGATGTGTCCTTGGGCAAGACACTTAACCCCAAGTTGCTCCTGAAGGCTTGCCATCGGTGTGGACTGGATGTTGCATGAATGTTAGTTAGAGTCTGATGGTGGCACCTTGCATGGTAGCCTGTCATCAGTGTGTGAATGGGTGAATGATATGTAATATACTACTGACTGTAAGTCGCTTTGGATAAAAGCGTCTGCTAAATGACTGTAATGTAATGTAGCACTTACAAATCCGCCCCTCTGCATGCATATCTTTTTTTTTTTTTTTTTTTTTTTTTTTTTTTTTTTTCAAGATGTGAAACATAACCCACGTCTGGACTCTTGACAGTATATAATAACGACTGGTTGGCACCGCTCTGCAGCCACAGCACATCACATGCTGTAATTGCCATGTCTCCACGAGTGTGCCGTTGTAGATGGAGGGGAGTTTGGTGGGTGGGGGTGGGGGGCTTCTGTTAGCTGATCCTGTATCAGCAGCTCCTCACAAACCCGTCGGTAATAACACCCTGTGCTCTGCTCGATGCAGACACTTTCTGGCCTTGCCCCCTTTTTTTTTTTTTTTTTTTTTGCTATAATGGGTGTCAACCCGCCCTGCAATTACCGAGGAGGATTTTGTGCTGCTGAAAAATATAGATACATATGTATTAACCCCCCCCTTATAAGTTTGTGTTGAACACAGAAAGACCACACAGTTAGAAACATGAGAAAAGACACCAACGTGTTAGGAAAAAAAAAAAAAAAAAAGAAGATAATAATAAGTGTCACAGTTTCTATACATACCCACACGAATGCACACACTGCTCCGAGATTTGCAATTATTAGACACACAATCACACTTTTACGCTCTCGCTCCCCCCCCCCTGCCGTTGTCATGGCAGCAGTTGGTATGGCAGAGGGATTTTTTTTTTTTTTTTACTGGTGTAATCCCAGAGGCTGAGCGCTGTGAAATGTGAAGCCGCAGTGAAAGCGGCGAGTGAGCGAGAGAGGAATGGGTCCAGAGGAGAAGAAGAAGAAGAAGAAAGAAAATAAACTTAAATATCTTGTTCCAGCGTGACCCAAAGCCCGCCAGGCTACAGAGTGGTCCCGTTCAACCAAAAATACTTTAGAAAACTAGAATATGACTTCACTGCACAAATCGTGTGCCAGTTTCCACTCGGAAAATGTCCTTTTTTTTTTTTTTTTTTTTTTCCCCTCCTTTGAATTTCATTAAAAATGAAAATCTTGTTTTAACATGCATTTCATTGCAGTTAATACGTTTAACAGACACGGAGTTGAGGGTGCGTCCGTTTCATCATCTTGTCTTTTACTCCGTCAGGCTCCATCTGTGCTTATCAGCCTTGTCAATCAATCCCCGCCCCGCCCCGCCGCTCTCCATCTCCTCTCCTCGCTCTCTATCTCCCTCTGTCTCTCTTTTTTTTCGCGCTGTGAGCACCCTTTTGACGTAGGTGTGCATCCCACACACACTTCTATTTTTACGCAACGAGAGGGGCGGCAGGCAGGCAGGCAGGAAGGGAGGGAAGGGGAGGAGGAGGAGGAGGAGGTGGAAGGAATCTGCGATGGAGTAAAGAAAAAGGGTGGGGTTTATTTTGGGGCTTGTGTGTTTGTGTGCTTTGGGCGTGAGTGAAGATGAAGACAGTCACTCCCCGCTCTCTCCGTCTCCCTCCCTCACTATCGTTCCCAGGTGGACTATATGGATGAAAATGAGGAGTACTTCCAGCGGCAAGCCTCGCACAGACAGTCCCGTCGGCGCTTTCGGAAGATCAACCAGAAGGGGGAGAGGCAGACGATCATCGACACCGTGGATCCGTACCCCACCGGGAAGCCGCCCATAGACCGGGGATACCACACGGTGAGTTGATGCCGACGGTTTGTCTGTGCGTTCACCCTGCGCTGCGGTGGATCGCTGTGGGTCGCTCTTGGGTTTTGCGTGTCTTGCTCCTTCTTCAGGACCTGTTGTTGTTGGTGTTCGCTGAACATTTGTCTTCCCTGTTACACCAGATGTGTGTTTCCTCTCTGTGTGCTGGCCTCAGCTTTCCCATCGGTTGTAGGTTGTTGTGTTTGGATGTGTCCCGAGGAAGGGGGCAGCCTTGTCCCCCTGAGAGTGGACCGATCCCTCCTCCCTGGAGCGTTGCAATTGCGTAGAATGAAGTTGTAGCTTGTGCTGGCTTTGGTTTGCCGGTCCTCCCCCTCTCTGTGATACATGTTTTGTGGTTTGTTGATCATCCTATATACTGTATTTTATACGTGCATATTCAAAAATGCTGTTTGTTCGTGGTTCCTCTTGTTGGCAGAAATGACTTCTGATGGTTTTTAGCACTTTTCTCTCCAGCTTTTGCACCCTAACACACTCCTTCACCAATGCATCGCTTTAACATCTGTCCTGAGTTGCCTCTGCAGTTGTGTGAATGTTAAAAATGTCAGCGTGTTGCGAAGCACATTCAAGGTGAATATTGTCATGCAGTTCCTTGGATTTATAGAAAGTGTGTCCTTGAGAGTTATGCCTTGGAGATGCCTGTTTGATCATTGAACCAAGTAAAAGTGAAAATGAGTAGTTTGGTTAAAAAGTTGTGTGTTTTTTTTTAAGCAGTGCTTCCCAACCTGAGATCCAAGAAAGGCTCTGAAATGAATGTGAGGGGTTGCAAACGTTTCCTCTGTGTTGTGAAACGTGAAATTCACATGCTCTGGTTTTTAAATGTATTCAAATGAAAGTGCATGTGTGAAAGGACGATCACTTCAATAGGACAGCTGGTTCATGTGATGGGCTCACAAGCAAAAAAAAACATTTCAATGAAACATATGAAATAGATTCTATCAGTAGTGTCATTTTAACAGGCATCTTATTTCAAGCCCCTGTTTCAGAGGAAAAAGTGACACTTAAGTTGTATCACTCCTGTACAGCTGTAACATATAATTGAATTTATCTGTGAAACAAATTGATTTGCATCATCCCACAATCTCAAGATTCATTTATGAAGATTCTTATATTCATCACTGTCTTGATTGTTTTTTTAAGTAACAGGCATTTGTTTTGCTGTACATACAATAAAGAATTGGGACAGTTGATGATTGAGAATAGAGTATATTATGATTTAATGATATTTTTTTATAGGAACCACTTAAAGAAAGAGAGCAATGGAGGAGGAATAAGAGAGTTTGTGAGGAGGAGAACGTTCTGTGTCAGATGGTGCCCACTTCCATGAGCCTCGCAGCTGTTCTATTCTTATGAACCCTCATTTACATACTCAACAGTTGGGCTGGTGTTAAAAGACATTTGTTTGTCAAATCATACCCCAGTGCTAAATATTCTGTATTTAAAACACTCCTTTCACTTCTAAGTAAGTCCTTATTCAGCATTTAAGAAGCTGGACACGTCTGCAAACTTAGTTTTGTTTTTTTTGAGGGATTGTTTTTGATGAAAAGTGAAAGCAGAAGTGTGGTTTGGTGCTCTGGCAGCGAAGACCCTCATCCAATCAGATTGCAGCATATTTGTGGAAGAGTATTGAGTATTGACTCCAGCAGAGGAAGAGTTAGCTGCCCGTCGTGTGTGCACCAGCTCCTCTCCCTTCTCTGCTTTTTCTTTCCCTGGGAATAGGAAGCAAAGCATTTTCACACTAATGATGCAAATACCCAGCATGCAGTTCTTACAAACGGCGTTTCCTGTTCTGCACAATTTCACTGCATTCCCTTCATTCCCGACGTTCCCTCTGGGGGATTCTGTTCAGTGCACCCGGTTCTCCTTGGAACCCTGTGAAACAATCACGCTTAAAAAAAATAAAAAAAATAAATAAAGGTTGCGGCAAGCGTCATCTTCTCCCTCCAGCCCCACCCTGATCCCTAAATATAGACTCGCTGTGTTTTTGCTTCAAAAGACTGCACTGAACTTTCGCATGGCCCGACATCACCCGTCGCACACTCGGCTCTCCCCGCTCCAGCGCCGTTCCTGTGGGAAGGATGGAGCGGGGTGCCATGGCAACCAGCAGTCCCGAATGGGCTCTGGTCGAGTGCACTTAGAAGTACAGTAGGGAAGGGAGCTAACTTAACAAGAGTGCAGTACGCCGCTGCTGCTGCTGCTGCTGCTGCTGCTGCTGCTGCTGCTGCTGCTGCTGACGGAGGGGTGGAGTGGAGCAGAGCGGCAGAGAGGCTGCATCTGGGCGGATGCTAAGCTGACATAGCAAGCTAATCTCCAGCATTTAGGATGCCAGGCAGCGCTCAGATTTTCCGCCCTCCTACCCCGAGGCGTATTTAGGAGGTGAGAATAATGCACCGAGGAGAAACTTGGGATTGAAGAAAAAGGAAATCTCTCTGGCAGGCAAGGTTTTTTTATTTTATTTTTTTTATTCAGCTTAGTCACTCTTATGAAGGCAAATGTGAGGCGAGGTAGGAAAACATCAGAGGAGCCACTGATCTGAAGCTTTGAAAGCTCTTTAAATGTAAGAAATACTGAAGAGAAGTCTGTTTTCCTCAGGGCCGAGGTGATTATTATCATTGTCGAGCTCTCCGTTTAAGGTTACTGTTACTTTTTGTCCTCTAAATTAGTGAGAGAGTGAGAGAGAGAAGAAGCGGAACATCCTCACATTTGTGACGGATGAGTGACTTAAATAGTTGATCCATTGTCAATGTTTTTATTTATTTATTTTTGGCTGATTGATTAACCAATCAATTGTTGTCAGCTCTTGTTTTATTGAAGCAGTATCTCAGAGATTGGATTTTACCTTAATTCATGTAATAGACAGGACAATGCTGGCAGACATTGAAGTGTAAAAAAAGTAAAAGAACCACACTATCTCCAAAATGTGTCCAAATCAAAAGTATATAGCTAATGCTCCTGTCAGACTTTTATAATTATATATTTTATTGTTATTACTGATGCATTTAAGTAGCATTTTAATGTTTTTTTAGAGTCTTGTTTAAACTATACTTTTGGGTAGTTATTCCAATATATTGTATAAGGTACACAATAGTTACTTTACTTGCTATTTAAACAATGTTTCAAATAAGATAAAAGACATTAAATTCATTTATTTCATTATTGCTCTCGTAAATTATGAAACCTTTCATTAAATACTTGACGGCTAAGTTCTGTTTTTGTGATCACGATGAGATGTGCCGTATCAATATCAGCCTCCATCCTCAGTGTTGCTTTTGAATCCTCAAATAGCTAAAGCCTCTCCAGTGGCAGCGTGGCCTCCATCGTCTGCGAGAGATCGTTCTGTATCCCCAAGGTGACAGGTTCGATCCCCGCCGTGGGCAGAGAGTCTATGAACAGCTGTGTGTCCCTGAGCAACACGCTGAACTGAACACACTCAGTCATTGCAAGTTGCTTTGAAGAGTCCCAGCTTAATACCCTAAAATATAAATGTAATTGTAACCCAGTGGTGGAACTCCCTCGGAGAGTGCTGACACACATACACACACATACACACACACACACACACACACACACACACACACACACATACAGCTACCCCCCCCCCCCCCCTTACTCTCTATAAACTGTATGAAGTGAGGATTATTTGGCTATCAGGGTTCAAACATAATGTAAAACATAAACATTTGTTTCTTGAAAATGTAAATACAGATTCTGGAATTAAGAACAGTATTCATGCAAATTACTGGTTTCATTTGAAAGCTATTTTTTTTATTATATATAATTTAAAGGAAGATGACGTCTCCGTTCCTAATCCCGCCCACGAAGCTGCAATTGACTCTGTGGTTTTGGGGGAAAACAGAAGTCAATAAGCACAAAACCCAACCTGTGTGAATCAAGCGGTGGCTGAACCCTTCTCTTTTTACTCGTGCATTACAGTAATGCAGGAATAGACGGACCTTTGCAGAACTTCTAAGGTAGAAGACGACAGTTTGGGCTTCACTTCTAACGCGCCTGTCAGATTTATTGTCAAAGACCACACCTTCCTCTAAACATTGAAATCTTTTGATTTAAGGTATGACGTAAGATATGTTTTTTTACCTCCTTCTCATGCTCTTCTTCTTGTTATCGGACATATTGTGCCACATTTTTACGTGAGTGATCTAACGGCCGCTCTCATCTGGAATGCGTGAAAAAGCAACGCAGCTGTCACTTTGAGCTTAAGTGTGTAGTTTGCCACCATTAGAAGCAAAGACCCAGGCATCTAAAAAGGGGTTTTGAATCTGGATTTGGCTGTATGAAAATACATTTCTGTTGCCGCAGATGTGTCCTGGATGAATCCGCGCAGTGAAAGAGGACAGTGTTTATGATTCAACACATGTCTCCTGTGTGCTCACAGCAGTGGAGTAACACTACGGTGCCTTCTTCAGAATGGACACCGGTTATTTCCAGCATCACTCTTTCTCTCTCACTCTCTATCTTCTCTCAATCTGTCATGCACACATACACACGAATGTACAGACGCACACACACACACACACGCACACACACACGCACACACACACACACACACACACACACACACACACACACACACACACACACACACACACACACACACTTGATGTTTCTATATTCTCCCTTGCAAAGGCTGATAATCTCCATTTATCAGTCGCTCTCCATTTTGCACTTTATCTCAAACACGCTATCTCTTCCTTGAATAAACAGCCATTTGTGCTGTCGACCTGGCACACACACACACACACACACACACACACACACACACACACACACACACACACACACACACACATATATACACACAGATTTTCTCCCTGATCTCTCACTCAGCCATTCACTCAATGTCTTTGTGCTGTCACTCAGTTTGAAATGAAAATGTTGATGCGGCCGCCATCGGCGCCTCATGTTTACTGAACGCTACACTCCTGATTTTTATCTGTAACATATTATGATAATTTCCAATATCTCCTTTACCCTTATGTCCTCCGTTTCTCCTCTTCATCTGCTTTCTCCTGCCCGGGGCCCCAGACACTCCAAACTCTCTGAACTCCTCTGGGCTTTTCCTCTGTGGCCGGTAGGGCGTCCGAGGCTCCAAACAGCTGTTCTATAATTATACAAGCAGCAGGAGTCGGTCGATCAATACTCCTTTTACTCTTTTCCTCCACCCGGGCGGCCTGGTGGTTAGCGAGGCCGCCCTGTAATCGGAAGGTCACAGGTTTAATCCCCGCAACAGCCGACGTGTCCGTCAGCCCCCGTGTGCTCTGCTGGAGCGTCCTTGACTCTGACATTGCTCACTCGTCTTCTGACTACTGTTTAATTGCCTTAAGGTATTTGTGGAAGTGGATTTATTCCAGATAAGCAGGAGTCCCACGTCAGTTTCACTGTCAAGTATTTATGCTTGACAGTGCTCTTAGAAATATATAAAATGCCTACATGTGAATGAGATGACCCTGAGACAACGGTGTCATTATGATAAATGAATGGAAATATTGGCGATCTCGATCAAAAAAGTGGTTGCTTTACAGCCCAGCTTCCCTTAACATTAACATCACATCCGCTGTATCGTAACTTAACTGTTATTGGGGCTGATTCATTTAATGTGCTTGTTTATCAAATTTGCATTAAAGGAATAATTTGATCATTTGGCAAAGAGTTGGATGAGAAAATGATATCACTCTCATGTCTGTCTGGTCAATATGTGGGCTACAGCCAGCAGATGGGTAGCTTAGTTTAGCTGAAAGACTTGAAACAGTCGGAAACAGCCGGCCTGGTTTTGTCCAAAGGTAACAGAATCTGCCCTCCAGCACCTATAAAGCTCACTAATGAACATGCTATGTCTGGATTAGTTTATTCCCAATTTATAAAGAGTATAAAAACTAGAATAAAGTTGTTTTTTTGTCAGGGCCAGAGTGCCTCTTTCCTCCCGTTTCCAGTCTTTATGCTACGCTATGCTAACCTGCTGCTGGCTCCAGTTTTAATATAGTATTGATCTCCTCTTCTATCTGTCGGCAATCAATCACAGCAGTGTTTTTCCCAAAGTATTAAGCTGTTTTCATCGATAATATTTTGCATTGAGGTAGCTCCATCCTGCCTTCGGAGCTAGCGTTAGCATGAGCAGCTAAAGTGCTGTCCTGAGCTTTAAATCAAACAGTTTCTTTACTTTGAAGTTGCATTGTTTCTTTGGATGATTTGATTTGAAAACGTCACATCTCTCGTCGGATCGTTTTTTTTAATCAAACGAAGCAGCAAGCATCATTTCATGTGGAAACGGTCCGACGCTGTAACTATCGAGAGAGGAATGAGGTTGAGGCGGGATGCTTCCTCCACTGCGGTCTCCTGCTTTTCGAGGTGCCGAGGCTTTCGATGTTAATTTAGAAGAAATAAAGTGATTTTGAAAATCATTACACATAGCACCTTTTATAATTAAGAGTCCTATTGTCCGCCTAGAGGTCAAAAAATGTCCCGCAGTGGTAATGAGGTTGTCTCGAATTCAACGTGATCTGATCTGTAATCAGCAGGCATGCTCAACGGCAGGATGTGTGTGCGTGCCAGAATAATAATGCCCTGTGTTTCTGTGTGTGTGTTCCCTGCCTTGTCCTTGGCTATAAGAGCACAGGGAAAAGTTGAATTTTCACCTTGAAAATGCATTAATCCCGCTGAGTCCCAGAACAATGAAAAAAAGATATTGCCAGTAGGTTGATATAATCTTTTCTGTCAGTACACATTAAATTGTTTGTTGAACACTGAAACGAGTTGGATTTCTGCCACGGGAAGTGATTAATGAAAGTGTTTAATCTCACTTGGCATGAAGCAAGAATAAGTCGCTGTCTAACAACGGCACTTTTTTTTTCCCCCCCTCAGTTTGTTGCAAAATGCTGCATTTTTTTTGTTTTCAACATGTCAGTGAAACTTCCACCTTCTATTCCTCTCATCCTCGACTGACAAGTGGCATGTTTGATAACTTTCATCTCCTCTGCTTCTCTCCATGGCTTTCTCCTTTAACCTGGCTCCCAGGAATGCAATAAACCACAGGTACGGTAACTATTGACAATGTTGTTTGGTGTTTTTTTCTCTCTCTCTCTCTCTCTCTGTGTGTGTGTGTGTGTGTGTGTGTGTGTGTGTGTGTGTGTGTGTGTGTGTGTGTGTGTGTGTGTGTGTGTGTGTGTGTGTGTGTGTGTGTGTGTGTGTGTGTGTGTGTGTGTGTGTGTGTGTGTGTGTGTGTGTGTTTCCTAGCTCTCTGTGTTTGTGTTCCCTGCTGGTGGTTTTTTTTTATCTGCGTCTGTTTCTCATTTGTCGTCGTATCTGTAGCTTCTGGTAGACTCCCTTAATAAAAACCTTTCATTTGCTGGCATTGAGGCTGATAAAGTCAAAGAGGGAAACCAATTGTGTATCACCATGACATCAACAGCAACATGAATTGAATTCTTAAAAAAAAAAAAAAAAAAAAAAAAAAAAAAAAAAAAAACGCTCTTCCCTTTTGCTTCCATACACATTATCCTGTTTGATCTGAAGAATGAACATGCCTAGCTGAGAATGGACTCCATCATGTTGCCGGGTGATGACAGAGACATGATGCACATCTCTCTGGTTCAGCTTACGGGCCTGTAAACTGAGATAATGGCAACAATTAAGCTGATTGAGGTGCATCATTTTTTTCCCCAAACGCTGTGCCGCTCTGCTGATGTGCTCAATAATGGTATTGACTGTCTTTGGGGCGCTATGGATTATCATCATTCCTGCTGTGTGGGTGTGGTTGTGTCGGGGGTCTTGCCTCCAATGTGGAGATGATCTACTGATGGTGCCGTTAATGTGCTAAGTGTTTGATTATGATGGCTTTGAAAGACATTTACCCAAGCATAACACAGCCGTTTGAAAGATGAATCTACCGTTTGTGCTGCATGCAAACATAGAATCCCCGATGGGTTTATGTCATATCTCGGCGTTTCATCACCGAGTCGTGCCGTGCCCGGGGTCAGAAGTGGATGGCGAGGAAGAGGGTTTGCAGAGATCAGAGCTTAAGGTGTGGAGCAGTTCAGCCCCTGCTGGGAAAAAGGCGGTTGCAGGGAGAACAAACCTGCCACTCTCAGGCCGCAGAAAGAAAAAAAAAAAAAAAAAAAAAAAAAAGCTGAGCTCCTATTTTTAGAGCTGTCCTTTGTGACAACCTGCTCTGCTTCAGCTGTGCCCAGATACAAAAGCCTGTGAAAAGACATTGTGTATGAACCGCGGCGGTGAAAGAAGAAACGGTTCATTGAACACTTTTTTCCGAGCTTTTATACCTCCAGCATTCCTTAATCTTTGTGTGTTTGTTTGGAATTACTCTTTTATAGGGCTGCAGCTATTATTTATTTATTCATTAATCTGTCAGAAAAATCCATCAATCATTTGGTACAAGCAAAATGTCTCAAATCCAAGCTGATATTATCCAAACAGTCCAAAACCTAAATATATACAGTTTACTCTGATTTGAGAAGCAAATATTTTGATTAGGAAATGACTCAAACCACAAATAAATTATTGAAATACTACATTTTCTCTCCATCGACAAATTGATCGTTTCAGCTTCATTTTTATCTGCAAATACAGTAAAGACGACTCGAATGTCTAAAAGTCAGGATGAGGGGTCATAGTTCATGTATTTCCTTTATTATATAATAAATATACATTTTTTTTTTGTTCCGTTGTGTCTTTCTTTGTTAAATTGAGCGTCTCATTCCCAGCACAAACACCAAAAGCTCAATCTGTGTTTATAGTTATAAATAACCAAATATCAGACGTTGACAGAAATAGAACAGATATTTTCGGGAGTGTTGGTACTCGATAGCGGTCCAGCTGAAAATCGTGCCTCATGCAAATGAGGGAAAAAAAAAAAAAAAAACGAGCTGCTCATTCACAAGCGGCTGCGGTTCATTCCTCACCCGGCGATATAGAACACGCTTCCTGACATTTGATTTGCTTTTCATGTCAATTTTGACATTCAAAAGACCTTTTTATGAAGTTGAGTATTTTCAAAAGGCTTGGCAGATGACATTTCTTTCTTTTTTTACGGTAATGAGCCTGCATGGCGAGGATAACAAAGTATGCTGTTGTTTTGTAGTTTGTGTCACATAAAGGTGATTTTAAAATCCCTCATAGCAGAGCTGTTTGAGCTGCTCTGTGTTCAGCATGTTAGACAAGGCTGGATGCTGCAGGACACACTTGATATATGCATAATGATTCTTAGTCTGCTGGTCTGGTTAAGTAATAGTTCAAATATGTTTTGTATGAGTCTAAAAATACAATGTGCAGAGAAGTGTCTGGCTTCACGTCGGGTGCACTTACTCTCTTAATGTGTAAAAGGAGGAGAATATGACTCACTCACAATCACAATGGGTTTTGGTGTTTCACAATCACAATGGGTTTTGGTGTTTCTAGCTCAGTTTGACACAGCAGTCTGACTTGCAGACATAAAAAAAAAAATAGACTTTTCTTAAATATTCGCACTAGATTGTTGTATCTAAACATTTTTTTTACATGGGACAAACTGTTAAGCTGCAAAAGATGATATCAGTTAACACATCAGATTCCACAAAACCTCAATCTATCAAATTACATTTCAGAAGAAGCTTTAAATCTTGACTATTCACAGTCTCCACCATCAACTGTTTGTAGTTATCATCAAGTTATTTTTTAGTATGTTGTCGTTAACTTCTTGATGTTCCCCTACTCGTGTTTGTATCTGTGATACATACGCTCCAGCGCTGAAAGCGTTGTGACTGCATTACGTTCTGGTTCATTGAGGCTACTGTTTGTGGGGAAACTGCCTCTTGTGTGAAGGATTTCATCCTGTGTGGTTTTACAAAGGTGGTGCATATCATACAATAATGCCAGAGTGTCACTATTTGACCAGTTATCTTCTAAAGTTCGCTCTGCTAAGGCCTGTAGTGTTTTTTTTTTTAGTAGAATATGTATATTGCCAATTGATTGCCGTGGAATTTCATGATAGACCCTTACGACTTTGGTAATCTCTTCATTTTTAATTTAGTGTCATCACCAGATAAAAGATGTTACTATTCCAATACTTACTTTTATGACCAGATGACTACAAAACTAATGACATTACCCATCAGCCCCAGGTGCACTCTGTGTGTAGCGCTAAATTGTATGGCTTTGCGATGAACTAAAATAGAGAACGAGGTGAAAATAGTCCCTGCTAAACATCTGCATGTGAGTATTGTCTTTGTGAGATGCTGATGATGACATTTAGCTAAGCTTTCCTTTCTCTCCATTTCTTTCTGATACGTAAAGAAGAGAAACGGGAACATTGGGCAAGAAACACAGAGGTGACTCCTTCCCGCCCCCACATAACACAGTTAAAGACTTCCAGTTCATTACCTTCCACAGTGACTCTATAACCCGATCCGGAAACTTCTAGTTACTGATCAACTTCTCGCTCACTCGCCTACAGTCTTACTTTGCAACTTCTTCTCCAAGAGCTTCTCTTTTCATGCACTGTGGGGTTTTTTGGGATTCATGCACTCTGCAGCAGGTGCACAGGCTCCGACAGATGTTTCGCCCCTGTGAAACCTGCGTGTGCAATCTTTGAAAACGTGTCTGGCTGCCTGTGTTTTCTGCCAAATTATTTTGAGAGCGGCGTGCAGGTGACAACGACTCGATAAGTGAAATAATCCCCGGGCTGCCGCTGCTATGAAATCCTAGTGTCTTTATTAGATCATCTCTCTCGCTCTAACAATGCTATTTAGAGCCGTCGTAATGGGAGCGACTTCAAGGATTAATGCACAGAGCTGGCACTCAGGAGCTCTGTGTGTTTCCTCCCCGTGAGGCCTCCTGTTGGTTTATTAACAAATTCAGTCAGTAAGGATCGACACAGATCAATGAATCACTATGTTGGGATTGATCCTGTAATAGCCAGTGTGTGTCTATGAGAAGTTCAAGTCTTCTTGAGGAAAGTTACTGAAAAACTACCGCCTCACTCATTGCAAGTCAAGTGAGATTTGGGACGTTTCTTTGTCTGGTGGTGAGATATGATTTAGTTGTGTTAGTTTTTTTTTTTAGAAGCTAAGTGGTTGTTCCTAAAGGCATCAGATGACCAAAGTGCTGTTTTTTTTCTGACTTTCTTGCTATCCTAATCTTCTTGGTTAAAAACTAAACAGATTTCTCTTATGAACTGCAGAATATTATATTTTTCTTATTGTCAAAAACATCACATGAAAACGAACAAGTATTGATCCTACTCACAAGAATCGTCCGTGTATCCAATCTGATATATTTTATTCCCCCGTGCTTCATCAAAACAAATAATGTAGCCGCACCGTTGAACTCGTTGACATGTTCCTTCATTACCATGAACTTAGTCACAATAATCATCCTGCTGCTTTAAATAACTACCCCCGGTACATAAATTATGTATTAATGCGCAGCTGAAAATAGTCCCTATCAAATGCGATATTTAAGACTAACACATATTCAGGGGGCTGGAGTGCTACAAACAAGGGAAACAAGTCTGCAGAATTAGGCCAGTATATTATAGTATATTATTAGATATGTATGGGTAAGAGGACACATTAAAGTCCCTGTAGACAGAATTCTGGGTGAGGAACAAAAACACTGAATGAGCAGCTGAGCCCCAGACATGCGGTCCAGATGTGACAAAAGCTTGCTGGTTTGTTTGTGGGGCTCTTTTAGGCTGTTTTGGGAGCATGTGTCTGACTATATAATCACTGTAAGTGAATGATACAACCATTATTCTCATGCTTTACCATGCCGAATGACATGAAATGTTTTTTTTTATCTCAGCTGTGTCATGATTTGAATGCAGAAACATCTCGTCTTGCATCAAATCATCAGCAGAATGCTTCAAATGCGAGCTAGTGCCTTATACCGTATTTATTAACAAAGATCTGAATTAGGGAATCAAAGGAGGTAGATGGCAGATTTTTCCATACATTTTCATCCTTTTATCAGCCTTGAAACACTAGCCTTTTGTGTGTGTGTGTGTGTGTGTGTGTGTGTGTGTATGTATGTGTGTGTGTGTGTGTGTGTGTGTGTGTGTGTGTGTGTGTGTGTGTGTGTGTGTGGGGGTGTGTGTGTGTGTCGTGATGGTGTCATCCAGCAGCGTAATGATGTTTTTATGGCTCTAACGCTACGCATCAGCAGGCAAAACACCATCACATGGCCGACCCTATAAACACATCGCACAGCAGCCACGCCGGGGTTCACAGACTGTTTACAAATGGCAGATGAGGCTCCGCCCCCACCCCCATCCCCCCTTCAACCCATGCATCTAACACACACACACACACACACACACTGCTATTGAGCACGAGTGCATTAATGTTATTCTCAAGTGGTGTTCTTTCACGTCACTGTCACCATCCTCTAAGATCGATGCTCCCGTGTTTCTCTCCCTTTACACTTAGCTACTGATTAGTCAGTAAAAAAAGAAAATAAAAAAAAAAAGATTAATTGGCTTGTTTGTTCCTAGAACGCTTTAGAACGAGGGGGTTGGGCAGGAAGGTCTGCTATTCCCCAGACACGACCCCTCGTTGCCGCGGTGATGTAATGATGCCCCTCTCCTCTTTCCCTCCCGCCCCGGTGATTGCCGGAGATCTTAATGACCGGGCTGCAAAGCAAAAGCACCTGAGCTTTTTTTTTTTTTTTTTTTTTTTTTTTGTTGTTGTGATACATTACATCATGGCTCGGGGCAGGAGGGGTGATGTCATACCGGGTCTTCAGCTTCCCTCCCTCCCCCTCACCTCCTCCCACTCAGCTCCCCATTACGCTGACTGGAGCCGCTCCAAAACCAGCAAGTAGTACGCTGCTCTCTAGACATTGTCTGTCCTAGCATAACAAAAAGATCCAGCCTCAGCAAGAAAGAAATGAATCAAATGCTTTATTGGTTATTGCATTAGCTGTTATGGTTAGATATTGATATTTGTGGGAGTTGGTATGTACAATTTTAAGCGCAATTTTGACCTGATACTCCAGATTCAGCATCTTGGTTCTTGTATATAAATAATGTAGAGCTGCAACTTATTACTATTTTCCAGTCGGCGGATTTTTGAGCTTTTTGTTTAATCTGTAAAATGACAAAAAAAGAAATTGCAAAAGCAAAAAAATCACGTGACAAGGTCCCAGAACTCAAGGCATCTTACATTTTCGGAAACCACAGTCCAAAGCTTAAACATATACAATATAATATCATAAAATAGAGAACAACTGCTCAGATCAGTGAATTGTTGCCATTTTTGCTCAATAAATAACTTCTAAATATCAATGAATTAATCATCTAGTTGTAGTAGTTTCAGTGCTAAAATGATGGTTTAGTGTCTCATTTCTTAATATGCACAGTATTGCAGCTTCATACAGTTATGCAAATAACTACATGACTGCTATTGAGAACGACATGACGACTTCTTTTCGAGGCGTGACGCTTCTTGATGAAGCGTGCTATCATGTGTAAATTATGGCAGCTCTAGTTGGCAGTATTAAGTCCTTTGTGTCCTGGTTGTGAACTGAATTAATATTTATTTGCAATGTGGATATGAACTCCAGCAGCTCTGGTTTCTATTGTCTTGTTTGGCCTTTAAACCCCTCCATTGTTCCCTGTGACGCCTCTCAGTCCTTTAAAGTGCCGTCCTCGTATCTCAGTCTGTCAGGAGACCTTCATATATATATATATATATATATATATATATATATATATATATATATATATATGGGCCCTTCCATGGATCCAATATCCAGAGTCTCCAGAGGCATGGCCTGCCACCTGAGCACACACACACACACACACACACACACACACACACACACACACACACACACACATACACACATTATACACACACATGTTCTTTTACCCTCTTGCTCTCATGTGTTTGCGTTTTGTTTATTTGTCGGTGACGCTGCTGCTCATTGTACTACAGCTGAGGGAAGGTGAAGTGGAAGTCTATTGCCACTTCTCACACACACACACACACACACACACACACACACACACACACACACACACACACACACACACACACACACACACACACGTCTACCCTCCCTCCTCCATTTTCGCCCTCGTCTCGCTGCTTCCGTCGCCACAGCAACTGAAAGCCCTGGAGGGTGTGTAGGGGGCTGGATGGCGTAGGGGAGGGGGGTGGTGGTGGTGGTGGTGGGGGGGGTGGTGATGCTCGTGCTCACCCAGTTGCCATGGCTATTCCAGCTGAGTGACAGTGACATCATCGCTGCCAGCCTCTGTGTTCATTTTGAATACTCTCTACTCTCACAGCTCCTTTCCCCTCCGTCTCCTCAGAAAAAACCCGATTCCACTCTCTCTCTCTCTCTCTCTCTCTCTCTCTTCATTTCTCTGTGTCTGCCTCTTTTACTCGCCCTCTCGAGAGGAAGCGCTGCTGTCTCCGTTTCTGTCTCCCCCCCCCGCCCAGGAAATGGCTTTCCTTCACTCTCGTTACTATGCCAACCGGCTCTTGTGCCGAAGTGAGCGTGATAATGGCATTACGCGCACTGTGCTCCTCTCCTCCCTCCGTTCCTTTCATCCCTCTGTCATCCATCCATCCATCCATCCATCTACCGATCTGTCTACCTTTTTTGAAACGTATTTCTCTTCCTCCCACCTCTCCACTGTGCATCGCCCGCACCACCACCCCCCCACCACCACCTGACGATTTGCTCTTTGTGTCACCTCACATCATCTCTTCCCTCTCATCCCTCCTCCTCCTCCTCCTCACTTTCATTTTTCTTTCATTTTTTTTTTTTTTTTTTTTTTTTCATCCGCCCTTTCTTTCTATCTTCCTGTCGTGTGTGTGTGTGTGTGTGTGTGTGTGTGTGTGTGTGTGTGTGTGTGTGTGTGTGTGTGTGTGTGTGTGTGTGTGTGTGTGTGTGTGTGTGTGTGTGTGTGTGTGTGTGTGTGTGTGTGTGTGTGTTGTGGGGGCACATCCATAGTGGCTGCTCTTACAGCATCACTGTCTGGCAGGGAGGAGGTCCTTACCCCCACCACCACCACACCTCCTCCTCTTCCTCCTCCCCTCCCCCCCCCCCCTCCCCTCCTCCTCCACCCCTGACACACATACACACATCCTCCTCCCTCCCTTGCTCCCGTTCCAAACAAACCCCTGGCTTTAACGTACAGTATCTCGGTGGAGGCTGCAGGCGTCTCGGTCTTCAAATAATGTAATGGTGCATAAAGGCGTCTGTGTGTGCGGGAGGGGAGAAAGCGAGAGAAAGAGAGAGAGAGAGAGAGAGAGAGAGGGTAGGCGGAGGGAGCAAGCGTGAGTGAAAGTGTTGTCAGCCATTTTTCTCATCTATTTTTTTTTTTTTTTTCTCCTGTTTTTCTGCGTTATTATCGGCGCGCCGCTGCTCTCCGTCTGGAGATGTGATTGTCAAGAGAGAGAGAGAGAGAGGAAGCTGGCTCGTCTTCTCCTGGATAAAAGGATGTTTTTCCCCTCTCTCCATCCTCCTCCTCCTCTTCCTCCTCCTCTGTGGTTTTAAGACAGACAGACAGACAGATATATATTTTGTTCTTCCTGTGGCAAGCAGCGGGGAGGCTGGTGCCGGGGTGTCAAGCCGGAGAGACGGGGAGGGAGGAGAGGAGGAGGAGGAGAGAGGAGGAGAGGACCAGGATGGGGGGTCTGTGCTGAGGAATAAGAGCAGGTCCGGGGATGATCATTTTGTCATTATGAAACCATTAGCAGCGTCAGACAGCAATGGAGTCCCGAGCCAGCCGGAGAGGACCCCGGTGAGTATCCTCCCCACGCTGCGACGCCTTCTCTCCATCTTTATTTTCCTTTTTCCTCTTCTTTTTCTCTCCTTCATTGATGACCTACTTGAATATGATTACCGGCAGTTTAATGGATGCGCATCGGGTTTCTATCGCGCCTTCCCAGGGATGGATGGATGAAGGCGCCGGAGGAGAGGAGACCGGAGTGTGTGTGTGTGTGTGTGTGTGTGTGTGTGTGTGTGTGTGTGTGTGTGTGTGTGTGTGTGTGTGTGTGTGTGTGTGTCAGTGTGTTGTACTAGAAACGGCCGCCATGTGCTTGCTGTCACTCACGCACACACACACGCGTAAATAATGTGTTTATGGAATATTTTATTATAAAGGAGAACAAATACAACATCCAGGTCAATAGAATGGCTGTTAATCATTTACATACACGTTATAGGCTACTTATTGATGCCTGTACAGATGTAAGTATGGTTTTTCCATTGGTTTAAGGCGCACACACACACACACATCCAGGTGTGTGTGTGTGTGTGTGTGTGTGTGTGTGTGTGTGTGTGTGTGTGTGTGTGTAACGAGCGACGTCTCTGCCCCTCGTTATGTTTTACGACGCACTGAGAAATGACAATATTTGATTGTAGGTCCCTCAGATGTGCCCATAAAATTAATAACACCAGGTGTCTTTTGCATTGGAGAGAATAAGAATTAAAAAAAATAAAATAAAAAAAAATCCCTTCAAGCAATAAATCAGAGTGCTTTGATGTGGGAGGTGATGTCATGTGTGCACCTCTTAACCCTGGAAGCGTTAATGCACCTACTACTATAAACGGTTGATTTGAATCAAAACGTGGTTAAAACAATACACTTTATATAGATTTTTTTATTTTTTTTGGTGGGGGGGCAGTGTAGGTGTTTTTTGTCATCTGTTTTGGCCTTCACCAGCAGCTGATGTACTAGTTTGACCCTCCGGTGCGTCTTTGCTCTGTGGCCGGTGGCCCTGTGGCCGGTGGCCCTGTGGCCGGTGGCCCTGTGGCCGGTGGCGCTGTCCGTGGTGCTGGAAGCAGCCTGCAGACGCTCGGGAGGCCCTGAACCCATCTGCACGTGAACGGTGAACGGATTGATCGGCTGTCAGCGCCTCCGGCATCACTCACACGTCGGGACCACGCGCCCAAACACACACATACACACACACACACACACACACACACACACACACACACACACACACACACACACACACACACACACACACACACACACACACAGGCAGGCCTGTAAATCAGAGTGATGGACGGTTCCTGGATGGCAGAGCACGGATGCCAAAGGAAGGAAAAAAAAGAAAGAAATCACTTTAATATTGGTATAACAGTCATGGATGTGTCATTGTTGATGCCATATCTCATCCTCCTTCCTCATAATATGAACAGCAGGAAGACCTCCTCTGACACCAAGAATCTCTTTTTTCCCCCATTTAGCATCCTTGATATCAGCACTATCAACATTTCGATACAGTGCGGCTGCAGGAATCTATATAGTCTTCTAGATGTGCTGGGCCATTTGAGTAATACCCTCATTGAAATGGATCTTTCGGCATTGATTGGACTGGTTTTCCAGGAATCTAACAAAAGCACAGCAGAGTAGTGAGGAGTTGCTACTTTGCACGCTTAAAATATCCATAAGATGTTTTATTGTATTGTAGGGTTGCTACTTTTAAAAAGGGGGTATGGCATGTTCTGTCAAATGGGGTGTCATTCTCATTCAGCAATTGTTATTGGCAGGATGGACTAGTTTCTACAGACATACCTCAAAAACAAGCAGACATGCCAGCAAGTTAACACAAAGGGCAATTATATAAAACAGACAGAAACATGAGCGCAATAATCTAAGTTTGTTTTTATGTGTAAATTGGCTACAAAGTCAGAAGTCAGTGTAGAGTACAAATGTATTTGTTCTTTCACATGGAAGATCTCTAGATAGCTCACCTTTTCTGTCTTTATCTCCTTCCTCCTGCCCCTTCATTAGATTTTTGTTGTCTTATGTTCTTAGCATATAAATTGAGCCTTGTGTAAATATTCATTTAGCCCAGCAGGAAACCCGCCACAGGTAGAGTCAACACCAGCCACCAGATCTTATTACAGTAATGACATCACCACAGTGGGTTCATGGCCATTGGCCGCCTCTACATGTGAAATTACCCCGCTTGCTTATCTTTCCCCTTTTTTGAGGTCACGTGATTTCCACTCTTACAGCTGCAGTTTATCTTTACTGCAACCAGGCACACGTTGACTGTCGTCATGGCTCAATTCATGTTGATTTATTACGCTTTTTATGGACGTTTATGGCTTTTATCTTTTTGGAGATGACTTGACCATAAACGCTGTCTCCTTATCTTTGAACGTTTCATTGAAATAATGCCCATGTGCTAAAGACACAGGCCCATTTGTTTTTAAGCTTGCTGGGCTTGGATTATAATACAGACGAGACACCAATTCTCTTCTCTTCTTTATTTACTTGACATTCTGTCACCCATAATCCTTATAACCTTGTTAACAACTAGCACTAATATGAAACTGTGTAAACAAACATACTTTTTTGGGAGATTTGTTGCACATCCAGCGACATTCGTTAGGCAGGAGAAGCCTACTTTCTTTCTTTTTTTTTTTCAATAATTGACACCTGGAGCAACAATGATTGTCATAGCAATATAGAGGACTGGACTGTATTCCTGATTTCGGTTGTCATCACCCTTTGTCTTAACGCTGGCTTGTGTGGTGCTGACTGGTGGAGCTGTAACTAGGGAGGGGAAAGCCCAGAGAGCATATCAGGCCCATTTAATCGGACACTCTGCAGAAAGGGTTTTAATCTCTTGATCCGGGAGGCTCAGGAAAGCGAGAAGCTGCCATCATGGTCAGGGGGAAACTCTTGGATGTGCACGCTGTCTCTTAGCCTTCAAACATTGGCTGCTCTCCATTATTTTTAGTAGACAAAGTTAAAACCACGTGTTGGATGTTGAAAGGAGCGCAAAGCTGAAAAATCATGTCGCTGTGTTTTTGTGCCATAATTTAAGCCAACAACTTCAACTTTTCCTCCTTTTCAGAGGATATATGATGTTTTTCTGACACCACTTAATGCTCTGCGCTCCATGCTGGGTTGTATTTCTGAGCTTGGCCACCCAAAAAGTATTGGACAGCTAGTGTAGTAGCACAGATTCACCCCCCCAGCATATACAAGGCGGTAAAGAGATTGAGAGCCGGCCAGCGCTTCCACCCAGCAATCTAGGTCATTAGGTCTATGGTGTAATTTAAGGAGCGCCACATCTGCTCACATGTCGGCAGAGCTGAGTGTTGTGGCCCGGGCATTAGAGCGATGCATAATCCTCCTGTGACAGCTGATTGTACGCATTTTTCGGCTCGCAGGGTTTTTCTTTTTTTTTTTAAACAGAGCTCACTTCATTTGTTTGCGAGAGGGCACTGAATTCGGAGGGAAGGAGTGCCGAGAGGCTGAGTTAAGGTAGGAGAGTAATCACAACACCGCGGCTATGGTTGATTGCGTGAGGAGATCACTAATGGATGTAAACAACGGCGTGTCTGTACAGACTCTGCAGATCGATCGGGGGTTAACGACGCACTGTGCATCGCATCGCTGCTCGCCGTGCCACTGATTGGGGGGTGGAGAAGAAAAAAAGCGTAATGAGGACGTGTGTCAGTATTGTTGTGCTGGCGTCCATCTTGGCCCAGTCTCTTGCATGCCATCGGGCCGAAGAGGTCAATGGACCACATGCTTATAGACGGAATGGACGCTGGCTTATTGGCCGACAGACAGATGACCTAAATGAGTGGAGAGAAAGGATTAAGTGTTTATTATCCGCTCTCCCTTTATCCTGCTGTCCTGCCTCTCCTTTATCTCTCCCTTCTTTCCTGGGGGTTGGGGGTGGGGCTTGTAGTTTATGGGGGTTTGTTTGGGTGGGGGGGGGGGGACCTTTGTAGCTGGTTGTGGAAACCAGTGGGGATATTTTTATTGACACACAAACCACTCCAGTGACCGGCTCGAAGGCCGTATTGACAAAATCCACATGACCGGTCTTGTGCTCTCAATAATGAGAATATTGAATTAATTAACCCTCGGTCAACTTCCATTCATTGAATGTGCAACAAAACTGTCTTCAAAATGTGAATCATTTTGGGATTTAATGGACATTGAGGGCTATTTTTTCCAGTATTTATTTTGTAAAGGCTACTCTTTTATATTCTTTAAGGATAAGGCTGAGGATATTCTATATTTCTGTAATTGTCAGCAAACCAACAATGAAAACATAAAGCCTCAAAGCATCAACAGATGGGCAGGTAATAAATATAAATGGTTGTTGTTGTAGCTCCGCCATAACTCCACTTCTGGGCTTTGTATTACATCAGAGTGATATTCTGCTCCATAATCTGCTTTGCTCCCAAAAAGTCATCAGGAGGAAATGCGATGAGGCTTTATCGCTGCAGACAAAGAGATCCGTCACGCTGCACAATAATGCCCCGCCAGTAATAATACGGACGTGGAAGTCAGCTGGAGGCGTTGGGAGTGAAGTCGACCAGACGAGGGGATGGGGGAAATATTAGCCTGGTGGGGGGGGGGGGGGGACTGACTTGGCCCCTCCGGTCGACCACTTTGGTTAGTGCAGCCAGCCAGATAATTAAACGTGATGGCAATCTTTGACACAGTGCAGTCGCAGCACACCTCAGTGCCACAGGAGCTCTGCTGTCTGGCTCTCAGCCTCTTGTCACATGACACATAAAGGCGCCCTGTGGATGGAAATGTCTTATCTTCTAATTTTCCTCCTCACAAACGGCTCAGAAAGGTCTCCAAACATCTTGCCACACCTTCTGCCTAATCAATTCACTGCCACAACACCTCCAAGCTCTTCAATTTTTTTTTGTTGTTGTTGTGGCTCTGTCTCAAAGAGCAGATCATGAATATAGAGAAGTCCTTTTGTCAAAACTAATTTCCAATATTCCACTACCATAATTCTGCACACTTTTCCTCCCATATTTCCAAAATTCTAATTAACCGGTGAGTGCTCCAGAAGATGTGACGTTTTCTCAAAGTACGTTCAAGAGCAGATGACGGCTCAAAGCCATTTACTCCTGCAAATGAACCTCCCAAGATGCATTTCTGTCCAATCTATTCCATTTGTTATCCAAGTGAGACCGCATAGTGTTGCTGCCGTTGAGGCTGATTTCCCAAAACTATCCCAGGCAGTGTAGTTATTTACAGCCCAAAGTGCATTTTGAGGCAGATGACACCCAGGCTGTTCCTCAGAGACCATTTTACCTCTTACACATCAGAGAAGAGGAGCTAAAAGCCTGGCTACTGCCGGCACAGTCTGTCCAGGGTCACACCCACCTCAGGATTTAGTTATTTTGCTATAAAATGTATAGTCTGGCCTTTATAAAAGCTGGGTTTAAACGTTTTTTACTGTCAAGAAGAAACATTTAAAATACATAAATAAAATGCAAAACCTTGTTTACTATCCACATCTGAAATCATCCAGCATGTAAAAACACTGTTAAACTCTCTCTCTGTTGATGTTGAGATTTAGCGCGGATGTCACATGATGAATGAAACAACCCAGTTTAAATCAACCATATTTGAATTTTAGGTGTAAAAAAAGAAATGAATATTGATGATCTGCCGCAGCCAGAAGTGGAGTTTAAAGGGGCTCAGAGCGAGTCTCCCTGCTCGGAATCAAATATATGTTGGTAAATAAAACATTTGGCCATAAAATATTTACATCTATAGACTCCATGAACCAGTTTCACGCAGTTTGATTAAATTCATATTTCACCCCTGTGGCTTTCTAGTCAGATATGATGGGTTTCATTCGGAAACGCTATATATTGTGCACATTTCAAATGATATATAAAATGTCAGTTTAATATTAATAACTTAACTATAATATTTACAAGTTTTATATCAATGTCATGTTAATATGGAAAGGACTTTAGATAGCTAGTTTAAGAGATGCACTGTACCCACTGAGGGATTAAAAGAATACTGCTAATTTAATTAGAAAATCACATTTTTCTAACTGTAGATGCCAATTTGAAACCAAAGTGTTGATGCAAGGTACAGTAGTATACTAATTAATCAATGCGCCGATCATTTTTTAAGTTTATTGATGATCTTTTGTCTATAAAAAGCCAGAAAATAGTGAAAAATGCCCATGGGATCTGTTTTTAAGACTCAAAATCCCCTAAATATTCAATTTATAATGATAGAAAGCAGAGAAAAGGTGTTAAATACTCATATTTAAGAAGCTGCCTCCAAAAATAGTTTGGCATCTTTCCTAGAAAAGTGTCGTTTCCGCTGTAATACCTTCATACAGATACAGCACAGCATGTCTTTCAAACAAACCACAAACGCTGCTGCTGTACTAACTGCTGTACTTATTTTTCTTTTAATCATCTGCGTCTTAAACCGTCAGCAGGGCATTCCTAATGTATTTTACATTTCAGGGTCATCTCCATTGAGAAGTGGGTTGGCTCATTTACAATATGGCTAATTACAGTGCGTCTCTCTGTTACTTTATACACTATGAATTACTCAGAGGGGTTTCCCGCCCATTACTGCGAGTTGGTTATGCGAGTTGCGTGCTTTAATGAGGGTATTTCCTTGATGTATGCAGCACTTTTTATTGGTTAACTCTGCTAATAAAAGAGTTCCAGCTCAGCTAACGTCTAACTGCTGATATCAGCAGCTGCATAAGTGTTATAGCACTTTTCAGATACAGTCAGAGGTAAAATACTTTTTGATTAAAGGAGAGCAGCTCTTAAACTCAAGGATAGACGGAGGGTGAAGAATAATCTTTTTATTCACTCTTCTATTATGTGTTAAACTTGTTAAACAAAAAATGTTTTTGACTGGTTCTATGGAAGCGCACGATTTAATTAAAATCTCCTTTTTTCTGCCTTTTTCTCTTTGCTTTGATAATAAATTATGTGTTAAGTTGTGCTCTTGCATCGGGACTAATTAATATTTCCGTGTTCTGTCAACGTTGTATAATCACAGCTGTGGAGTAAAGACAAAGATAATCCTAGTAGTATTCATGAATAGAAGAGTGTTTTAGGCTACTTTCCAATTAAAATGAAAGGGGCAATAATCGTTTTGTAGTCGGCGTATGAATCACATGACAAAAAATACAATGCACAATTTCATCAAAATGACTCGTGCGTCCACTGTGAAATGATGAAACAGGAAACAAACGCAAGGAAAATAAAGAAATGCAGTAGTATCCAAGCAGAGAAGTCTTTGCACGACATCTTCAATCAAATTGAAGGGCAGCAAGCCGTTTAGTGTGTCGCCGCTTGGCTGGCAGCCAGCTTGAGTGTTAGCGCGAGTGACCAGTGGTGGCTGAGCGGGCTGATACTGACCATCTGTGTGTATGTTGTGTGTGTGTGTGTGTGTGTGTGTGTGTGTGTGTGTGTTTGTGTGTGTGTATGTGCAGCTCCCCGCAGACTTCAGCAGACTTCACCTGGCCGACGGCTTGCACCCACAGGTGACCCACGTCTCCTCCAGCCACTCAGGATGTAGTATCACCAGCGACTCTGGAAGCAGCAGCCTGTCAGACATTTATCAGGTAAGGACGCCAACACGTTGGCGCCGGGGGGCCCCAGTCTGGACTCCCCTGGATAGATCAGTAGTCGTGGTAGTTAGTGAACTGGACGAAGTCTGAACTGAGTCGTGGAGTCGGTCATGTGAGATTAAACCTCACGAAATCTAGCTTGGGTGGTAGTTCTTTAGCCAGTTTAATTTTCTTAATCTTTGTTGTTGGGATTAAGTTAAAAGGAACAATACCACTGTTATATCTGTCTAGTTAATATGAAAGTACTATCAGCTTAGCTTAGGTTAGTTTAGCTGAAAAACTGGAATCACAACTTTGGATTTTGTACAATTAACAATTAAAAAACAAACATTATTATTGGTAAGGTATACTGGTGCTGGTAGGATATTTCTTTTTTTTACCTTTTGGAGGGAGTAATTTCAAGTTTTTTGCTAAAGCTAAGCTAATGCTAGCTCTAGCTTTACATTTACTGTACACAAACATACCAATGGTATCAATCTGATCATTTAACTATCAGAAACAAAGCAAACATTTCCTAAAATGTCAAACTATGGAAACAAATGATTGATTTAGGGTTCACTTTCTTTGACAATGTTAGCTTACTTTCTATTTTAAAGTATCACGACATGTTAACTAGTGTATACATTAACTGTCAGCTAATGGATCTTACCTAATCTGTGCGGATAAATGAATTAAGGGAACTGAAGCCCAGCTCATATTAACTCGGTGAGACTCTCCTTGGTGAAATGACAAATCTACCTCTGGGACCACAGGTTGGTCTCTTTAAGCACGACAAGAACATGTGGGAGTGAATGTAAACGCTTGGCAGACATGAGACACTAATGGGACGCCGTCCCGGCTCAACGGGAGACGAGCAGACAAGGCGGGCGGCTGCGAGCAGGTGGGCCGGCCTACATCCTGACTCCAGCTCTGCCTCTCATCACCTCAAAGCACAAGTACAGAACTCCCAGGGAGCTGTGACGTACAAGCTCGTGTGAAGAGGAGTTGTATGAGACATTTGTTTATGCTACAATATTACAGAGAGCAACTGTTTTTTTTAATAATTTTTTTTGGTTGGAGTGCAACTAAGGTAATAAATAAGTAACCCTGACGAAAGGAAATTTAAATATATTCAAACGACTTTAAACCACCCCCCCCAGCGGTAAATAAAAACAAGATTCAGCTCAAAAAGAACACACACACAGAATCTCGTGACTGTGGACGGACCTCAAACCCTGCAGCTAATCCTCTTAGCACAGAGCACCCGCCCTATTGGCTCCTAATACGGTCACCTGCTGTGTGCCTATTTGTGTGTTTGTAAGTGGGCCTGAGACTGTGCTCAGGGGGGCATCAGTCACAACCACTTTGTTTTGTTTGGACCTCTTCTTGGCTTTGTGTTTCGGGCGTGCAAGAGGCATCCGATCATATTGTTTGAATGCAGATTTGTAATTGCGTGTTAACCCCGTGTGTTGGCTGGAGCAGGTTGAACAGGATCTCCTGTCCGCAGTCTGTGATCGTGCTCTCACAGCCATCTGCTAGCTCTCTCTCTCTCTCTCTCTCTCTCTCTCTCTCTCTCTCTCTCTCTCTCTCTCTCTCTCTCTCTCTCTCTCTCTCTCTCTCTCTCTCTCTCTCTCTCTGTGAAACACACTGTCCTGTGTCTTCTTCTTTCTTCAGGCTCCCAATCCTCCTTTGCTGGAACTCTTAACAGCTTTTAATCTTTCTATAGCAACAGCTGCTCTGTCTCTGAGCGATATATATATATCTGTATATATACACACTCAGGCACCTTAAATCATTATCTCTCGTCACATGTGATCAAACTTCTGTGCTCAGCTCTCTGGTGGTGATCTACTTACATGTGTGCTTGTGCTACTTCTATTTTACCTTTCAGATGATCAGTATGCAAGCTCTTCTTCCACCACAGTCCCTCGTAACTGCTGTCCGATTAGAGATGAAACAACTAGAAATGATAGAAAATGTATGTGCAGCTATTCTGATAATCCGTGCATCATTTTTTTGGTTCTTTTTGAATCAAAGGTGCCCAAGTATTTGCTGTTTTTCTTTGTCTTTTCTGTAAAAGAACTGAATATTTTGGAGTTTTGGACTGTTAAATCAAACAAAAATAGATCTCAGTTTTGGCTCAATTCAACCACAGTTCTCTTGCCAGGAGGAAGCTCTAACAGCTTCTGATCAATTAAAACCATGCAGTTTATTTCTACTTGTGAACGCTTTTCACACTGGTTGCATAAGTATGTCTTCGGGTTGTCTGTTTTTCATACGTTTTTGAACACTTTTTAAAAGCCTGAAGAAGTGATGTGATCCAGTAATTCACAGTAACGTCTGAAACAAAAAAAAAACATCATTTTATTTTTGCAGAAATGTCTCTATTTTCCTTTCCTGTTAATCATCTCCTAACCTCTCAGATTTATTTAATGACTGCTTGGAGTTACTACTAGTAGCAGTAGTTAATAAAGGATAAAGGAGTCTTCAGGGTTGACCTGCTTCTGCTCACAAGCCCCGCCTCCATAACTTTTTAACGATAATGGTGAAAAGGATCTAAACTCATCTTATTGTCCTGGGGTTACCCGACATTACTCCCCAGACTGTTTGTTTTATGCAGGATTACTTTGTGAGCTTAAGTTGCACCCTGCAGCTTTCAGAATGAATAATGTGGTCGTAGATCACGGGTGATGTTTGTGGTCTTCACTGGTGGTGTTTTCTGAATAAACGGCTCAGGGGAGGCCTGGTTCTTTACACTTGAGACCACAGGGACTTGATTGTTCAAAGGAATATGGTGTTAGATTTTTACCATTAAAGTTTTTTTTCTGAGCAGAAAAGGGATACAGATTGTTGAGGAGAAGAATTGAATAGTTTAACCGCGGCTCACACATCACTCTCACGTCACCGGCAACATGGCGCACTGTTTTGGGTCTGAATAAATCATGAAATTGGTCCTTCAGAAGGACTTTGAAAGCATTGATCCAAGAATAGCCCTTATGAAATATTAACAACACCTGACTTGCCCACTGACTTGTAATGCTTACCGCACATTAATGGATTTTTGATGCATAGATGACACGACAACGAGCCTTTTGCACATACGCACAAAGGCACACGGGCGACTTGTATTTAAATACAGCGTGTAAAACAGAATATGCGTCCTCACTTCTCTTATGCTGATTTATTATGATCGCTGCGGATGAAGGTGCATTGAACCTGTCTAGTGTGTCCTCTGTCCATCTGTAGAAAATGGGCAATGATTATGTAACAGTCTTCGTTTTCAGGACAAAGGGGTGCTCAGGGAATACTATTAAAATTTATGTAAGAGGTCCTTTCATATTGTGCTCTGTGAAGCCAGTGTTTTTCACAGCCATTTTTACCACTACATTTATTTTCGTGCACCAACCTCTTGTTATTGATTGGTTATATTTTGAGATATACTACTGCTTGTATTGTATACTGCCTCTTACCCAATCTGTGAAGGCCTCACTCGTACAACCGGATCATCGACCCCGCCCACCAGGGTGTGTGTGTGTGTGTGTGTGTGTGTGTGTGTGTGTGTGTGTGTGTGTGTGTGTGTTTGTGCGTGTGTGCCGGCGATACCAAATGGCCACTCAGACACTGGCATGAATCATTAATGAGCCCCTTTGCACATGGCGTTTGAGGGGGAATGACATAGGGTTTCTGCGAGAGACCTGGGTAAAGGGACTCTGAGCTCTGAAAAATTAAAAGCAGACTGACAGTCGGGGAGGTGAAGATGCGTCTGGCTCTGGGATTTTGTGGGGAATTTGCAAAGGCAACCTTTTCTTCTCTTTCCATTAAGAAGCTCGACGCTGGGCACCAGATTGAGGTAGGACGGCTTGTTTTTCCACGCTGTGGCGATGTAGCACGGTTGATGCTTTGGAATCCTTTTTTTCCACCTCTCTCCTCTCCACACTACTTTGGTTTAATCCGCGTGAGGGTTTCATGTTGTGTGAGCGTGAACCAGGCGATGTGGCCCTTCTGTCGTTGATAGAAATGTTTCCTTTGATGATGGCAGAGGAACTCTGCTAGTATCACTCCTGCACAAGTAACTGCATTACATTCGCTCCCCATCTCGCTTAATTTTTTTTTTTCTCATCTCGGCACATATTTCATCTTATGCTTTCAAAGAACAGGATCTGGCTTGGAGGCAGGCGGTGGAGTTTGCTGAGGGGGAGAGGAAAGTTGGGAGTTAATTAGCTTGTTACTATGCGGAGCAGAGTGTTTGGCGTGCTGCGTTGTTGACGCCTGTCTCACTCAGACGATACTGAATACTTCTGATGCATTTCATTAAATGGGTCAATTCTGCACAACAGTTTTACAAAGGCTCTTGTTTTATTTTGCTTTTGGGTGGAAACGTGTCACAGCTGATGTTTGTTCTGTGAAATGATTTCAGCGGTTTGTGTATTTGTGTGTGTGTGTGTGTGTATATGCAACCTCGGCCTCTGTATCCATATTGTGCTGATTCTTTACCCTGACTGGCTTGGTCAGCAGCTGCCCTCATTGTATCTGCTTTTCAGGCTTCTAGCTGTCAATCATAAGCATTGTTTGTAATGAGCATTCAGGTCGGTGGTCCACTGTCTCGCTCAAAGACGTGGCTGCAGATGGACATCTGAACTTTGATGTTTTGAACTGTAGTTCTCCAACTGCTGGTGTTTGGATGGAGAAACCGAATTGGTAAGCTTTAACCACACCTAACTGACCATTTCTTCTTCTTCTTCTTCTGTTTTCTCTTTTGTAGGCCACAGAAAACGAACCAGGTGACATGGACCTGAGCGGCTTGCCAGAGACCGCCGTCGACTCCGAGGAGGACGACGATGAGGAGGACATCGAGCGAGCGTCCGACCCCCTCATGAGCCGGGACATCGTGCGGGACTGCCTGGAGAAGGACCCCATGGACAGAACCGACGACGACATAGGTGAGCAGCTCAAACAAAAACCCTGAAAAACAGTTTTTGTTTCTCAGCGCAGCTTCGGAATAGCACTGTCGTGTATATATAAAGTGACATCGCAGCGCAGTGTTTACTTTAAAAATTATCCAATCTATTTTTTGTGCAAGCCTGAGAGTTTTGAGAAGGCTGCGTTTTCAAAGATATCCGTTAAAAAAAAAGCATGAGCGGAGTTGTTCCCGGCTGGGACGGTACTCCTGAATTCAGTGCGGTATAAAAGCCACACCCTCCTTTCTTACTTAAATCGGTTCCAATAAATCTACATTTCTCTGAAGCCTATTTTGACTTCCTGCTGTCATTTACAACGTAGGCTTTTCGAGTAATTCTCAAAGCCACATCAAGCTCGCAGTATCATATCCCTTAAAGCTACGACTCAACTCCAATGATAATGATAGGCATGTTTAAAAAAGAACGAGTACACACTCTCAGAGCTTAACTACAGATGTGGACTGGGGGAGGATGATGCACTGGATGTAGAGAGTGAGAGCCAACCATCCTCCCCTCCTCTCCCCTCCTCCTCCTCCTCCTCCCTCCCGCGGTACACCCCTCCCTCTGCCGGCAGGCTTTTCTAGGTCACTCCGGCACATCCTCTCGCCTCACCTCTCCCAGCGCATTAAACTTTCAGTGCTTCCGCAGCTTCACACACACACACACACACACACACACACACACACACACACACACACACACACACACACACACACACACACACACACACACACACACACGACGCTGTTGCCATGCCAAGCACAGGTCAGCCAGAACGCCAGACTACTGCCAGCCAGGATGGGACAGAGAGAGAGAGAGGGGGGGGTATTTTCCCACTGTAGACCTCAGTGAAGGGGCTGCAGAATGTCTTGCGCTCTGGATTGTTTTATATAAATATATATATATATATATATATAACATTTACTGACACACCCAGTCGAATACAACCAATATTAAAGCCATTAGCCTATAAAACAAATAACATGTTTTCTTACTTACAAGCCATTGCGTATTTGGTGAGCCCCATTTAAAAAAAAAAAAAAAAAGCCTGCTCTGAAATCTCTGCCATCACCCTGGTTAAAAAAACAAAAAAGGAGACAAAAACATTTTAGTATATGATGCGTGAAACAATGAAAAGTAACATTTGACCAAAAAAAAACCGCAACTTGTCTTTTAAGAATCAATGCCTGGTTCCTCTGCATGATCCACACACCTCACTGTGACAGTTTTCACTTGGACGACTTTGTACTGAAGAAGTTGTCTCGATAAAAAAGAGCCCACAGTGAGATCTGAGGATTATCCTGAGTAACGGGTATTTTAATAATTGATTCATTGTGTGAGTCAGCAGAAATAGCAAACATTTGATACTTCCAGCTGTGGGTTGAAAAAAACCAAGTAATTGCAACATTTATGTTGTGATTTTATAGACAAGTAATTGAGCAATAGCCAGATGTATCTATAATATATATCTATCTGTTTTTACGGTTAGATACCTCTAGGTGAGTCATAAAGTCTGATTATTGGAAATTATTGATTGGCATTAAATGTGCTTTAGCGTCTGCGATGGACGTCTTAAACTCACTCGGAGGTCATCGAGTGAAGTGTCAGCAATTATTCCTGGCTCCCCTCGAAGGTTTACATCGATGGAATTGATATTTGGCTTCATGTTCTCCAGATAACGATTCCTCTGTTGGCTATTCACTGTGTTGATGATCCATTTTGATGCTCCAGCCTGCAGGGCGACGCAGGCGTTGCCAAGAGAACGCTGCCTGCTTCCTCCTCCTCCTCTCCTCCTCTGTTCTCAGTGTCAAGACTCTGTTTGCCCCACTTTCTTTCTCAACCCCTTCTCCACTTCCTCCGCTGTCTCTTCCTCTGTCTCTCTCGCAGAGCAATTACTGGAGTTCATGCATCAACTGCCAGCGTTCGCCAACATGACCATGTCGGTGAGGAGGGAACTCTGCGCCGTCATGGTGTTCGCCGTGGTCGAGCGCGCCGGCACCATCGTTCTCAACGATGGAGAGGAGGTGCGTTGCGTGTTGGTGCAAATTCATGCATACACGAGCCCTGTCTTGTGACCTTATCTTGTCTGTGTCTTTCGGGGAGCTGAACCATAGTCTCACCCCTTCACACCAGTGAATCTTTCGTCTCCTATTTAATGGTTTTTTTTCTGCTCTATTAAATCTGAATGACGGAACAACCTGTATAGCCAGGCTTTCTCTAAGATCCCTTAGGCAACTAGAGAAGGCATCACTTATTCTCTCTCTCTTTTTCTCTCTCTCTGGATTCAATAAAGACATTTTTTTTTTTATATGATGCACTCAAATAATAGAGAGCACACCATGTCTTGAAGCCCGGGTCGCTTCATTAAATGTCAGGTCGTAGAGATTTCAGGGTTCAGTGAACATACTGTTGCTGTCGGAGGAAAAGATGTCAATCTCTGCTTTTCAGAAATTTCTTGAAAACCTCCTTATTTTCATTTAATTCCAAAAAGAAATAAGATCTTTCTCAATTTCCATCAAGCATATATCACTTGCAACAATACTTTGACTGTACAGCGTCTTCTTATTCTAGTTTTGTTTTGCTGTGCATCTTCAATAATCCCGCACTGTTGCAGAATCCCTCTGAGGGAAGTAAAAAACCATCTGTTTCGTTCAGCAGTTTGTTCTTTCTGATAAATAACTTTGACTCATTAAGGGAAACCAGCTGTTGGGAATATTACGCGACTGAGTCCAATCTGATTTAAAAAAAAAAAAAAAAAAAAAAGTAGTTCTTGTTTTTCTTTTCTTTTTGTTCGCTTTTCTTCCAACATCTAACTAATATAATCGTGTGTTTTCGTGATCCAGCTGGACTCGTGGTCCGTGATCCTGAACGGTTCGGTGGAGGTGACGTACCCCGAGGGCCGGACAGAGATCCTGTGTATGGGGAACAGTTTCGGGGTGTCACCAACCATGGAGAAGGAATACATGAAGGGCGTGATGAAGACCAAGGTGGACGACTGCCAGGTAGGATCTTGGTCGCACATGTTCCTGCATAGCATCATGGGGTTGGGGTTAGCAGGTCCACTGCATCTGCATCTCAGTGTGAAAAGCAGGACGCAAACACTAATATTCTATGATAATAAATCCCACTGTGACCCACTCCATGCAGACAGTAAGCTTGTAGTTGCTTAGGGCGATGGCATCCAATTAAATGTGAGAAACAAGCCAGTTTGAAAGAGAATAGGCCAGGGCATGTAAAGAGCAAGATCACATTAATAGCATCAAGTGTTTAATGGGAATAAAGTACCAAACAGTGAATACTCTGAAATGTTTGTAGTCCTTTAATTATCAGGAGCTGAGTTCAGTTTCTGCAACGAGTATAACTTTGCTTCTAATTAGTGAACGCCATTTTTTTCATGTCAGATGTGAGGACAGTAGTTTAGTTGCTATGCAGAATTTATTTCTAAACAGCTCTTATCAGTTTTATTAATTTGATATTCAATCTGCTATGATCTCTCAAATATGCTGAGAATTAGGTTGTAACAGAATTATCATATGTCAGAAATACACGTATCTGCTATACTGTTTAGAACTTAGGAAATATATATATACAAATATATTGTGTCAAAATGTATCAAAGCTGTCTCTAACTCTTTCTTTGTCTCGTCTTGTCCAGTTTGTGTGCATAGCCCAGCAGGACTACTGCTGCATCCTCAACCAGGTGGAGAAGAACATGCAGAAGGTGGAGGAGGAAGGCGAGATCGTTATGGTGAAGGAGCACAGAGAACTGGACCGCACCGGCACCAGGAAAGGACACATCGTCATCAAGGTGACAAGTCAATTTACATTTACTTTAAAACCCCGAAACAAAATTTCGATGGCTCAAAAGAGACTACATTCACAAATAATTACAGCTACATGTTGAATTAACAGTTATAATTAACAAGTAACACCATGATGTTCAACCTCAGGGCACATCGGAGCGTCTCACCATGCACCTGGTGGAGGAACACTCAGTGGTGGACCCCACCTACATCGAGGACTTCCTGTTGACCTACAGGACCTTCCTCTCCAGCCCCATGGTCGTGGGCAAGAAGCTCCTGGAGTGGTTCCACGACCCCAGTCTCAGGGACAAGGTACGGGTGGAGGACCTCTGTAACTCATTCAAACGGAGACTATAGACTGCAATTATACACAATTAAAATAACGACATAGACTGCTTGCAAACTATAAATATCTGTAGACATTTTAAGGTCAGGATGTACACCACATATTACACGCACTACTGGTCAACCGGTTAACTGTATGTTTACCCCTCCCGATCATGTGATTGCGGTAGGTTACACGGGTAGTCTTGCTGTGGGTAAACAATCACTTCAACGACTTTGAAGGCGACCCTGCCATGACTCACTTTCTGGAAGAGTTCGAAAGCAATCTCGAGAAAGAAGTAAGTTGAACAACTCGCACAAGGATTAATCTCATGCAAAAATATATATTTTGTATATGCCACTTATTGCACTTTCCTCACATCTGTGTCGCATGTTTTTTTTCTTTTTCAGAAAATGTGCGGGCACCTCAGACTGTTAAACATTGCGTGTGCTGCTAAAGCCAAGCCGCGGCTGGTGACGCTGACCAAGCCGTCCAGGGACTCCCCGCTGGCCTTCAGCCTCCTCGGGGGGCAGGAGAAAGGTTTCCGCATCTTCATCGATGCCGTGGAGCCCGGGAGCAAGGCAGCAGAAGTCGGCCTTAAGCGTGGGGATCAGGTGAGATGACTTCCATTTCATCACATTGCTTCCGGTGTAAGAAGCTGTCTGCAGTTTGTTCAAATCTGTGTGACTTCCTTTTGAACTGCAGGGAGGTAAACCGTAAAGTCAGCTTCACATAGTTCTCTAGTTATAGTTTTTTTTTTTTTTGTCTGTAGGCTACAGCTGTGAGTAAAAAGCACTTCTGTCACACACACACACACACACCAGCACATGAATTGATCTTTTTTCTTTTGTTGGAAGTTCATTCTCGTCGTGAAATTGGTTTAACATTTTGCTCTAACTAGCATTAAAGTTTTCTTTTTTTTTTTTTTTTTTTAAAGTCTTAAATTGAACTTGCCATTAGCTGCGGGCACCCTGCGTTGGCTTTCTTCTCGGAACTTGACTTCTCAACCGTTTTCACACTCTGCAGCCCTGAGGGTTTTAAGCAAAGTCCCTTAATCCCTGAAACCATCTTGAGTGTCTGGATGCGAGTTAAGCCCTCCTGACTCCAAACATCCCCTGCAGCTGTTTCCCCATAAGGAAGTGGGGAAGCTGTCATACTTGGAGGCATTCACTCTCTCATACCCTCACACCTTCCAATTTCTTATCAGATTCAGTGGTTCACTCAGGATCTATCATATCGGAGCTTTAGTATTAGTCCTTTTTGTTTCGTCATCAGGCCATCAGCAGTAGAAAACTCCATGCAACGTCTCACTGATCGCTTCTGATCCCAAAACAGACATCAGGGCTTCACATCAGCAGAGGACGTCCTGTACTTACATTACAGTCAAAGATGACTTCCTCTTCCATTAAAGAGGAAGCGGCAAAGGCCAGTTAGCAGATTGCGTTAAAATGCAAATATCCGGCTCGGATACAGAGGTCGAGCTGTTAAGACAATTTGAATGTGACACGGACCACGTTCATTTGAAAACCATGTGTTGGACCAAATGTCTCCATGTGTAACATGCCAGATGATTGCACCTTTTGTTCGCTGGATTAAATGTGTAGTTCAGAGATCATTTACATTAGCTCAACACTTTTCTGCACAGATTCATTATGGCATGCAGTTTGACTTGATGTTTCATGCTCACCAGTGAAGCAATTTGACTCTTAATCCACATGCATAACTTAATATTTGTTTTTTTTTTTTTTTGAGACTAACAAGTCTTGTATTATGGACTGTTAAAGTGGTTAAAATGCCCCCTGATACATTTCTTCTTCTTCTGTCTTCTTCCTGCAGATCTTGGAGGTCAATGGGCAGAACTTTGAGAATGTCCAGCTCAACAAAGCCAACGAGATTCTGAAGAACAACACCCACCTGTCCATAACTGTGAAAACAAACCTTTTAGGTAAAGTTTCATCGTATCTATCAGACCAACCATGTCAGAATTATGTAAAATGGGATGGGTGGTGAGCTACAAAATATGCAAACCTTTGCTCTGTTCTTGTGAATTCATGGATGATTTAGATTAATTAATAAATAAATAAATAGAGAACTAGCTAGAAATCCCTCTTTGATTGAGTTGGTCACAACTGCTACATACATGTAACCGTGTCGCAAGTTCTAAGACAACCAAGCCAAGAGAGGCCCAGGTTCTAATAATAATAATTATATTCCCTTTTATCAAATATTCATGCCCTCCCTCCTTTTGTCCAGTGTTTAAAGAGCTGCTAACCAGGCCAGAACATGACCACGAGGTGGATGGCGAGGAGGAACATGACCGGAAGAACGGCGCGCCCCACCTCCCAAAGATCGGAGACATCAAGAAGGCCAGCCGCTACTCCATCCCCGACCTGGCAGTGGACGTGGAGCAGGTGATGGGCCTGGAGAAGGTCAGCAAGAAAGCCAAGAGCAACTCAGTGGGAGGACGCAACAAGCTGAAGAAGATCTTCGACAAGACACTCACCAGCATCCTGCCGCCTAAACCATACAAGTAATAAGACCTAATAACGTGTGGATATTCACTTTTATCAAGAGAATAACTCTTTAGCTTTTTTTTTTAAGGCTGCGCTAGATTGCTTTTCATGTTGACATTCTTAGATGGCTTTTGAGAGGTAAATGTTTTAGATTTCAAACTGTAGTACCCTACAATCATGTCTGATGGTGCCAGTAAGCTGCACACAGCTGGTTATTCACCAAACTACTGCAGGTCTGTGATTGTTTTATATGATGAGGATGCTAACAGCATGAGAGAGAGAAAAATGTGATGACAAATGAGCCAAGTGCAGTTTATATTTTCCTTGTAACAGGTTTGATTAATCTTGTGCTGTGTGCTGGGAGGAAGCAGTGATCCACACACCCTTGTCTGATTGAGACTGATTGGGTTGTTTGTTTCCTAAATTGTGAAAAGCTCAGAAGGTTGTTTTTTTTCCGGTTCTTTTGCGACTCTGATTTATGCAAAACGAACGTATATTGCGATCAATCAATCAATCAATCAATCAATCACCTGCTGAGCTGAATTAGACAGGTCTTGATGCATCTTGTCATATCAGTGTAGTTACGAGATTTAGATTTAAATGATTACTCTATTGATGAAAATACTGTGTGGAAAAAACCTGGATAAGTTTATGAGGACAGTGCATGTTTTTAACTTTATTACAACAGAGATTTGGAGGTACTGATGCCATTTCAGCCCACAGCTGATTATGAAAAAATCTAAATGTTCACTCTGATTTAGATCTGAAATAAATCTAGAACAGAAACTCTAGTTTTTGTGACTGTCCAGTCGTCCAATAGTAGGTGTAAAATGTTGCTCTATTTCTTGCAGGATATAGTTTATGGCCTGAGGCTTCCAAAGCTTCCATCTCCTGCAAAAACAAACGTCGCCCCCTGCCTTTTGTTGACAGAACTGCTGTCTCACCCCTCCCATGCTCTCCCTCTTGTTTCCATAGTGACGTTTGCGTGGGCCAATCGCAGGACGACAGCATCGTGGGGATGAAGCAGTCCAAACAGATCGCACCAGCGCTGCCCGTCAGCGGAAACCTCTCCTCGTCAAACCCGGACCTCCTGCAGTCCCACCACCGCATCCTCGACTTCAACAACCAGCCTGGTGTGTATTCAGCAGCTATAATAATTCATATTTCTATTTTTTTTTTTTACATCATCATTAACATCTTTAACCCCCAATTTGCACCAGCAAGAGTTAAAATATTCTTACCCCATTAATGGACTTTTTCACTTACTTTTAGAAATTCAAGATTTAATTTTATGGAGGAAGTCATGTGATAGAATGATATTTCTTTTAAGGAGCTAATATAGATACAATTTTAAATCATATTATATGTTTTTAATATCATGATACTGGTATAGATTGTGATATTGTACATTTTCTTGAAATTTATTAATGATATCAGTTGACAAAAAAATGACCTCAGGGTCTGTTTAGTAGCTGTTTTTGTAGCTTTCAACCATAACACACTGACTTCATCAACTGGTGGAGTTTGCCCCCGTCATGGAACTGTAGCTCTTAACATTTTAATTAAAAATGTTAGCGTTTGAGTTATATTGTTTGTCAATTGCCGTTTACAAGGTCAAACATAATTTAATTGAGACACTGTTTGAAGATGAAATAACCAGATGTAATTGCCTGTTTGGGCTGAGAATCAAACACCACACAGATAGAGGTATCTTATCATATTGATGCAACAATTCTCTAAATCCTTATTGCTCTGAATACGTCCTGCTCACTGGCCACAATGGGCTTACACAACCAGAGATATTGAAGGGATAGCTACTTCAACAGTATGACTAAATGAATTAGCCAGTGGTAGAAATCTGGTCTTTGTCTCCATTAACTCCTGTCCATCACATGTTGTTTGTGTTTTTCCAGTCCCGGTCATACCGAGTGAGTATCCTCTCGTTCATGTGATGCTGCTTCTCTCGGCACACAGACGCGTCTTTGTCAGTGCTGTCAGCCTCCATGTCGGACTGACGGACATTAACCAGCCGCTCTACTTAAAAAAACTCAGTTAATCTGCATTCATGCTTGTGAGCGCTTATTAAGTGAAGCTAACCTTAACCTTTCTGATGGCACATGGGGTATTGATTCATATTTATTTTTTAATGGATGCTTATAAGATTGGTTGGGTTGTGTTTCTGATCAAACTAATGAATGATGGGAAATTAACTTTTAGGGTGACAACAGAAAAGATGCTGGGAAGATGGTTCTTTCAAAATCTTGGGAAACAAACTGCAGACAAATCTTGGGGTGTTGCTTAAAAAGTGCACAATGAAATCAATGTTTCTAAGTAAACACATTTGCTCATTAAGTGTTCTGTTCATCCCCAGATATGTCGGACCAGGTATTACGAGTCTTCAAGGCCGACCAGCAGTCTCGGTACATCATGATCGGGAAGGACACAACGGCTAAGGAGGTGGTGGCCCAGGCTATCAGGGAGTTTGCCCTGACTGCAGCACCGGAGGCTTATTCTCTGTGCGAGGTGTCCGTCACACCGGAGGGCGTCATCAAGCAGAGGCGGTTACCGGACCAGCTGTCTAAACTGGCCGACAGGATCCAGCTGAGTGGCAGGTAATTAGGTCTTGAATTGGATGTGCTGAGTGGCACTCAGGATTATTGTTTTCCATCCTTAATTATTCTTATTCCTTAAAATGATGATTTTTTGTAACATAATTGTGCTGCCAATTTTGCCAGGTCTCTTAAACAACTGATTTCTTTTTAACTAAAGAGACAAAACTGGTTAAATAAAGTTATAATAAAAATACATTAGGACTGCAAGTAACAATTATTTACTTTATCTATCGACCTCAATTGATCATTTAGTGTAGAAAATGTGAGACAAGCCAATCACATTTTTGCAAAAACACAAGGTGAGGGTTTTAAATGATGAGTGTTTTGTCTGGGTAACACAAAAAAACAACTTTTATCCAATTAACAATGACATCAAATAGAGAAAACGAGTAAATCCTCACCTAAGAAAAGAATAAACCAGCATAATTTGTGCTTCATTTACGTGAAATAAACACATCTGCTTTTTCTCCAGATACTACCTAAAGAGCAACATGGAGACGGAGACGTTGTGTTCCGATGACGACGCCCAGGACCTCCTGAGAGAGGGCCAGATCTCTTTGTTACAGCTCAGCACGGTGGAGGTCGCCACTCAGCTCTCCATGCGGGCCTTTGAACTGTTCTGCGCCATCGAGCCCACCGAGTACATCGACGACCTGTTCAAGCTGCGCTCCAAGACGGGCTCGGCCAGCCTGAAGCGCTTCGAGGAGGCCATCAACCACGAGACCTTCTGGGTGGCCACGGAGGTGACGCGGGAGCCCAACCAGATCAAACGCATGAAGAACGTCAAGCACTTCATCAAGATCGCCCTGCACTGCCGCGAGTGCAAGAACTTCAACTCCATGTTCGCCATCATCAGGTGAGACGGGGGAATAATGAATATATGTGGAGCAGATTGTGCCATCATGTAAGAAAGCATACATTGGGACTTTATTCATGCTCCCATGTTTAATATGTCCCCCCCACTCCCTCCCACAGTGGTCTGAACCTGGCTCCAGTCTCCAGACTGAGGGGAACATGGGAGAAGCTACCCAGCAAGTACGAGAAGCTGTTCGGGGACCTGCAGGACCTCTTCGACCCCTCCAGAAACATGGCCAAGTACAGGAATGTCCTCAACAATCAGAACCTCCAGCCACCGATCATCCCCCTGTTCCCCGTCATCAAGAAGGACCTCACCTTCCTACACGAAGGTAGATGATTATACAAAAACACACCACCTCTAGTATGGCAGTATTTTGTATATGATAAAAGATAAATGTCCTATTTTAAAATAAAACAATTGGTGGTGGAGGTACACATGCCATTTCTTCTACTGAGTATAAATTATAACTATATAGTTAGCCGCCAGACTTTGAAACAGAAAGATAATACTGTCACTTTATGCCCGTTTATGTGGGAATATTTTACCCAGAACTCATTGGGGTGGACACTGCATAATGCATAATAAAATGAGATACTGCACTCATTTGCATTTGGACATAAGTGAAAACCCTTTGGGGGAAAAAAGTATCTAAAAACTAAATAAGCTTTTTCAGCCTACCTGTCCATTTCAACTAATAGTATAGGTTTAATACATTTATGTACTAATATGCACATTTATGTACTTAATATACCTGATTTAAAGGTAACTAAACTTCACCAGTTTATGTAAATTGCACTATTTAAAGGGATGAAATGGCAGTTACTGCTGCTACGCTGAGATAGCCTAGATATCTTTTTAGAAAGACTAGTAAGTACTAATACAATTAGTACTTAAAGATTAAAGAGATTAAAGTATTTAAATAAGCAAATACAGTACAATAAGATTTCAGTGCATGGAAATATATATTTAAATAACAGGAAACAAGCAGGATAAAGGAGGTAAATGTAGATCGAGCCATCACCAGCAAGCTTTAGCATTAATATAGTCGTCTTGCATTGACTTCATATGGCATTTGTAGTAGCTGCAAACTCAACATGCGGCTTCCTTGGAAAATACACATTTCTTTGCCATAATTATGTTTATGTGGCATAACACACGTAGATGTAAAATGATGGTCCTCACTTTGTTTGAACAGCATTCCTAGTTGTGGCTTTGCAGGGTAGTACCAGGTGTTTATTCCTGCAGTTGGTTTCCTCAGCTGTGTAATTTATCTTCATTTCTTCCCTCCCTTATTTCTCAGGCAACGACTCTAAAGTGGACGGCCTGGTGAACTTTGAGAAGCTGAGGATGATTGCCAAAGAAATTCGCCACGTTGGTCGCATGGCCTCCGTCAACATGGACCCGGCCCTCATGTTCCGGACCCGGTAAGACCCCCCCCTCTCTCTCTCTCTCTCTCTCTCTCTCTCTCAGCCGGAATTCAGATTTTAAAAAACCCCGCTCCTCCGCCCTCTCTGTCGGAGCAGTCAGCCGGGGTTAGCCGGTTCACGTAGATTCAGTGAAGGTTTCCGCATCACGCTTTGTCTTTTCAAGCAGCTGCTCCCTCTGGCAAACGTTTCCTTCTGGCAACTGTTTCCCTACACACATTGTTGGCATAAGATGTGCACAGCGCTCCTGTGAAAGTGTGTCTTTGTCTAATGATGTCACTCTTTAGTGGTGTAACCATGTGATTTCCTCTCTGACTCTCACGTGGGTGAAATTTTTGCTTCTCTTTTGGTGATCTTGGTGGTCTTTCCTGTCCTAAGCTTTTGTCTCTTTCTCTCTCTACTCATCCACCCCTTTGCCCTCCATGCTTCTCTGTTCATGGCATCCACCCTCTAGGAAGAAGAAGTGGAGGAGTTTAGGGTAAGTTCGGTGACCCTACAACCCTTTTTTTCCCCCTCCCTGCACCATGGCCCTTTTTTTTCCTGCCAATTTGCGTGCTTCTTTTCTTCTTTTCTGAAACCTTGTTTCCATTAACCAGTTTGAGTTGAATCCCACTCCTCCCACTAACCCTGCCTGACCCTAACCAAAGGGCTTTGGAATGAAACAAAGGTCACTTATGCTAACATTTGGTCACACTGGACTATCTTATGTTCTGTAAACTTCTGTAAACACAAAAGCTGTTGTGCTTTCAACATGAATTAGACGAAAACTTAACATATATCCTAAACATACAAAAAACTATTATACCTGTTGGATTACAGCCTTTCATTAGTAAACGTGACCTTGTTTGACATGTTTTACCTAACAATGTGCATGCAGCTTCAGTTTAACCGGTCTTTTGAGGTTTTATCTGTATTTCTAACCTCTCAACAGCCAGAGAATGTGTATATACATTTTTTTTTTTTTTTCTCATGGTTTACATTCTTGTGGTCAAATGGGAGATCATTGTGCATAAAGCATTTACTGGGACATTCAGTGGAGAACATATAGAAGCACATGGCATTCACTAAAGTAGTGAGACATTCTCTATCTCATAATTATGACTCGGGCGTGTTGTAATTATGAGAAAGCCATCTTTCAATTACCAGATCTGTGTCTCGTAATTACGAGAAGTTTCTTGTAATTATGAGATCTTAATCTCGGGAATACGAGGTGCTTAGGAAGTTATAAATACAACATACCAAAGTAGTAGTTACACATTATTTTCTTTTTTCTTTGAACAAAACGAGTATCCATACATACATAAAATAAATTGTATATTTTGATCACTATATATATTTGGTCACTGTCTCTCGGAATCTAAATTTCAAACCATCCATACTAGAAACACCTTTCGGAACATGACTTCTCAATGACTAACACTGTTTTGTGAGCTGTTTCACTGAGACCACTACTACTACTACGAGCTCTGACTCAGGCCACAGAAATGTAAACTATGACCGAGCTGCACTGTTAGAACACCCCCCCTTTTTTTCTACTCGCCTGTTGTTTGACTACAGCCATCATCCATCACCCACCCCCACCCCCCCCACCCCCCCCCTGCTGCCTGGAATGACTGGAATGTTTTGGAGTTGAGAGAAATTCCTAGAGCTGCTCTCTGCATGTCCAAGTTTCAACACCAGGCTCCCTGTGTAGCCCGGTAGTTTCACCTGTACATTTAAATACTTTAAATAAAGGCTCACGCACACACCGAAGCTATATGTTAATAAGTTCTTCCTCTATTCTTTCTACGTGTTCGTCTTCGTCTTCGTCTGCCCTCCTCTCTGTGTTCATGCGTCATGTGGTGGTGCCTGTGTACGCGACTAGGTCCCTAAGCCAGGGAAGCGCCAACGCGGCGGTGCTGGACGTCACACAGACCGGCGGGCACAAGAAGAGGGTGCGACGCAGCTCCTTCCTGAACGCCAAAAAGCTTTACGAGGACGCCCAGATGGCCCGGAAGGTCAAGCAGTACCTGTCCAACCTCAGCCTGGAAACCAACGAGGAGAGCCTGCAGACGCTCTCCATGCAGTGCGAGCCCTCCATCAGCACATGTGAGTTCATACATACTGGATGTAGGCATTCTTGGGAAATGAATTAAACGCCCTTGATTATGTCTAACTGCGTATTTCACTTATGACACATGCGTGTGTCCAGGATTCACAGCACACACAGACTGGGCGGGACCACTGGAGTAACAAGACACTCCTGTCTTGCTTCCAGATTCTTTGACAGTGAATAAAAATGCTCATGCTAACGTTTGCTCTCTCGTTCTCCCCCCACTACTCAGTGCCCAAGAATGCCGGTGGGAAACGACCAGACACCTCCCCGGTCGTGTCCAGAGCGGCCAGCCAACAGAGGGGCCAGCTGGCCAAAGGAAACCAGGCCCTCCAGGTCCCCGCTGTGGCCCTCTACCCATCCCGGAAGAAAGTGCCAGTCAAGGATCTGCCACCTTTTGGTAAGATTAAGATGACTGAGAAATAATTAAGATTTTATTCAAATCTATACCTACAACCCTTTAATTTAAATGTTGTATATTATCAGTTTCATTGGATTTGAAATGTTTTATTTCAGAAAACTATTTGTATTGAAGAATTTGTATGAATGTTTCCAGTAAAGCATCTCCAACAATCCTTATCAGCAACTGAACTGCAGAGTTTACCAGAGTTACTGCTCTACTTATGTGTTATTGAGAGGGACGACCCTAAATCTTCTAAATGAGTGGCTCCAATTGTCCCTATAATAAGATATGCAATATTATCTACACAAACATAATTTGTATGTAGGTGTTGTTCTGGATTGAGTTGAAATAGGCCTTTTTATAAAGCTCCTCTTCACCTGTCCTTCTACGTCGCCACCATTACTCTGTTTTCTCTTCCTCATCCTGTTATTTGCAGACAATAGCAGTTTTAAGCTTCTTTAATGACAGTGCTGCCACCTAGAGGCTGTCTGGAAACAAGCAAATGCAAAGCAAAAAAACAAAACAAAAAAAAAAACCCAGACAATGCAGTTTAGCATCCCAGCCCCCTCCAGGCGAGATGGCAGTGTTCCTCATGCTAATTCTGCTCATCTTCTTGTAAATGTCCACAGGCACCAGCTCCCCTCAGTCGCTGAAGAAGATCCTGTCTCTGTCGGAGGAGGGGAACGAAAGGCACCGCAGGCAGCCAGAGGACACCGTGTCCAACGCCTCCTCCCAGCTCTCCTCCCCTCCCACCTCCCCACAGAGCTCACCCAAGAAGGGTAAGCCAATAATCCTCCCTCCCTCCCTCCCTCCCACACCATCTTCAGGCTCCTTCCTTTCTGTCACAGTGTGACACAAATGCCACCTGGTGGCTGCCAGCGTGCATTGCATTATGTTTCATAAGCTGGTGGGTACAAGTAGTTTTCCTCCAAAATAGGACCTTATTTCCACTTTATCACAAACCTAAAGGTCACCTAATTCCCAACGGCATTTCTGAGAAACCCCTTGATTGACTAGATGTCATGTGTACAGAATGAACAGCATAACAGAGATACAACACATTCAATGTATATGACATAAATGATTCATATAATAAGACTACTTATAATAACAGCAGCAATTATTACAGTAGAATTATAGTTATGAAAATAGGGATAGGGATATGTCACCGACTAGTGGCTCATGTTTGTTCTACATCTTTATAGTTAAAGACCTCCAGGCTAATCAACTCTATAGCTGAGCTACAGCAAATGCCACAGTGACATTCTCCTATAACTAGAAAATATGGACGTATGTGTCAGCAATCTTCACCAGAGATTTCTCTATATTTTACCAGACGTTGTTGTGAAGCTTCAACTCCCTTCGCGCTCATTATCCAAACGTTTCCACACTCTTCAGCGCTGTACTTAAACCCCCGAAACGTGGAAGCAAACTGCTGTTTCAGTAAGAATCTAAAGCTCTGGTCCCTAAAGAGCTGGTTGGCTTACTTGGAAATGGCACTCTACAATTACCCCTGCAGTCTGTGTGTGATGCCTCGTTAAAGACACTGACTGAGATAAGATATGGGAAACACAGATGATTTATGAAGAGGGTTTTAAAAAATTTGACCAACGATAAGTTGTTTTGATGATTTGTGTTGGACCCGGTCGGCATGTTAAGAGCTTTAATCATCCTTTTCTTTTTAGGGTCAAGCTTTTAAACCACAGACCTTGAAGGATTTGAATTGAATCTCTCCGGTTTACTTTTTGCGACAAAAGCAAAACAAAAACTGAAACTGAGGTTTGAACATTTTTAACAATGCCTCTCCTCTGTAGTTTAACGTTTTGCTTCCTGTCTCTCCTCCAGGTTACAACAGGATGGGAGACGCCTACTCGGACTCCGGTCACAGTGAGATCTCCTCCCGGTCCAGCCTCGTCAGTAACTCCTCCTTCGACATGGCCCAGGACGAGAGGAGGCTCCGTCACTCTGGAGGAGTCGGGGAAACGCACATCGGGGGCCAGCGGCTGGAACGGAGGGCCACCACCGACCCCGACCAGTACAGCCTCGGGTAGGAAACGGAGCAGTTTAATCTGGAGAGGAGCTCTGTTATTTATGTGACTTTAAAACTTAATTAAGTAATAAAATAAGTCATTTTCCGTTCTTTTTTTATCATCATAGGTCGTATTCATCGATGCAGGACTGTCGGGGCATTTACACCGGCTGCCCCACAGTGCTCTCCTCGCCCAGTTCAGAGGAGCTGACTCAGGATCAGGGCGATCGTGTTTCCCTCGATGCTGCAGACAGCGGCCGCGGCTCCTGGACTTCCTGCTCCTCCGGTTCCCACGACAACATCCAGACCATGCAGCAGGGGCGCAGCTGGGAGACTCTGGCTTTTGGCGGAGGTGGAGGTGGAGGGCGGTGGCGTCGGGGGGCTCCCTCCCAGCGGACAGGAGGCCTTACTAGGGGGCCACGCTGCATTGTGGGCCGCCCAGGCCAGGGGGAGCTGGGCGTCGGCCAGCTCCTCCTCATCCTCAGCGGCGTACTGGGGAGAGGACTCTGAGGGAGACACCGGCACCATCAAGAGGAGGGGAGGGAAGGACGTCAACGCCGACCCGGAGACAAGTAGCATCACATCCACCGGGTCAGAGGAGGCCAAGCAGCTGGGCCGACCCTCCCCGTCACCCATCACCACCGGCGGTAAAGGCATCCTTAGTGAGTGACCGCACCAACAGTCCTGTTGCTTTAATTGATGATTGATGAATAAGAATAACTTATTTAGTTATAGTTGTTAAGGCAAAATGTTTTTATCAAGAATAGATAGAAAACCTGCAGGATAAAATTGTAGAAGTGTAAAAACAACATGAAAAAACCCCTCAACACTTCATTGTTACACTTTATTAGTGTTTAGATCAAACAAACAAGATATAACATTTCATTAGTGAGCTTTAGAGCTGTTGGTTGGCAGATTTAATTATAGTTTGAGAGAGCTAGTCTAGCTTTTTCCCTGTTTCCAGTCTTTATGCTAAAATAAGCTAACTGGCTTTTGACTCCAGCTTCATATTGATCTTCTAATTTGGACTCATTGCAAATTTTTCCCAAAATGTTGAACTACTCCTTTTTAAAAATGCAACTATTCCTGCATGAGGGAAATGATTGTCAATAATTAGTTAAGATATTGTGGATTTTTATGCAAAAGAGCAAAAAATTAAAAAATTGACCTGACCATGTAATCGCAGCATTTTTGCCAGGCGACCTTTGTTGCATTTAAACCCTCTTCTCTCACTCTAATGTTTTTTAGACTATCACTTTCAAAAGAAGGAAAAACTAACTTTTAGAAATGTCAAAGAACTCCCAGTGAATAAATGGTATTCTGAACATTCCTTCCTTTTGTGTCCCTTCAGCGCGGAAAGAAAGCCGTTATCGCGAGCCTCCCCGACTCCCCGGCTACACCGCCCTGACCATCTCCGACCTCGCCGAGGGGCAGCACCCGGCCCCGTCTGTCCCCACGTCCACGGCCACCCACACGGGCCGCCGGCCGCCAGACTACACCACGGCTCTGCAGCGCTCGCGCATGGTCACCCAGTCGCCCGACTCCCACCAGGCCCAGCAGGGGGCCAAGCAGCGGGCGGGCGGCCTCCACCGCACGCGCTCGCCGGCCGAGGAGCATGAGGCGGAGGAGGAAGAGGAGGGTGAGTCCTTGTCTTCCAAACTAATCGCTCTGAGGAAGCCAAAGCCAGTGGCACAGCGTACACCCGAGACTCCCAGACCATGAGAGTGTGTGTACGGGGGTTAACAGGCAGGGCCCCTCTCCCCAAGGCAGGTAAAAACTAATTTATCAGGTCCCGCCCCACCCCCCACCCCCACACCCCCTCTCCACTCCAATGAAACCTGCATGTGAACAGGAACACACACTGTGGTCTGAGACTGATCATTCCTTCACACAGCTGTTCCCACAGCACCAATAGGCTCGGTCCCACTTCAAATTACAATTCAATGTTCCCTAATCCAAAAAGTGAAACACAGACATTTTGTATTTATGATCTGGGAATTGTTCATTTGGAGCGGGACCCTCACCTTTAACCCACGACATGTCATCATGCATGAGTCATACTGGTGGGACCAGAAACTCACCACCATGCATTCTGCTCCTCTCTCTCTCTCTCTCTCTCTCTCTCTCTCTCTCTCTCACACTGTGCCGAGTAGCATCCATCAGCAGACTCGGTGCTGTTAGAGCCTCTCTCACCCATGCAATCAAACTCAATGCCTGAAAACATGCACCTCCATCCTCATGCACCAGCACGCACCCACAGCTCGCCTACAGTGACTCTGGATGAATTCTGTGTGTTTGTAGCAGCACTTTTTTATACATGCAGTGTTTTTAAAAGGTTTTTGAAAACTCTAATCAAGTCTGAAATTAGAATCAGTGTTAGAATAATGTGTTATATATATTTTTCTTTGAGCAGCATTAAGCTTCCAAATGAATAAACACTTCTGAAAACGGGCCAGAGTTAACAGCCCAAGTGGCTTTTTTTTTTACATCTGCTATATTGAAAATAGCAAATACAATTTGCATGATTGCAAGCATGCAAAGATATAAAACATTTTCTTACTTTTTTCAAAGCAGAGCCAGATTTTTTAAAATAGTTTTCTTCAGAACATGCAGTTATGGTTTCTGTTCATTTCAGTAAAAATGTAAATAAAATCAAAAGATACTTGAAATTAGCTTGAGAAAATTGTGTCGCACATTGTTGGACAAAGGTTAGGGCAAGGGTTATGGTCTGTCTCATCTGCTGGAGGCGAGACGGATACTTTCTCTTAACATAAACGGCAAAAGTATTTGTTTCTTAAAAAGCAAAAGAAGGTGAAAGACAAAGAGGAAAGAGAGAAACTGAAACTTTTCCAGCTTCTGATATCCATACATAGAGAAACAGGGACAACATGGGGTTGTACAGTAATTAAACTGAGAAAATGAACGGCCACAAAACAACTGTCACCCACTGTAAATGGGCCGCTATCGTAAAGAATACATTTGGGAAACACAAAAAACATCTGCATTCAATTCAGAAATGTATTGCAAATTTGGCTGCTAAGGAATGACTGCAGTTAAAGGGCCAGTGTGTAGCATTTAGGGGGATCAATTGACATGAATGGAATATCATTATCGGGTTTAACACCGTAGTTCACACCTAGAACTTCAGTTGGCTGCAAATTACAACCTTACACCTAGATACCACACTGGCCCTTTAAAATGGACACCAGGACTGTGACAAAGGGGTTCCACATTCAGTGGACATCAAGGGTAATATATATATATAAATATATGATGATGGTGCATCTTTATATGAAACAAAGGGGAAGTTCAAAACAGCCTCTGCTCACAACTGAGTAACCATGAGTCCATGACATACCAAGAAACAAAAAAGACAAAATGTCCTTTGTTGCTGTCAAGTTTCAAGTTGCTGCAGATTCTTTTTTGTTTCCATATCATGACATGAATCAACCTTGAAAAATGACGGCATGCTCGAGGACAACCTTTGTCAGTAAAGTAAACACGAGTCATGGTTTTCATTCTCTCTCAACACTGATGCTCTGCTCCTTTTTTAGTTTTCAACTTCCTCTGAATGAAACACTGTCCACGACGTTCTCAATGTAGTTTCTAGAAGTTTGCACGTCCACATTCATCGTAACCTTTGACCGTCTCGTCTTTCCACAGAGGATGAACAGGTGTCGGCGGTCTGAGGGGCGGCGCTGGACGTCCTTTTGCAGTAACTTGAGGTGTCCCCCCCGTCCCCGTCCCCTGGTTTTTTGGGGGAGTGTGCAGGATTAGAGACACTGACCGACAGAGCGACCGATGGACTCATCATCAGTTACGTACGTGCCTGCCTCCTCCACTCGGCTCTCCCTCCTGATTGGTGGATCCCTCTGCTCGTCTCCCTCCCCTGCCTTAAAGCATCATTGGGGGTTGAATGACCCTGCATGCAAAAAAAAAATAAAAAATACTGTGAAGAAGAGATGGAGAGAAGGTAAAAGACGATGGTGACAAGATGCCTGGCACTCTGGGGGGGGAAACAAAGACTACAGAAACCTAACTGGTGCCGTGAGAGGGGGGTGGACCTGGCCACATACACACAGAACCACATAGATGTTGCTGTTAGAGACGGGAGCGCCCCCCCACCCACCCACCCACCAACTGACTTAAACCCCCCCAAACATCTGTTGACACAACAGCATCGCGACGTGCTGATCATCATCTGCACTTTCTCATTTTCTACTTTCTGGAAGAAAAAAAACTAAAACGGAACAAATCAGAACAGACGTTCGTTTGAAGACAGAGAGAAATAACGGTTGACTTGACTCTTTAATGTTCAACTTCCCACTAGATTTCATTTCTTTATCATTATTATTATTATTATTATTATTATTATTATATATTGTTTGGGTTATTTCCTCTGACTGATTGCACTCTGTGGGCCGAAAGAGAGAAAACAAAGTCAGCCCAATTTCTCCGCCCTGGACTGAAGCAACACATCTGTCGTTGACTGTTTCGAACTCTGAATCCAGTATTATCTCATGTTTTTCACATGTGAGAGATTTTCAAGTGTTGGTTCCAATCAAAGGGAGGAGGAGGAGGAGGAGGAGGAGGAAGAGGAGGAGAGCCCAGTAGGGAGAACCAACATGCACAGTGTACTGACATACCTACATGCACACACACACGCACACACACAGAGTACATTTTATGTACCAGAACATAAACAAAAACACAATTCATTTCTAAATAAATAAAAAAAAATAGCACTTTCAGCACAATCTTAGATGTTCCCAGACATTTGGCCTGGATAGCAGGGTATGAGTGAACCGTATCTTTCTGTCGTCCCACCTCGGAGCTCGTCTGGTTATATCAAAGTCTTTTTCTTCATGCTGTTGCTTGCTGTTACATCGGGACTGTAATGGTTTGTTACCGGCCTGTAGGTGATATCAAAAAGCACAGAGGTGATTGGCCACCCACTGAAACCTGTTTGGACTCCCATCATGTGTTGGTCCCCGCGGTGCATCAGAGGAACACGAGGTAACTGAAGCTCAGCTGCAGCTGCAGTTTGGGGAAAATTGAATCCTGAAGTTTTCTCCCAGAAGTTGCCTCGTTTCCTTTTTATTCCGGCGTGAAGGGATCACAGACAAACATCAGCATATTTCAAAAGCTGCCAATGTGTAAATTCTTAACTATCTACCTTTTTACAAATAATCTTGTACAGAGTCTTATAATAACACATGAATTCCCCTTCAAGATAAAAAAAAAGTATCCACAAATTCAGATTTGGCTTCTTTTTTTTTTTTTTTTTTGCCACATTTTGTGAATGTCCAAAGCGCCTTACGATGCCATGAATGCATCCATTTCTTTGCATTGTTGTCCCCATCACCAATCACCTTGTTCCAAGAGCAAGTCTTGAAAAAAACAATAGTGGAGTGAAATGCCTTATTCAAGATTACATCCCCCAAGACCATGTTTTTTTATATATATATTAAGACTCAGTACAAGATGAAGCCAAGCTTTTTTCTTTCTTTTTCCCCTGCGTGGCTTCAAGGCGTCATCGTCACGCTTGTTGTGACCATCAGTTGTGAAAAGTAACTTTTTTTTTGTTTTGTTTTCTTCTATCACTTGAGTCGCACTGATCACATTGATCAGTCTTGGAAACTACAGACTGAGAAAGAGAAGGACTGAGTGCAGAGTTTTCCACTGTGGTCTGTGACTATACACTAATGATTTCCTGTTTTTTGTTTTCTTTCTTTTTTGTTCTCGTAAAAATTTTTGTAATGGCTGCAGATAGATTGTTGATAATTTGTTTGTAATACAGTGGTGCATCATTCACTTTCATTCAACTCTGAAGATAATGTGCATATTAGCGGGGCCGAGTCCTATTTCGATAAAACAAAAAGTTGCACAAAAATGTACAAGCGTAAAGATAAGTGTAGTAGGTAGAACTGCTACTCTGTTTGGTGTGTGATGTCAGTGAGAAATGTACATTTAGCTGGTGATGACCTTCTTTTCTTCATTCTTTCTTGTACTACTTTGACCTGTATGTCTTTTAAAAAGACAATTGGTGGAGTATGTATCAGTTGTTTTTGTATTTTTAATACAATAATTGTAAATATTGGTTATATTTTTGTTCAAATGTACTATGTTTATGCCTCAACATCCAGTTTATATGAAGCTGGGAATCAATAAATACTGCATAAAGAATCAACACATAGGTTTAAATGCACTTATTCATTTCTTCTACATTTCGATGTCTTTCTTTTCCAATTTTTTTTAATTTTTTTTTTCCCCCCTTCAGAGGATTTTTCCCCAGATACCGTCTAGTGTTTGCACAAGTCATGGAAGCAACTTGAAAAGTGTAACTCTCATACTTTTCTATCTGACCGCAGTGTGTCAGAATTAATAAAAAAGAGATATTGAAGTCTCCCCTTGCTTTTATTTACTTGTTTTGTATTGTCTTGTTATAGAACTTTGAAAATAGTGCCGCCAAGTCCCAACACTCATTTATTTTCCGGTTTAAATTAATAATAATTCAATATATCCAAACCACTATGCACTACATACCCATAATAAGAAAAATGATGACCTCGGTTGTCATTGGTGTTTGGGGGAAACATGCTGTTACTGTTATTTCTCCTGAGAAACCTTTAATTTGTGCCTATTTTCTTTACTGAAATTTCTAACTTTAATTTATGTTTTGTTATGACTTGAAGGAAGATTTATGTCCTATAAATAAGACATAATGGAGAAAAATATCCCAATTAATACCATTAGTTAAGAAAATAATATTTCAAAATGACGAGAGTCCCCCATGGCAACAAAAGAAAGCAGATTGCGATAATAAAATGATTAAGTATCTTCATGATTTTGCTAAAACAATATTGTACTTTTACATTTACCTACCGTTTTATCTACAGTACATAGAATAGTACAGTTTGGAACTTCAAAACACTTCTGCTTTTACACCACAAGAGTGCGCTGCTTTACTGCAAATAATAACCATCAGTTTTTTAAATTACTTAAGTGACTTCATAGTTTTTAAAATACTGTCATTATTAAAAACACATTTTGTTAATTGGTCTGTAATTGCTCTTCCCATACTCAAAAATGATCATATATTTTCATTCAAAAATAGGGAGGGAACTCATTATGAAGCCACTCTCTCAGAAAAAACAGCATCTTAATCCAAACTTTTTCATTAGTTGTTGCCTTAACGCCTTTTTTTCTTGTTTTTCAGTGTGGGAGCAGATAGGTTAATGTATCCGCTCGTACAGTTTGACATTCTGTAGCTTTGTCATAGTCATAAACATCATATCAGGTCTCTCATTCCTCATGAATAATGCAAGCTAGACAGTCCTGGTCGCCTCTATCACAGAGCCGAAGGCCCCAATTTGTCACACTTTCTCCCCCCAACAAATGATACACACTGACACATGAGAAATCGGGAGCTGCCCTCACACACAAACAAACTTCCAGCCTGGTAAATAAAAGGTAAGAAGCTCAGTCTCACTGTTCTTTGCTCTATTTCTTCATCTATTCTCAGTCTCTCACTTCACACGGAGAGAGAAGCACGGAAATGTTGGAAATATCTGCCAAAATTCAGTATCTTTGTAAATGTGTCCGTGCCAAAAAATGACAAAACAGCCACAGGGATGCTGCTGTTGCCCCTAGCATTTTATTAATTTCATTAGTTTGTATATCTTTAAAGGGGAAGAAGAAAAAACCTCCGAAGTAAAGTTGAGTGGCTCATGGGACTTTTAACATTGGCAAGATTCATTTAATTTGGTTTGCATTGTGTGACACAGACCCTGTAGAAGAAAATTCATGTCGCTTAAGTGTGTCTTTTGTCTCTTCCACGAAGAAAAGGAGACAAAATGTTCTGACTTTAAAAGTTGTTGTGATCTCAGGACACTTTAAGGACGGTATTTGTTAAACATACTTTTATGCAACAGCCAACTACTCACTTATTTAGGATTCCTTATAATCATTCAGAAACTTGGGGCTGTATTTTCATGGGCTGTGTGGCTTTGATTTCTCATTATTCACAAGGTGTCAACACTGCAAGCAAAGAAAAGTGACATTAAAACAGATTTATATGTTACAATTCCCCCTCAAAACAAATGTAAAGTACAGCCTTAACGCTGACAAATCACGTTTTCAATGAGATAAAGCATCTGAAGGAAAAAAAAAGAAAAATCTCACTGCAGTCGCCTGTGTTAGAAAGATAACTGTGACTGACACGGGGATGGATGTGGAACAGACACAACAACAACAACAAAAACTACCCAAAACACAGCCGCCCTGTGAAATTAGAGAGGAAACGCCGCTGTAATCTGTGTCCGACAGTAAAAACCACCCCCTGATTACAGTTAGGGGCCATGCGTTTTACGACTCACTTGGCTCCGTTAACTGCGCTGCGCCGTCAGAGGCACCAGGGGGCACTCTTCGCTATGAAATGTCGCCAGATGGACCTGTCCACTCTTTCCCTGGGCAATGGGTCTTATCAATGGGTAGCAGGCAGCCAATGGTCCTCTGTAGATAGCCGGCCGGTTTATGTGTGTGAAGCCCGGGCCCCGGCGTTGTCGACCGTGTTCAATCGGGCCAGCCGTGGGTCATATTATGGGACTGTCTGGATTCCTTTCATGGTAAATTGGATGAAGGCAGCGGCACTAGAGCTGAGAGGAGTGGAGATGTCACAGCGTTCACCGTCCTCTGTGTGTGGACTCCACGGGGCCGCAGAGGGCCGAGCAGACAATTCAGTTATGAGAAGAAGAAAAAAAAGCTGTTCGATCCTCAGTCCAGGTGCCTTTTTCCTGAACAAAAACGCTGTAAAATCCAGTGGAGGTTGGGAATTTAGAGCAGATTTTTTTGGGGGGGGGATTGTGAAAGATGTTCCACATTCAACGATGTTCATTAAGGGATTGATGCTGTTTTACTACCAAACACTCTTTTAGACAGCGTGTAATATAATGTCAGCATGGGGTACTTTAATTACTGCAGGTGCCTACACGGGGTTTATTACATTTTATGATTGTCTAACATATTTTATATCTTATTGGAAACAGTCTCTATTACACTGCTATCTTTGAAATATGTGTGCTGTCAGTATGAGGTGATACCATGAAACATTTCCCCCAATTGGGTACAAGCTAACCACTTCATAGAGATTCTTTCCTCCATCCTTTTTGGCTTTTCAGGACTGGCACTGGAAAAACCTAACATTTTGATATATCATGACACTTTAAAAGAATCAATACTACAAACCAGCCACACCGACAGAGTTTTTTTTTTTTTTTTTTTTAGATAAGCGTCTCCAAAGTATTTGGGATCTGTTATTATTTGTGAAAGAGGAAACGATTTCTTCAGTTCTGCTCTCAGTGCTGCTGTTCCCTCCACTCTAGCCGCCGCTCCGGCTCTCGACTCCAAACCGTGGAGGTAGATTATCAGATAGCGAGGGTCCGCCTCTGACGGAGCACCTGCAAATGTGCAGAGATAAGAAGAAGGAGCCTTCCTATAATAAAAAAAAGGGAACAAAACCAGCCGTGCAGCGACATCTCTCACAGGACTCTCGGTGTTTCTGCGACGTCCCGTCTCTCTTTGGATGTGTTGTATATCTGCACATCCTTCAGCAGAGGCCCTCCCACAGCTCCCAGCGTCTCTCACAATGCTGCACTAGTCCCATAAATGAATCGGTGCCTTCCTGCTCCCTGTTGCCTCCGAGAAGTGACTTTCTCAAACCTGCCGTCTCATGCAGTAATGACTCTCACATCATTCATTGTGCTCGCAGAAGGAATCTCAGAGCGGGGAAACATCCTCTCAGAATTCCTTTTGAGAGAAAGCAGCGACAAGCATTCAGTGTTCATATATACAGTATATAGCACCGTTTTAAGAAAAGTATTTTTCAAGTGACAGTTAGACATCTTTTTGATTACACTTATTCACTTTCTTGCAAGGCACGAGACAAGACAAAAATATCACTCCCATATCTGTACAGTACACATGCAGCTACCGCCAAGAGGAGGTTAGCTTAGCTTAGCATTGAGAAATATTAAAAAAAGCTAGCCTGGCTCAGTCAAGAAATATTCCTGTACAAAACTCAGTGTAAAACCACAACTTGATGTTTTTTTTACACTACGGTTTTAGCACAGCTAGCAACCTGTTAGCTTAGCTTGGCACTTAGATTGGAGATGGGAGTAAACAGCTAGCTAGCTCTGTCCGAAGGTGTATTGCGTTTGTTAAATCCATACAAAATAACAAATTGTAAAAATGACAGGGTGTTGTGTCGCACCATTTCTAGGCTGAGCCCGGCTAGCTGATTTCCTGTTTCCAGTTTTTGTGCTAAGCTAAGCTAACCTGCTGTTGCCTGGAACTATTGCATTGAGTGGTATCATTCGTCATCTAACCTTTTCCAAAAAGCTACAAAAAGTGTGTTTGGTAACACCTGAACTATTGTTCTAATGACTATTGTTCCACATCACTTTGTCATAGATCCGTAACATTACATTACATTACATTACATTACAGTCATTTAGCAGACGCTTTTATCCAAAGCGACTTACAGGAAGTGTATTCAACATAGGTATTCAAGAGAACTACTAGTCACCAGAAGTCATAAGTGCATCTCCTTTCTTAAACAAGCATCTTAAAGCATAAACCAGAGCAAAAGTATAGTGCAGAGGCAAATTACTACGAGAACAATAATTGCAACAGACTAATACGAATATAATAAGTGCTACAAACTACTACGAATAGGATAAGTGCAGTAAACAAATACGAATTCAATAAGTGCAGCGAACTGATACGAATACAGTAAGTGCAACAACTAATACGAATGCAATAAATGCTACGAGGAAGACTCAGGGTCTCAAAACATCTCAAAACAAAAGCTTTACATTCAGTTAAAAAACTGAAATGCTTGAAACAAACGTTCACATTTCTTTTTGTAATTGAAAATGTGTAGGAAGCATGTAACTCAATAAGTGACTCATTCCCTTGTGTGTTTTACACGCTGTGTTCTGATCCTTTTCATCGACCCTGAAGGATCCCATTGGATCGCTATCCAAGCTGTAAATATAGCTGAGAGCCATGCTTTAAGACGCTTTGAATTCAGATGGTTCCTTTAAGGGAACAACCACCCATGGATTCACTTACAAACCTGACTTACAATAAGCTAGTTGGCATGCAGAGGGGAAGAGGCTGGTCCTCCTTCGAAATGACCTGCAATGGAGTGTGTTAGCTTGTGATTTAAAAAGTTCCCAACCTACTGAAGGGTGTTATTTAAAAATTCTGAACTTGTTTTAATGAGTTTTATAAAGTAATAAGCCGTGATTTACTACTGACTTATGTGAATGTTCAAAATGTTCTTTAAGCATTGTTTAAAATAAATAAATATCACAATGGATCCCATGGATCATTGTTGAAAATGTCAAAAAGTAAAAACTGTTACTGTCATAATATCTGATATCTCCATGGGTGTCATTAAAGTTCCATTAATCTACTCCGAGAAATGTGACTGCAGTGTAAGCAAAGATGTCTAATTTATTACTAACTTCAGTGATAATCCACAGTGACATTTACACCAGCCACCCATTTTAAAGGAAGGATGTGGAAAGTTTTGTGAACTTTTGTCCGCTTTTTTATGGAATTAAAATAGCTGTTCACTAAAAGTTCCACTTTTGTTTGAATGTCAGATTGGAAGAAATAATGTTATTCAGAGTCCAAGTCTTTTGATTTGTTTTGAATCTGATAATTATATGGCGCCTGTCATTGGCAGAACAACTATTGTCAAGGAAGGTGGTGGAACGAGCAATCAATCATAAATCATCATAAATTATCATATATCTATTAAGTTAATGAGCCCTGATTCAGCACAGACGATGAACCACTAGAAACTAAACTAATTTGTGGTATCAGTGATTGCTTTTAATTTTTTTCATTTTACCATTTTTACAGAAATTGCGAACATTTTTAGTTTAACAGTTTGATTAACAGTTAATAAGAATTAGCATTATATTAGCCTTGGACAGCCATGGATAGCATGGTTAGCAGCAAACTGATCCACTAATATAATACTGCTAAATGGTCCAGCAGGGAATGTTGGGCAATAAAAGATAAACGATGCTTCCCAATATTTGCTTTGTCACAAGTCTAACAAAAATGGTGGATTGTTGCAATGTCAGCAGAACTGTGCCAGCAGCGGTTGCTATAGCAACAGAATGTCTTGCTATGTTCCATTACACCTTCCAAAAATTGGCTGTTCAAATTATTGCTTGTAATATATTACTGTCACATTTACCTTTTCGGCATTAAAGTCCCCGCAGAGTTTGAAACTTAATCCTTTTGTAAATGCAAAATTTTAAAAATGTAAGTCATTACAGTCGATATCAGTCAGTTGTTCTCTGTGTTCCTGATTGGTGTCAGAATCCCTGATCGATGCCACAACATATGAAATCCAGTGTTCATTGTTCCTCTCCCAGGCTGAGATACTGTATTATTCAGCTGCTGTGACAGTCATCAAAACAACAAGCTGACATTCACCTCACTTCTGAACCGCTAATTGGCTATTAGGCCAAACTGGGTTTGAAGGGCCACAGACAGGTCAGCTCACCTCAACACTGTGTTGGCGGTCTGGCAAGTGTCCCACATAAGAGAGGGGGTGTCGATCATACTCTTAGAATTGAACAGAAATTGTATATAATAATCGATAGATAACATTTGAACTATTGCTCCGATGACTAATGGATAATCAATTAGTTATTTAAGTTGTTTGTCAAGCAACAACTCAAATGTGATGATTTGCAGCTTTTTCTATGACTTATGCCATTGCAAACAGAACATCTTTGGGTTTTGGATTATTCAAGCATTATTGTTCAATTGTTATTAATACATTCTAAGTGAATTGTTGCATTTATGACAATATAAAATGTGTGGTTGCTGTCAAATCACATAAAAAACAGGTTATCACTCGGCGCTTCATAGGAAAGGGTAACAAATAAACAAACACAGATCAAAACAAGAGAAAGACGACGATGAAGGTACAGTGCAATAGTTTTTTTTTGTTTTTTTTCCATGGTCGATTCACTGAGAGCACAGATCTAAAATGCATTACCGGATGCACACGATCACATAGTTTCAGGATGAACAAAAGGTAAACTCACAGGTCAGAACATCAGAGGACTCTTTCATGTCTGCCAGTGCTTAGAAAGAGAGTTGGGTCCACATAGAGGGATATTACTGAGGCCTCGCTGTCACTGCTTCCTAATACAACCGTCTGTATTAATCCGAGGCTTTTCTTTTTCTTCTGCACAACATAAAGCGGGCATTCGTTCTGCTACTATTTCTGTTTCTCTCTGCGGACACCAAAAACCACTGCAGCCAGGTTTAATTACAGGCTTATTATCTGAGCGGTCCTTTGAGGGGGGGGGAGTAGTGGGCCGGGGACAAACGGATGTACCAGCTAATGAGTAAAATTATGAATGACATCACATAAAATATATTTAGTTTATAAATAAAACACGTACGACCCAGTTTTGAAGGAAGTCCCCTAATACTTTGATGATGCTGTTGTCTTCACCTGTGATTCCACTGCTTCATTCATATGACTGTGTATGCTATAAAAAGCATGCACTGCACATCAAATACAGCAGATCATCTTTGAGCCAATGACTGGAAGTCCAGGTTAAGCTTGATTCCTGCATAGCGGATTTAATCTGCGATGCCATTTAAAAGGCTTTGCATAATCAATATTCAACATGTAATTATGCATGAGTGATGTGGAGCTAAAACTGCCTCCAAACCAAATTCTCATTATGCACCAATTTTATACTTCATAAGCGTCTGGTACAGATGGTCAATAATTCATCAATAACAGCGAGCGATGACAGAGCACATCTGAATTTCATACACTTATAAAACTTACATAATGCACATAAATCTAAAAAAAAGTGTCGACTCATTAAACTATATACGCTGTAAAGTTTGCCTAAAAGGTCAGGGGGCTGCAGCTGGCTTGTTATGCACAGCGAGTAGGACGTTTTTTGGTTTCTTTTGGAGCAATATACCTGTAGAGCAGCATGTCTAGTCTGCTGAATATCTTATGCTGGCCCCTGGCAGTTTAAACAGTCAATACAACCTGTGCATCACTATGTGCATAATTCTACAATAATCATATTTTTGTTCCTGCATTCCTGTTGAGACACATTTCTACAAAACCCTGCTTCATTCGACAGACCTGGAAGCTTATGGACATGTGGACGGGTAATTAAGAACACCACTCGACACCTCTTTCTATAATATGACTGACATTCTCAATCCTCTCCTTGCAGCGGGCCCTATATGTGCCAGCAGCCTCTGCTGTGAGCGGCGGTGTGTGTGTGCTTGGGAGGCAGCACCGCAGCGGGGGAGGCGGGGAGGATAAACAAACTGGTGTAAAAAAGCTCTGGACAGCCTGGAGGCAGCAGCAGAGGGGAGGCTGAGGACTAGAGTGAACTCCATCTTAAGAAACATCTCCCACCCCCTCTGTGGTGGGCTGAGCGCTACAGACCAGATCTCAAGCCTCTGCTTCAGCATCACAAGGTGCAACGCTTGAGTGCTGTAACTGTTCTTGTTGCGTAATAACAGCAAAGTCATGTGTTGTTGTTCAAGAGCTCCCATTAAGCCTAAATATATAAGCAAGGAGCTAAATCAAAGCCACATTTTTTTGGGAACTACGCTAACTCGTTTTCTTGCAGAGAGTAAGCTGATAATTAATATTAAGCTACAGGCAGCAGCTGGTTAGTCTGAACACAGGGGGAAACAGCCAGCCTGGCACTACCTGGAGGTTTTAAAATCTGCCCACCAGCTCCACTAAAGTTCACTTACCAACAAATAAATATGTACAAACATATGTAAAAAGTGTAGAAACAGGGATTTGGTGAGATAGTACACTGACTCTGACACTGACACTGATTTTGAAAATGTAACTTATCATTATTATCATCATCATTGTTATCAAATATTTATTCATATACTTATTATTTGCTTAGTCCTTCCGCTCTCTCTTGTTAATCAATTACAGACATAAACAAACTTATACATATACACACACGTGTTTTTATATCCATTTCTTCTGTATTGTTTCGTCTATTTTCCGTTCTTGTCTATTCCTGTGCACAGTATGTCACCTTCTCCGTTTGCACCAATATAAAAAGGAAAAGGGTGTACTGGATCTTTTCATGAAGTAAACTAGCAATGCCACTGTCTTGAAATACTCGGCTTAAAGTCATGCATTCAAAAGTTGAACTAAACTAAACTAAACTAAACTAAAAAACATAAAAATATACTATATATATTACATAATTGAATAGCAATACAGTTGCAGTCATCTATCAGCGCTTTATTGTTGCAGCTGGTCGATAATAAATCGTCATCATTTATTTGTTGATAATATTTTGTACTACTGATTTGAATTTGCAAAGTAACTAAGGTTATGAATTCATGATAATGGAGTATACAGTTCAATATATGCCTCTGAATGTTGGTGAAGTAGACGTATAAAGTAGCAGAAAACAGGACATATTTAAGTACAGTAACCTCAACATTGTACTTTAGTACTGTGCTTCAGTAAATGTACATAGATAGCCTCCTCTCCCTCTAAAGGCTCTGTTTCTATTCTCTGTAGCATAAGGCCCCTCTTGGCTGCAGCCATGTTCATCATTAGCCTAATTAACTGCACCTGCAGCCTGTTAGCACCTGACCACCGCCCACTTCATGCCTTTGTGGATTGGAGCATGGTTAAGCCTGTACTGCTAGCTAAGTTAGCTAATTCATCCTACTTTAACAAGTGGAGCAAATATCTACAGTAAAAAGTGCCATTTACAGTAAAACTGTTTTATTTAAACTGTCATTCCTGCAGTTTGACTTTACTGCTGAGTTGCTCCACTTGCACACACTGCTGTTAACCCTGCTACAGCTGTTTGCATCTCATAAACTACCTTAAGCCTTGCACCAAACATGGCACCTGAGGATGTTTGGTGCAGGAAATAATCCTGTTTTAAGATGCACTCCTTTCCTCTCATCATGGATGTTTGACTGATCTGTTCCCTTAAATTCTTGAATTTCCCCCATGGGGATCAATAAAGGAATATAATAATAAAAATGTGCACGTTCAACCTGTACGTTTTTTTTCAGTGTCCTGTCCTGTCCTGCTGTCTGCACATTTGGACCATTGGCTCCTCTCCTCCCCTGAGACACCAGAGATCAATGCCTCCCTTCAACAAAGCTAAGTAATGATTGCTTTTGCTAATTATTGTCAGGTTGATGTCCTGGCTGATGTTTGTGTGCTGTTTTAAGAAGCTGCTGGCTGTTGTTTTTTTTTTGTCAATATATTGTCGTCTTCCAGCTGTAATCTGTTTGTATGCTGGCTGTTTTTTGCTATCTGTGCATGTTTGCATTGATATTAATTAGGAGTTGGCCTTCTCTGTCGTGGCTGAGCTCACTGGTGGTCGTTTGGCAGGTGTGTTGTGATGCTCTCATGTTTGTTTACATAGTGGAAATTAATAGGATGCTCACATTTGATTGACTTTACATATTTTCTAAGACATTACCATTGTTTTGAAGGATTGCTTGCAATCTTAGGTCTTATACAGAGGCTTATATTGTGCTGTTTATTGGCTTTTAGGATGCAAAAATGACTATTATCTTGCACGCAGCACATCCATACAAATATTCCCATATGATATTTGCATGCTGGAAATCAGTGTCACACAAAGCATAAGTAGTCATGTTCACATTTTAACTACACAGTTCATATCAGCGGGATATTGGAGAGAACTCAAAGCAATGGGACACCTTGCTTCACTATTCTGCATATCATAATTACATCTAAAACACAGAGCTGCTGTGGGTTTTTCCTGCTGCTGGGGCCGTGTTCTGATGGCCATCTGCTCATCATGTTACACCCAGTCATGAATATTTTGTGATGTTTAAAATGGATATGTTATTAATTATCTGCTGCATAGCTGATGTGAGTCTCATCCTGCTGCACATGAGGTTGATTGCTGGGTTTAGATTGGTCCATCTTGATTCACTAGTTTAATACAGAGTAGAAGCACAGTAATAGATTCCACATAATAGAAGATTTAAGTTGACAAATTGTGTTTCCATAGTTTCTGTACATATTAAGGCTGGTGCAAACATTTATAAAGGATAGTCTAAAGCAGTGTTTTGTACTCTAATGATTTTGTGTCATGGCTTCACAAGGCCCTTAAAAAGTTTTGTTTGTCTTGCTTTGGTTTGCATCCTGCCAAGTTTGTTAACAGAAACACAAGTTCCAATGATAGTGAACACTTTTAACATTGCTTTAATTTTTAGTGGACACAATGCACATAACCAAATCTACACATGTAGTGCTGTATGTTGATCAGGAGACCTGTTGATGACAATGAACATAGTTTTCTTTCTCATTTGTTACATATGCTATTGTTTGTGTAATGTTCTGTTACTCTACACAGATTGTGTATTTTAATCATTTATTCAGTAGGTTCACTGCTTATTTAACATGTCCTGTGAAGTCAGTTTTTTTCATTCATATGTGAATTTCCCTGCTTGTGATAGTAATACAGAAACTGTAGGCTGAGCAAATCTTTTTATTTAATGCTTTCTTGCTTTTTTCCTTTCATGTTCTATGCTTCAGTGGCCAAAGAGGAATCGTAACTAATGAACAGACCATTAAAATATGGTTTTGACAGATTTAGTCTGTGAGCAGTGTACCCTGTCACATATACCCACAGCAGTATGGCGAGTCCTTTTTAGATGGAAATAATTCTTCTTTAGCAGACTGGAAACAAAACTGTGATTGCATGTTTTCAGTGAAACTCATTGTCCATGTTTCCAAATGTCCCAAAAAAGCCTTTCACTCTTCTCACATGCCTCAAACACCAGAGTCATGTTTGCTGCAACGTGTGGCTCTTCCACATAGCTGCCATGTGACCTCTCATACAGCAGGGGGGAGTGGAAGGCTGATGACAGCACCCAGGCCACATCCCACCCATTTCCCCTATGCTCTCTCTGGAGAAGAGCCAATCAGCTCCCTGATATTAGTATTCCTGTATCCTGCCTCTTGTTATTTTCACCAGCTGCCCACCGAATATCTGAGTCGACGTGTGCATTTAAATGTTGTCCACTTGAGTTATCTTGAGCCATTAGCATCTAGACGGCCGCTTTCACACAACATCAAGCCAAATTCAGATCATTTCACATTCGCAGCATGATCATCAGAATTACTTATGTCAGATTCTCTGATGTGTGGTTGAGAGATGTTAAAGAGGAGTTTAATTTAGCCTGTAATAATACTACCCGACATCATTAGATTAAGTAGAATGACAGGAAGAGAGGAATGAAGGAAAGATGAAATATATTCATACTGTTGGTCCCCTAGCAACAATTAATTGGGTACCTTTATCTACTGTTCCCATTTATCCTTACATCTCAAAGGCCTGAGGTTCCACTAAGTCTGAGAATGGATCAGAACAAAAGTATTCTACATGAACAGCTTTGTCACTCAACTTAATTAGCATGTAGCTACCGGACTATTCATATTCATAAAGTGAAGAGGAAGCTGGTTTATTGCTTTTTTTTTTTTTTTTTTTTTTTTTTTGAAGCATCCCCATGGAAATATCCAGGCTTTGAAGCAACGTTGTGCTGCGATCATAACCAATAACAGGTGAAACTCCAGTGGCTCTGTTTCCGCGGTGCTCCTGCTAAGCCCTCTTTAAATTAGAGAACAAAAAAAGATTAAACATTTGGAAGTTAAAATGGCATTATGTTAGCTGCTGAAGCAGCGAACACCCCGCAGCTCTTAGCATAATGAGGAAAACATTATTAAACATGACTGCCACTGTTTATGGAGCCGCAGTGTTTTTCAGTCTAACGCTCTGTATTAATACATGACACAGTCATTAATCACACAAAATAACACGGAATGATTAGATAACCTCCGGACGAGTCATTCCGATGCAACTGAAAAATGAAACTTAATTTACAAGTCTTGTTTCATTTCTTATGGTAAGACAACCAAATCAACAAAGCTGCACTCTATCACCATGTTGGGATGTAGCAATTCCTACAGTTTTGGGTGAGTTGAGTGGGAAGTGTGCAGTAATAACGGTAACAAACGAATCATGTTAGTCCTGCCACATTTCTAGTCACAAAAAATAAAACCTCCCTGTTGTCTCTTCTGCAAATTGCGTGTCTATTCTGCTTTACACAATTTACATTCAGGATGTGTTGTAGAGCCGTAGCTAATTATTTATTTAGATTATCACTTGATCTGCTGATTATGTTCTTGCTTCATCGTTTGCTCATTAAAATGCCAGAAAAAAGTAAAAAAAGAAAACATCACATCACGTTTTCCTAAAGCTCAGTGTGCTGTCTTCTAAATTGCTTGTTTTGTTCAAGCATTTAAACATAATACCTAACCCCAAAGATATCCAAAGTACAATATAATTAAACAAAGAAAAGGTGCATATTCACACTTTTGAGAATCTGGAACTAATGAATGTTTGCTAAAATAATTTATTAATAATTTTCTGTCAATGCAGTAATAGTTTCAGCTCTCAGGTATTGTGTTAATCATGCAGCAGAGTTTGATCTTAACTGCTGGGATTTGCATTTGCATTCCTTTTCAGATCAAAACCAACTTGAAGTTTTTTCATATTCACAAAAAGGGCAGCAATTAGCGGTTATTTCGATACAAAACTAGCAAAAAAAACTCATCACATCCCCCCTGGGCCCAAGGTGACATCTTCAGATGACTTGTTTTGTTCAACCAACTCTTCAATATCCCAAAATATTCAATTTAAACTGATTTTGTAAAGCAGAGAGAAGCAGCGGAGCCTCACATTGGAGAAACTGCACAAGCATGTGCTTGAAAAATGACTAAAATTATTAATCAATTATTAAAGGTCAAAACACCTGTGTGAGTCTGCAGTGGCTGTGAGCAAAAACCTTCCCACACTGCTATTGCCATGTGCACATACTATATGAATAATCTATTAAAATATTTAGCATCAATATTTTAGAATTTCACAATGCATCCTTAGTCTTGTATAAGTGTCTAATATCAGCAGCATAGTGTTTGTTGGGTTGGTTGGTAGATTTTATCTTATTTGTGTCATTGAGGTCTCATTTTTAATAATCAGCTCTAACTTGACTCCAACGTGACAATCAGATGTAGCTCATTAGCATTAGATATTTGGTGTACTGCTTCTAGAAAAACCTTAAAAGTCTTGCTTTACAGACTTCCATGTTACTCATCCAAATGAAGGATTCCATGAATGAGTCTAGAAAAAAGGGAAAACCCTCAGGTGTAGCTGAACTTAAATTTTCAACTATATGAATAAACAAAAAATGCATGAAGGCCAATCTTATTGCAAAGTTTTGGAGATGCAGCCACATAGGTCAATGACATCCCAAACAGCCTGTTTGCTTAGTCGTTAAGACTTAAACATAACACATTTACTGTATATACAACTGCAGGAAAAAGCAAATTGGCAATTCTCCTTAAAATGTTCTCATATGCCTCTTTACTGCATCAATAAATCCATTGAAGCGAGGAGCATCATTTTACTCCAGCTTTACTCATTAATGTGATGCGACTGACTCAAATTCCTTATCAAATAATGGAATGGATAGAAAACAAAACAACGATGCGACTACAGTGCTGGATCAAGTCTGAAGCCCTTCAGTCGGTCTGAATGGATGATTGTTGTAGCTCAAACCTGAGAAAGAGTGTGCAGTGAACATATCAAATCCAGAACAATGGCTGAATTCGAAACTGATGAATGTTAAATGGAAAAGCATTTGGCATCTGTTGGTTCTTGCAACTCAAGGTCAGTTTGTGAACACTAAACGGAGAATGTTGTAGCTCCTAATGATAGGGGGCCTCTGAGAGAGCATAGGTCCTTGACTGTGTCTGAATATTTGGTTCTAAGGCTCAGCGTGATATTTAATGTTTGCCCCTAATCAGAGTCTAAATTACCAGCACCACCGTCTGCCACTTCTCTAACCCCCCACCTCAACAGCACCAACCAGAGATTCAACACGCCGCAGTAAAGCGGCTCTAAAATGTCAGAAAAGCTCAATTTTAAACCTGAGTACCAGCTGCATTCACAGGGGGTTTATGGATTATATGTTTTGAAGGGTAGAAAACGGTTGCCAGTTATTACGGCCATGAAGAGAGGTGATGGCATAATTATTGTGTTGGATACAGCTGGTCCGACCTTTTCAATTTTTCAGTGTTTGATTCATGAAGTCATGTCCCTCTAACGGCGACTGGGCTTTAAGCAGCTGGACTGAATTGCCTTCAGCTGACTGTCATGAGTTTACGTGCAATGGAGTCACTGTGAGTCGACTGCCTGGCAGCCATGTTGGATTGCAGCTCCTCACCGCCAGTGGATGTGAAAAACAGACTCAATTTCTAGATCTGCAACGTTACATTGGCCCTCTAAAGGGGCCAATTTACGAGATCGCAGAAGGACTAACTCTTCTGTAGGGCGAGACTTGGACCAGTATGATCAATTTGATCCCCTTAACAAGGGCCTTTACATGCCAATTTAATAAATAAACATATCTTTTTATACAACATATACTGTATTGTTATAGGTCGAACATTTGAAATAGTAATTGTTCTCAAAAAAAGCTCCGTACTTTGATTTGGGGACAAAATTCAAAACAGGATTTGACATATCGCTTTTTAAAGTTGTTATGGCCAAAGAGTCTTCAAACTGTTGCCTAGTTACACATCCAACAGAAACAGTATCAATCGTTTGGAGTTGTGCCTCTGGCCATCGGATGAAAACAAAAGTCCAATATTTGCTTTGCTTTTAGCACTTTCTGCCAACTTCTGAGGGAGATATCAGTCTCTCTAGCTGCTAAATATTGCAATGTGTTCAATATCTAGTTGCTAACTGTGTCTGTCTGTGTGTTGTTGTTTTTATCTTCAACTTCTGACTTACTTTCTAATTTAAGAGCTCAAAACAGATCCACAAATCCATGCTGCGTTCACGTGTTAACGGGGAGCTGGGACATCTGTGCTTTCTGTGAAATGGTGTGTAATTTCATCCTGTGATATGTTAACATTGCCAACATATCTGAGCGGGCAAGAGTGGCCTGTGAATAAATATATAGGTAAACTGGGGATCAGCTGTTATTTTGGATGAAAAGCATTATGCCGTCCACATTTCTCAACTGATTTCAATCGTTTCTATATTCAAGGGTTTATGATCTACGTTACGTTCTGTATGTTAGATCACCCATCCCTCAAAAAATATAACTTGTTCATCTGTAAATAAACACAACAATATGTTGCATATAATTATGAGACAATTGTATACCCAGGATGCTTTCTTGAGGGTGACCATCATCAGATCTGTAAAGTTGGAGATACAAATATGCTCGAATATGTTAATATTTATTCAGGTTGTGATGTGTGCTTTTGTAAAACTGTCATGCATTTTTCAAATTGCTTGTTATTGGTTTGCAGATGGGAAAACGCATTTGTAAACAGCTCAAATTCTACATAACATTTTTCATTTGTAGATCATGTACTGCACATTTGTGACCATTCAGAGATCGATTTAACTCCATATTTATTTTTACCCTTCTCTCCAGTCTATTCTGACCCAATTTTTAAAACCTAGTCACAACCCATACAGCTGCTGACAGCCCGCAACTTAATAGACTTTTTACACATTATTGTCGTGTGAAGAAATAAAGGGCAGCCAGCATCTGCTAAGCGTAATTTATTGCCTTGCTCCAAAAAGGGTAATGCATTTGAACCTTTTGGGCGTCTCCGGTAATAGCAGGGGATTGTGCTTCCTGTTTGTTTACGACAGTATCATGTAGAAGCCAGCATGTAATCCTGCCGCCGTCTCTGGAGAGACAGACAATCCAAAATATGATTTGGTACCTTTCCAGCATGATTGTGATTATGGCATATCCCCACTGAGCCCAACAGTGTAGAACACACAATAGAAAAAGCACACCACTCTCTGTGGGTGCAGGCATGTGGAAAACGGCATATCTGGTCTTTACTGCTGCTGTCAGCTGTGACCATTACAAGGGAGGTAAATTTCACAGAAACAGAGTGTGTATACGAGCTCATTAGTTCTTATTAAGTGTTTCTTTGCATCTACTTCAGTCTGACCAGCTGCCAACTCCCTGTGGCTGCTTCATTAGAATATATTAAAAAAAAAAGAAAACAATATATTGGCAGGTTCCTTTCTCAATGTATTTTATCACAATATGTGTGCAATCAAAGAGCAATACCTCTGAAGCTGAGAGCAACTTGAAAAAGCAAACACAGTAGAAACCATAAGCGTATATTAGATTTAATAGCTTCACTGTTAATGTAAACACGTTGCACCAGATTGGGCCGCCTTCTCCATTTTTAATTTGTACTATTATATTAACTTCTTTGGGTTATTTCATGCAGCAACACATTTATAAAATTATGTTTGAGACTTAATGAAAACAAATCTATTGTTTTGAAAATAAGTAGACTCAAAAACAATATATAATACCAGTGAAACACCTATAATCCTACTTTACAGAGACAAAAAAAAAAAGACATTGGAGAAATTTACCTCGAGTGCACCAGAGGAACCTGAACCAACTATAAATGCACGAGCACCACAGGTTCATTGGCCGCAGATGGTGCTGAGACTGCAGTAATCAAGATCGAGCCTTGAGTGTTATTTGCTGAGGAAACGTGATGCTGGTAGATTTCAACTAATATAAAATGTACCCACATGAAATAAGTTGGCAAACTCAATCAAAGCATCTAAGTGTGACTAAGTCTTAGTTATATTTTGTGTTTGACCCATTGACCACAAAGACTAACTTACAGCAGCGGATCTGGTTTGTGGCAAAACATTTCTAATCACAGTTAAAAATAACTCTGTTTGCTGTTTTAACATTAGTTAGAACATTAACTAAGGAATACAACTTTACAGCTACATCCATTCTAGAGCAAAGGCATTTGTTTCCCCATTGATTCAAAAGCAATTGATCTGGGCTCTTAGTACATTTCACAAAGCAACTGCCTGAAAATACCACAAAGGGATCCACAGAAAGCTGAGATGTGGCTTTTGAGTGACATTTATTTGTATCACATGTCGATTTTATGGAATCTCAAGCTGTGAATAAATCTATATTGATGGCAGGAAACTGAATTGTGCAATTCGATACTAGTCTGGCCGGTCAGATATGGCTGCTAAATTAGCAATGAGATCGATGACACGCCTTGTTCCTTTAAAATTAAACGTCCTTGGAATTACAGTTATATGGGCTTATTAAGTTTTATGTGCATATGTGTTAGTGTATTCTATTTCATTTGAATTTGAAAAGGAACATTGAGTACATTACATTTTTAAAGGGGCATTAAGTGATCTACTATTTTAATCAACTTTTTTCCAGAAATATCAACATTGACAAAACATCTCCACATATCGTCTGTGTATGTGTTATTGTGGCCTGTAATTGACACTCATTGTAAAGCATCCCTTTTAATATTCCGGTGAGCAGAGAGCTTTTGTTTTGAAAAATGCCGCCTGGGTCAGAAAGTGAAATCACACCTGGTGAAGCGAGAGTTATTGGTATTGATCAGCAACCCCCTTTCAGCTATATTACAGTCAGTTTATGCTCTGGTGCAGTAAATATCAAATGGAATACCCCTTGAAAACATTTAATGGGATCTGTGAAAATGCACAAAGTTGTTGTTGTTAAAGGTAAAATAGGTAACATTTCAGCAATGAAATATCCAAAAACAACAACATACAACAACAGTTAGCTAACAGTAATTGCAGCTATTTAAAATTGCATTATGTAAATAAGCATCACATGAAATAAATACATTACCTCATGCATGAACATCTTTCTGTCTGTGTCAGGTTAAATAGATTTAACCTGACACAGACTCCCATGATCCCACACTAATTCACAACATCATCAAAGTCAGTTTTTTGTTATTTTGATGAGACCCCTAGCAGCAGAAGTTACATACTATGCATTACAATACAACTGCAACTACAACTAATATTTTTCAATGCTTTTATTTTTTACATTTAAATCTATGTTTAAACAAGGGATCTGTTTTTTTTTAATATATTTATATTTTTGTTTTGTGATAGTCCAAGGTGAAGTCTTTTAAATATTTTTGTTAGAACAAAACGCGACCATATTGAATACATTCTTATCATTTAAGATTTCAAATTTTCAATGTCAGGAATTATTATCAAATTCGAGCATACATGTATTTTGGGCTGTAGTAATCCATTTCTTCACAGGTTCAATTTGTTGATCAAATCAGAAAGGTCAAGAAAAACCTTTATACAGCATGTTCATTTTACTTGAAAATACCGGAAGCCTTTTTGCCCATGTGGTCTTAATGGGGGCATCTTCCGTGAACCGTCGCTAATGAGCACCTTAATATTAATAATGTCCAACATTAAATGTGTCACATAAAAAGACAAAACAGGCGTCGGTTCTATCATGTAAAATGTCCGCCCATAGCTTGGAGGTTTGTTTTGCAAAGTGGCGAGCGGGGGTCCACCCGATGACGACTGTGGGTAATTAGCCACTGGGGTAGCAGCTGAAAGTAACGGTCTCCCTCAAAGCTGTCGTCTGTTGCATGCTGATAACATTGACATGTCCTCCGCTCGCGCCACATTCTGCCGCCTGCCAGACAATGCGAGAGGAGCTGAAGGGAATAGAAACTCACAGGAAAGAAAGGATGGCGAGGAAGACAGTGATGGATGAAGAGGGGGGCTGACCTTCGCTCATTAGTGAAGCGACCTTTTACAATCGATGAGTGGTGCAAATGAAGGTTCATACCCAGCTGACTACATTCCAACATGTGATGGAGACAGTTTGAAGAGGAACGCTTGGAGGGTCTTTATAAGAATTTTTTTTTTCTTTTCTCTCCATTATCATGATTTAGACATTTTGAGTGTCTCAGTTGTGCAACTTGCAGCAATTGTGTTGTTTGAGTTATGGAATAAGACCCATGTCAGTAATTATACTATATAGCATTTCATTGTGGACCTCCTGCTAGGTCTGACTTCAGAAGCCATACCTGGGACCTAGATGTGCCAACCCTTGGCATTGTAGACTGGCTTTTAGGATGTAGAACGTCACCTCTCTGGCAGGGAATGAACCAGAGTTTGTGCAGGAGGTGAAGCTGTAGATCTGATAAACTGAGCTCCACCTTTGCCATGCTGAAATCGATGGGATGGTTTTGGGGAGACTGTGGAGAAGGGCTTTCAGTTTGCCTCAAAGAAGGTCTTGCAAATTGCCGATTCAGCAGGAGCAATGCAGATTCCATCCTTCAATTGGAACGGTGGACAAGCATTTACCCTTTTGGGGCTTTGGAAGTTTTCATGGGAGTTTGCCCCTCTCATCTACATGTGTTTTGTGGACTTAAAGAAGGCTTACATCCGTGCCAGTGTGGCGTCCGCTTTCGATTTCCCTGTGTATCTACTGACCCCTATGGTAAACCTTGCTTTGGGGAATAACAGAAAGACTGAGATTGCAGATACAAGCAGCCACATTTAGCTTCCTTAGTTGGTGGCTGGGTTCAGCCTTAGCGATAAGGAGCTCGGACTCCTGGGGGGGGGTGGCTGGCTTGGAGTTAAACAGCTCCAGGGTTCCCCAGAAAGAGCTGGAAGACATTGCTAGGAAGAAGGATGTCTGGGATTTCCTTGTAAGCCTGCTACCACAGCAACCCTGCCCCGGGTAAACTGTCAGATAACGGATGGATGGAACTCCTGCTATGTTTTATCTTCTGCTGAAGTCCATGTGTAACATTAGAGGTGCCACTTTACATGAATAAGTGGCTTTAGTATTTTGAAAAAAGTCTTATGCTAAGTCAGACATCTTTTTGAGTGGACTGTATCATCTCTTGGTCAAATAGTTCATGACTGTCAATATTCATCTCATATTATATTTCATATCGTTTACATTTATATTCTCTGCACTGCACCATCTGTGAGGAAAGACTAAGCAGGAGGCAGTGGTGTCGGACCTTGACGGTGAATTTTGCAGAAGAAGTAATAAAAATGATCTTGGTTTGATTGAGAGATGTTGATCGGCTTGTTTGACCTGGTTTGACACTGCCAGTCTTTTAAAGTCTTTAATAACACCAGGGAACTGGAAGGAGCATCCTAGTAATACCAAAGCATAGACGCAGTGGTAAAAGAGACTGAAAGTGAATTTTAATTGAGATAGCCAAGAAGTTGCAGTGGTCTAAAGAAAGGTAAATGAAACAACCTTCTCTGAATCAGTAGAGTATAGAAACTTATTTTCTTTTAGATTCCCAACGTCATCTTCTTAACCTGCCCGCTAAAGGTGTGTGCTGACAGGTGATCTATGTTTATGTAATTTAACAACCTGTTTCAACCCATCTGTGTTTTACTTCGGAAGTATTTCAAAGTGTAGCGTTAAATGCCTGAAATTCAATATTCACCAAAAAACAACTATCTTAACATTTGTTTGTTGTACCTTTGTGGATGGGGGCATTAGACAAATATATTTTCGACACCTAAATCAAAGGCCCAAATAAAAAAATAATATAAGTTTTAATGTGCCCTATATTAAGAATATTTCTTAAGGGGAACTAAGCTAAAAGTGAAACTTATCCACTGGTATACTGTTTTTGTGGAGGCAAGACAGTTACATTTCTCCTAAATCATATTCAAAAACAGCTTTTGTTTTATTTTGTCATGTTTTTATTGTGTAGCAAATGAGCTACAAGTGCTTTTTTTGTTTTGCAATCTTTGAATCCCTAATTTGACATGTTTGGGACTACTGCATTTTAAATACCAGCGTCATTATCCCTGACCTATTCAGATAAGGTCTTACTGCCCTTGGGTCCCTTTTGGATAAGGTCTCTTTTTGTTTAAAATTAATTTATATACGTTTGCTGTTTAAATGCTGAATGTGTTTGACCTTTCACTTGAGTTTTTAAATTTCTTCAAAAAGTAATTTGTACAATTTTAGACATAGTCCAAACTTGACTCTGGTAGGCATTACATTTTCTCTAAAAGTTAAGAGACAATGAATTAAAATATGATCCATCCCTAACGATTTATTCAATTTAGTCCAATGATTCTTGTTTGAAGTATAATTTATTTTAAAAGCCATTTGAAACAAGCCTGTAATTGAGTGCTGAATAAATAAATTGCCTTGAATTTAAATGACAATCATGAGATGTAAGATGGTTCCCAGTGACTGATGCCCAGCTCCTCAGTGCTGTGACACAACAAATGAGCATATCACGACATTAACTATGGGCCCTGCTTGTGAGGTGAAAAGGGGGGGGGTATTTTCACAGCAGAGGAGGTCGATCAGACATGTGCGGTAATATGATATGCAGCTGGCTGGAGGACCTGGAGCCAGATGTTAAGTGATCTTGTGTGTGGCAGTAATAAGGTGGGAATTAGATGCACTTTTAAATTGCCTTGGAGGATGCATTCAAGGAATGTCTTCACACGCAGAAAATGCCGGGACTGGCGCTGCCCAAAGCTGTCTCCCATCTGTGTAATGAGCTACCGATCAATCCATTTGGTCTCACACATATTCTGCTCTGGCCTCGTTGGGCTGCTCTGTGATGTGTGGAATGTCAATTAAGTGTTCCAACAAAAGTACTGAGTAATGAGGTCCGAAAAGCAAGATCTAATGGAGGCATTGCGACAACTCCTGTGACCTGTTTAGCTTTTTGCATTCAGCTGGTACTTTGATTGGCTTTTTTTAGATGTGGAAGTCTCTCAGAGCTGTGATTTGAGATGAGGGACTTGGATCTACTGACCTCACCCTGTCAAGACAGAGAGGCGGGCGGTGAAGCTATAATAAACTCTCCTGTTGATGGTTATTGTATGAACCCACACAGTCAACTTTTCTCAATCTCTCTCCAACCTAAGTATTGCGTTTGCTTTAACTTAATTTGAAAGGCGAGCGAGGGAGTGTGAATAAAAAGTAAAGGAGGCCAAACAAAATATAGAATCAAAGAGTTAAAAGGACTAAATGAAACCGAACTGGACAAAAATCCAATTTGTTAATTTTAACAAAACAGACAAAGGGAGACAAACAAGCAGGTATGCAAGCCTGATGACCAAGCATGCTGACAGGGCAGCTGGGAGTTATTGGATCGGGACAGTTCTGACCGGAGCAGAGCAGCATGGAAAGCCAGCTGTTGTTCACCACCTGCCGCTTTCCACAAAGGACTCAAAGACTACAATACACTGTGTGTCCCTCTTTGCCTGCCTGTGCCCTAACAAATGTAAGCTAATAATCCAATTACCACTAATTTGTGAATGCAGTCGCGATGCAACTCAACCTTTCAAGATAAATCTGAAATGAAAAGTGCGAAATGTACTTGCTGCAGGTCCGGAGATAAAGGAGACCACTAGCTAAGATCTTTAGGTTTTTTTTTAGTTAGAACTATTGTTTCATATCCATCTCTAACCACAAAAAACAACAACCCTTAACTCCTTTGGGGTCCTTTTTTGCCAGCAGATTCTGGCAAAAAAGGACCCCAAAGGGTCTCTGCGTCGACAGTTTGTACCAAGGAAGGAATATAATCATTAAACCATGTGGCCACCATCTGGTCCCAACATCCCCATCTTCCAAACACCCAGCTTACTGCTATAAGCTCAATACTATACTTCCTTGTGACCAGTTTCCTTCCAAATCACCTCCTCTATATAACCATTTAGGGAAGAATATTCGTATTTTTTTATTTTATTTTACCCACATATTGGCTGTTGGTCAGAAATGCATTGGCCACTTTTATTCATTTGTCTGGTGTTTTTCCTCCCACTGTGGGTTGGCTATGTGCATCTGTTCCACTTAGTCGTCATTAATCTCTCCTATCTCACAAATATTTATTCAGAAATACATAGGTACAGTTTTTGAAAGAGGTCAAGATAATTTTGCATGTTGTTCTACTACGGAGAGTAGAAAAGACAAAGTAACAAGACAGGAAATCATTTCAATACAAGCTCAGACCTTCAATGCTCTAAGGGCAGAAAACATTTGCATGCGTTATACAGAGAGATTTATTTACATATGGTAAAGTTAGGAAAAAGCAGAAACATTTGCATACAATTGTGTTAAAAGATATTTCCATCTTGTAGATGTACATTATTTTATAATTTCTCAAACTTTTCTTAGTCTTAGAATTGGTCTCGGTGCCATGTTAACTTCTTTAATGCCTCCGAGGTCAAATTTATGAATCTAATAAGGTAATAAATCATAACAGCTTGCATAACCACACTGCTACACTCATGAAAGCATTAGTTTGCCCACTCAGGAGACAAGTGACAAACAGAAGTACAAATGTTATGTTGTAAAATGCAGATAAATAAATACAGTGGTTTGAAGGAGATGTTTTCAGAGCAATATAAAAATGTATATTTTCGAGGGAATAACCTATTTAACTTCCAAACTTATTCTAAGCAGCTTATAATACATAAATACATGTTTTTATACAAATAACCACAATACACTAGATGACAATAACAAAGTGAAAGGATAACATTGAGAATTGTTGATGGGTTACACATATTTCGGGATGTTTTTAAATAACCTTTTGAGGTGGTGGTGAAATAAATCATTATGAAGCCTTGCCTGTATGTAGACCCTATGTTTTGCCTCCAACAATTTACCAAGACATTGATAAGCGACTCAATAAAGAATTTCATGGAATCGGTGTTCATAAAATCTTCAATTTCCATCAATCCTCTCAACAATCCTCCAGTCATGGTAATCAATCCAGTAATACATTTTGCTGTGCAGGCCTCAACTTGGACAGTATTTGTGTGTTATTCTTTCACCCAGGGTGGCCATTAGTGCCTACTATCTCAGCACCATTATAATCTCCTGTGCATAATGCTGCCTTATTAATAAATTGTTTACCTGCAATCATTCTGTCACTGAGACGACATCACAGCAGGAGCTCTTTTGTTTTCTGCTCCCCTCTGTTCATTTGCTTCAGTGAGGAGGGATTGTTGACACATAAATCTGCTGCTGAGGAGAGCTAATCACCCTCTGAATGTGCCTCAACATTTGTGTTTTAATATGATGGCAACTGTAAGACGCATAACGACAGCTGCAAGGTTATATGATGCTTGCAAAAAAAGCTTTTCAGTCAGTTTCTGTCGTACTGAAGAGCATTTATGCTTTTGTTCCGTAACAGTTATTTGTGAACTTCACAATAACTGTGCAGAACAAAGTAAGCATTAATAAGAAAAAGAAAGCCGCACAAACAAAGTTTACCCTATAAAGTTGATGTTTAACCTGATCAAGAAGATAAGAACACAACACGACTGACGAGATTGATTTGTGAGCAAACGTATGAACATTTGTTTGTTTATCTTATATTTAATTATTTAAATTTGGCTACTGTCATAGGCTACATCCACACCAACACCTTTTTAAAAACTGGGTTTTAAAAGAAAATAATCTCTGTCCACACATGCGTTCCAGCATCGTTTTTAGATTTTTTTTCCCGTCCAGACTATCCATCCATCCATCCATCCATCCATTTTCATCCGCTTATCCGGGGCCGAGTCGCGGGGGCAACACTTTCCAGCTCCTCCTGGGGAACCCCGAGGCGTTCCCAGAACAGACGAGATATATAATCCCTCCAGCGTGTTCTGGGTCTACCCCGGGGCCTCTTACCGTCCAGACTAGCTCCCCTGAAATCAAATATTAGAGGAGTATTCACACACACTGGGCATACAGGTATTATAGTATAGTATAGTATAGTATTATACTACTCTTTAATAATAGTATTATACTGCTCTTTAATAGTAAAAGGTCATGCTTGGTACTTAAGATCTTCTTTAAAATATTCTTCTATATACTAAAACAGACAAATTTTGCGGAAAGTTTTATTTTACAACGCTTCAGTTCTTGCTATATCTCTCTCACACATCAAATTTACTTTTGAAATGAACACTTACAAATCAAAGTTTACTAGATTATGGGTCAATACATTTGGTCAACACACGTCTCTCACTCATTTCTCACTCGTAGCTTTTCAGTCAGTTTTTGTCGTACTGAAGAGCATTTATGCTTTTGTTCCGTAACAGTTATGTGTGAACTTCACAATAACTGTGCAGAACAAAATAAGCATTAATAAGAAAAGGAAAGTCCTCTGTTTCGCTCTCCTGAAAGCCGCAAACCGTGGCTTCAGTCCTCCGCTTCGTAGGGCTGAAACGCAGCTGGACACGCTGTCAGCTCCACTAATAGCTGCTTCCTCCGCATGTCAACAGTAGTAGAATATGAAAAGGCTGACAGCTGCTAGTAAAGACAACAAGGTCAGCACCGCCTGTAATTAGTTGGACATGGAGTGTGGACATGGCCTTAGTCTTTTGTGGTTACTGCTATCTTCAGAATGACAATATGGTACATTGACACTATGTCTCGGGATGTCTTTCATTAAAAGAAAATAACTATTCGCAGAGGGAGGATCTGGAAATGGCCTTTCAGCATTAATTCTCCACTGAGTTTATTCTAAATCGATCCCACGGCTACTATCCTGATGGATTAACACGCTAAATATTTGTTAATCCACAGTTTAAAAAAGAAATGGTCCCCAACAGATGAAGTTTTTACTCTTGTTTGATTAACATTTGCATAAAACTAGTGCCCAGCTCTCTTTCTAGAAATAAGTGAGCCTTTTTATAAAATAAATCTTTACTTGTGTTTTACAGATTTACTTCCTCAGTAGGAAGTAAAGGGCATCGAGCAAAGTCAGAAAGTATCGAAAGACAGACCAATGCATTGGTGGTTTTGGTCTTTAAGTCGGTTATATTGGCGTATAGAGAATCCTTGAAACATAGTATTTAGGTTCAATACCCAGAGGGGGATATCAACTCTGTATTTCGACATAGATACCAGTTATAAATGATGTTTCATTAGTGATTTAATGGAAACCCCCATGTCAGAGAATGCTGTATTTCAATTAAACATTAAAAAAAAATACCAAATCAGACCTACCATTGAACAAACTAATCTGCTGGATTTGCATGTACAGAGTCTATTTCATTTATTCCCATTGTTTTTTTTGTTTTCTATATTTTTTTTTTGTCTCATTCAGCTTTCATACATGTTCTTCAGACTTCCTGGGAAGCATAATCATTACTGAGATGGTTATCCCGGAGACATCAAGTTGAAAATGAAAAGAAGAATGAATTATCTCACACCTATCCAAGCACAAAGACAGAAGCACAATGTGTCTGTCAAACTCTGCACATTTAAATGATTCCTTGCCACTCTCCATGCACACAGGTAATGCAGTCTGTTCTGATAATTCCTTAAAAATTCAACTCACTTGTGTGTGAAGTGAAGCGTATATGTGAGTGTGGGTTCAGAACTATATGAGGGGAGAGGAAGTCCATATCGTCATTTTTCCAGCTTTTTCAGAAAACACAAAAAAATTAACCAAATATTGATTGAATTTAATGGGCAGGATTGTTTGTCTTTTACATTTTGCTGATTTTAATGATTGAGCTTTATGTTTTATGAGTCAACAAATCAACATGCATTTGATGTTTTAAGTGCTTGTTATGAAACACATTCCTTATTCTTTCATATTTTAATCGGGAAACTCGACAAATGCCCCTGTAACAGTTTTGGGGTCATGTGATTTGTTCATGGGCTCCTTTTTTAGTAATGGTGGTCACAATAGACACCAGATACTTAGACTGGACTGGCTGGCTAGCAGATCGAGGGCTGTATCAAATGTGACATTTTTACAAAAAATGTGGTTATATGAATGTAGCTTAGGGTGCTGTTAGATTGCTTCTAGACCACCCTGTTAATACAGGTGCATGCAGGACCACAGTAAGAATATTGTTTTGGAAAGGCTAAACTCCAACAAAAATGGCCCGGAGCAGAATATTTTGTTAAATAAAATCATGTTGAAAATTCAGTAAATTATTAAATCCTTCTTTTTTCAAACATTTTGACTTTTGGACCGATGACTGCAAATATGTTAAAGAGAAGAGGGCTGCTTGCCGCCGGCTCTGTGTTTTGAGAGAGGGAGAGAAAGGGATAAAAATAATGGAAAGTAATAAAACTTGCTAAGATACTTATGGTATAAACAATGCCAAACCATGGCTCTTCTTAGACCAAAGTCCCTCCTGGCGTTTCATAAAATATTACGCCTCACATCAGGTTTGTGATGCGCATTCCTAACTGGGTGATCGGACACTGGGGACATATTGATTTCAGCTGCATTTAAAATATTGTTTGGTTATTGAAAAACGTGATCAACACTCCAAATGGCTTATACACATGGTTTAAGCTTAGAGATTAAATTGTGCTCAACTTTGACTGTTTTGACTGTTTTTCCTCTTTTAGACTAGTAGACTAGTCTAGGTTTAAACTTCCATTAAACATCAGGGAAATTAGTCATTAGGAACATCCCTAATTAGCACCAAACATAAAGTACAGTTGGGGCTCATGGGAATTCCATTAGTCGGAGTATCACCAAAGTTATTACAAATCATCCTGAGGGGAACTTCAATGACCAAAGCTCCGTGCGCTGCGGCATAAAGGAAGACTGGATGCCTTTCAGTTAACGCAAAGTTCCCATTCAAACACTCGAAATGGAATAAACAAGGTAGTCGGTAGACGGCTTTAAGGCTTTATGAGTGTAACATATTTAGCACCTCCAAGGATGGAAAATAAAGAAAACATGAGTGGAATTCAAATATTGATGTTGACGCACATTGTTGCACCGACTAATCGCAGCAGCCCTACTCTCGTTCACGGTTTACTCACTCAAATGAACTTAAGCAAGTGCACAGTTTTCTTCAAAACACCGTGCATTAATCATGTGGCAAGTCGTTTTAAGATTAATTTTCCCTTAACTTTATGGAAATAAAGCCTCGCCGCCTCATTTACAAATCAACACAGCAAGTGAAGACTGTGTGTGATTCATCACGCTAGCCATTTGTGGCTTAAACCCTTTTTTTTTTTTCAGCTGCATGCTCTGATAGTGTTGTTTCTTGCCAAGCAGCATCTAGACCACAGCTAGGATTAGAAACTCTAATTTAGTCTCAAGCACACTCAAAAGGATTCAGAGGAAACTTCAGACTATTAGAGTCAAGAGGTATTAGAGCCATGTACCAAGCTTTGTTTACATTGGCAGTTCTGATTCCTAAAGAGGCACATATTTGTTTAAAAAAATGCTTCAAATAATTTGTAAACAAAGTGTAGTTGGCGCTTCTGTTAATTGTTTAAATATCGTGTTTTGGTTTCTGGGCTTGGCAATGACATGACTAATATGACCCTCCTATGTGACAAACAAATTTTGCACCGCGAGTAGAAAATGTAATCTTCTGAAAAATGAAAAACGGCAGCGTCAAAACTTTCTCGTCTTTTATCTTCTTGCTCGCAGCCAGGCAAATTGAATCAGTCAGCTAAAACACAGAGCTGATCATATCAATGCAGTCAGCCTGAAAGGGAAATGTCACTCTCTGCTACTCAAATGAGATACCAAGGTGTGATATTCAGTGCATCACAGGAGTTCATTTCTGGTGACATTGTCATTTATTTTTCTTTTATATATTCACTTTAACCTTTACCTGCGTTGTTCTTTTACTTAATTCAATTATTTCTTGTAAGTCCCAGAGGGTTGTACAAGAAACAGGAGTACATGTCTGAACCTAATACATGTACATTCAGCTCTGTGTAGCTGGAGAAAGTAAGTCATAAGAACTAGACAAGTTAACACTGTTTGCCAGAAAAAAACATCTTTGATGAATTTGTATCTTGGTTGTTTAATTTGGGGCATTAAAGTGATGCCACTGAAAGTACCTTTTGCTCTGTGATTCTTAAGTGTTTTGATGTTGATTCTTTAGAGAACTTAATAAGTTTAAAGCAATTAAATTCCATTTGAGCTGTGCTAGAAAGGTCTTGGCATGTAATGCCATCTATATTTGGCTAAGAATACCAACAAAATGGGCCTAAAAACTATATATCAATAGCTGTTATCCAAAACCAGCTCCTCATATGAGTGCCTGATTCAATTCAATTCAGTTTATTTTGTATAGCCCAAAATCACAAATGACAAATCTGCCTCAGAGGGCTTTCCAATCTGTACACATGTGACATCCTCTGTCCTGGAACCCCTCACATCGGCACAGGAAAAACTCCCCTTGCCAGCAATTAATCTCATAGGTGGGTTTGTATTTTTCATAGTTTTTAAAAAATATAATTTTGTGATCTCATTCACTTGACCATTAAAAAAAACAAACATTACATTACAACCATTCCTCATCACACAGTGCAACTGGGATCTTGGTTTCATAACTTCATTGAAAGAGCAGCTTAACACCCACTGAAAGAGAAGTTTTCAGTAGTTTAACCCTTCACCTTCCTGTAGTGATGCACATGTGTACTAAAGGTCACCTTGGGACTATTAGCTGTGGTTGCAGGTGCAAAAGCAGCAACCATCAGCGATGGGTGTAGTCAGAATTGAAGCTGGTTTGATACTCTCATCCAGAGGTGGCAGTAAGAAATTGCCTAATCCATATAAAGCCACGTGCTTTCACCTTCAGTCAGATTTTCACAAATACCATAATTGTGAATATGGCAATAGGATTTGTGTCACCTCTGATTGATGTGGGTAGAATAAGCGACCCAAAATATATTGTTATGACCACTAATGCAAGTGTGGCATTGTGGTCAAATGGGCATCAAGGTATTTCCAATCTTTCTTATATTTTCATTAAAGTGTAAGTGGAGCGTGAAGAGTTGGGTAAAGTGTGATTCTAATTAGGAAGATGTTGATATTCCCACAGCCCATAGTCACAATAATTCAAGAAGAAAGTGGCTCACCTAATTAAGATGAGAGTCCAGACCAGCTTTTCCACTTAGAGAAAACAACATTTATGTCCTGGAAGGTGCATAATTGCATGGTGTGAAAATTTGAAACCATAGAAGAGAATGTCTGGCCATCAGGTTGACAGTATGTTGAGAAAAACAATCATCCAAACCACACAAGTGCAGAAACTAGCTGTAATTAGTAACAATAGGTAGAAAATATGTTTCATTCACTCCAATTTAACAGCAGCAAAGCAGCATATGTTGTTTCCTTCCACCAGAATATTATGATGTATTCAACAGCGGCTTCTATTAAAGTCATCCCGGCCCTGTGTGACACACTGATAAAACAACAGATATTGAGATTTTGTGAATTCGAGAGGCTGCCAGCTGCTCAGCCCTCCTCTTAAGTAATAAGATTCTGGACCACTGCCCCGCTGTCTAAACAGCCACGGGCTAGACGGTGTGTGTGTGTGTGTGTGTGTGTGTGTGTGTGTGTGTGTGTGTGTGTGTGTGTGTGTGTGTGTGTGTGTGTGTGTGTGTGTGTGTGTGTGTGTGTGTGTGTGTGTGTGTGTGTGTGTGTGTGTGTGTGTGTGTGTGTGTGTGTGTGTGTGTGTGTGTGTGTGTGTGTGTGATGAAAGGTTTGGGGTGATTGCCGTCAAAAAGAGTACAGCTGCAGTTGTGGTGGTTTTTGCTGTCGCCTCTGGTCAGCAGAAGCTGTAACTCATTCCACTGTCTCGCTGAGGCAATCATTGCCCGGGGACTTTCTAAGGCTCCTGGGGACCCACTTAACATGGACCTAATCCTCACAGGACATGCCCGCTGTACACTCCCTCCTTCTACGCTGGTAGTGTGCACTAGCAAAGAAGTCGAGGAAGTGTCCAAATGGATTTGCATGCAAATGAGACTTCCACTGTTGTCACCTGCTCACTTAAAGATGACGGTTTGGTTTCCTTCTTCAAACTTTGTATTTATATTTGGAGCTTCTCTCTCAGGAAATGCACCATGATTCTCTGTTTTAGACCTTGTCCAGTATTATAAGTGTTGCTCTTTTATACCAGACACGTCTTTACACACCCATACACCTGACTGCTTGTCTGCAACCTCATACAGTCACCATTCATGAGCACACATACGTACACATACTGTGTAATATGCTCTCACACAACCAGCACTGACATAACACAAAGCATCTCACACGTATAGCCCTATACATCATCACTCTATTACTGACTATTAGTTTGGGTTACTTTTACATTTGTGCTACTCAGTTATTATGCCATTGCTCAGAAATCTTTGCAGGTCGACAAGGCGGCTACTGTTGTATGTGATACCCAAACTGATTCAGTCTTATTTTGAAAGGGTTGGTCTGGCTGTAATTGTTGCAGATCTCCGGTCCATGTGTCAAAATGTCAAAATATACATGAGTGAATCCGAGTGGAAAAGCTGTCAATTCTGATCATGTTAATTGTGAAGTGGAGATAAAATGGAATCTGTTACTAGTTGTTTTTAACCGCCAGTACTTGTTAATTGGTTGCACAACATGGCGTGTTGATGTCTGACTGCCCTCTGGTTACTTTCTGACTGAGTCTCTTTTTTTTTGCAAATTTATTCATGCATGTTGTGCTTAGATAGGGGGGCTGATTTGGATCAGGTCCAAACTTCGGACCCGTGATGAACTCTATTACTCTGTGCTGACATCTGGTTGACTTCACTGAAAGTCAAAGCATTGTGAGCGCTTTGGGCTGCAACGATCATTTTTGTCATTTAATTGTTCATTTTGATACTTACAAGAAAAAACATAACTAATACATTTGAAGCTTTAACCACGTTAGGTGAGCAATTACATTTTTTGCTAAATTCAGAAGGATATTTCTTCATGGTCACTCACAGTTTTGTAAAGCTGTATATGAAGCAGGCCTGGCTTTAGTATCTGCTGTCAAGCTTCCTGGATCATCGCCCAAAATGATAAATCTGGTGTAATCTAGATTGGTGTAATTGGCATTTTAAACTTCCTCCCTCTCCACCCCATTTATAGAACATATTTTGTCTCCAACAGCAGCACTCGTCAACTCCCACCACATAAAAAGCGAAAAAAAATAATGAAATCTGACCCTCCCATAGTTAAGTGAAACTTTTAGCCCCTTGAATCTAAGTTTATTGATGACAAATGTAACCCTGACTAGATTTATTATCCCATTTGAAAGTTTGACAAATGACTGATATATGCATGTTGCATGTTAGTGTTTTTAGTACCCATTGATCCGCATTAATCCACTGAAAATAGACCCACCTGTGTGATTTATCCTGTTCTGGCTCAGAGGTCTGTTTACGATAATCTGTTGGCAGTGTCTGGGTGCTGCCCTACTGCTGCCAGTTCCCCAGATGTGCCAGTAATGAGACATGTCAAAATGATGCCAAACACACGGGGACACAAAGTCTCCCTCGTGAATTTATTGATACCCATAGTCTTCATCAGAAATGCAAAAAATCCCAATTTGGTAACGGTGAACCACTCATTCCTTTTGCCCGATTCATGCAAGTCAGTAACAATAAAACAATCATGGTGTAAAAATGCATCTGATTTCTACATAATGAGTTAATGAGTTAATTTTTTTATGACGTCTAAAGTACAACAAAGACGACATAGTATCCAGAGCTTTACTTGTTGTTGTGTTTTACACCAGCTAACCTAAAATGTCTTTGACCAACCGCTTTACTCAGCCAAAATATAATAAAATGTAGATTTTGTATTATGATTGTTATTCCACTCAAAAACAACCCAGAGCAGTAACACACAATATCTGCAGTAAAGCCACATTAAATGTTCAACTGTCAACATCCAACAACTACAACATAAGTACACACTTTAACAAAACAAGTTGTTATCTGAGTGGTCTATTCTAAGATATTTCTACACTAAACACTTCTTATAGTGCCTCTATTTGGCGAATTGGAGCAACTTTGCAAAAATATTGGAATGAACGGCATGTTTATCCCAAAGGTTTTGGTAAAAAAGATTTCTGTTCTTATAAGTAACGTTTGACAAAGTGTGCATGATTAATTGATGGACTGATGCTGATCCATAGTCCCTCTCCTGAGTCAATCATGAACATCTATTGGCTGAAAATAGCAGATTCTTGCCAGTTTGGTTGTGCTCTTATAAATCATTGAGAAGCAACATGTAGCCACAGCCCGAAGTTAATTTGCTCCTATGAAGGTCATGCTCTTTGTAATCGTTGACAGGATTTTCTAGGAAGGACATCAGAGGATTTGACTTTAGACAACCAGCTCATCAAAATCAACTCATTGCATGCATGTTTGACTTATATTGATTTGGCCCTGTGGCCAGTTTGGGTTTACAATCCCTCAAATACAAGTGTCAAGGAAGCTCCCATGCTTCACTGTCTGCACAACATTCAGTGACATGAATGTTGAATCCTTTTTACAGAGTGAATCATAATCTCTACATGGTGAAAATGGAGGCTGCGTTTGATTTTTGACAGAGGGTTTGCTCTTGAGGTACCAATTATTCCAGTATCAAGAGACTGCCCAAAAAAGGAGTCTTGAATATACCCATCACTGGCTTTAAGAGGCATTTAAATGTGCACCAGCAACTAATTAAGGCACCCAGGGAAGTGCAAGTCAGCCCTACTGATAATGTAGTGATGCTGTACAGTGAGTTATTGATGTCTTAGTCTGGCTTTGCAAACAAAGACTGAAATAAGGCAGAACCCTCTGAGTAGTTATTAGTTAAATTCATATCAGTTAAGTAGAAAGTACGAATTAGTTATGAATAACTTCCAGGGACCAATTTGATGAGGGTTCATAAATAAGCATCAAACAAACTGGAAATAGAAGTAGAAATGTGATAGAAGAAAAAGGTCATCTGTGTTTACTTTACCTTCAGTCTAAAATGTGATAACATAACTCGGGCTGACAAAAAGCACAACACCAACCAAGAATCTAATCTTGTCAAATGATTAATCAGGAACCAGAGAACTTGACTTAATCTTTGAATGCACAGAAAGGTAATCGCAAAGTGAGCCACTGGTCATCAGCTGGAATATAAAGGTCACTACCGCAGTCATTTTGTGCAGTTTAACAAGTACTCCTGGAGCGTTGCATTATTAAAATCAGCATGTGTTGTTTTGCTCCTTTGGGCATAAAAACACAATGTTAGAGCTGGTCTGTACAGTTTGTTCAAACTCTATTCTGCTGGGGTATTAATTTGCACAGGTTGTCATCATATTGTCAGGATTTGCCCTGTAATAAGCCACATGAGGCTACACAGCTTTAAAGCTTGTAATATCTGCGGTTGAGCCTGAATAAACTTATTATTGTTCAGCATTTAAGTGGTTTCTGTACCTTTTTTCTATTTTCTCACAGTTTGGACCAGAGGCTCCGAGCACTCAAGCAGCAGTACTTCAGACATAAGACTGGAAGTTAGCAGCCAATTTGCTTTATTGTTGACTGTTCTTTTGGTTGGCAGGCAGAGCATAATGAATGATGTTCAGTTAAAAGTGGAACCTTGCTTGTTCTTTTTGTGTTTAATTTGTCCGTTATCTTCCGGTGATTAGAGTTTAAACAGCCATTCATGCTTTCAGAAGAGCTCCTGGCATTGTGATTATTCTCATGAAAACTATAACATTTTGACTAAAATTGAAATGCAAGTCACTGTCAAATCTACTTTCCTTCTTTTTCAAGCAGGTGGTTCCTTTCAGAGCTGCATACAAATGCATAGTCAGACATGGCAGTACAACAATAAACTATAGGAGTGGTTGGTGGGGGCATTTAGAGTATGAAGATGAATAAAAACTGCATGTTTAAAAAAACACACAACTGTTTTTATCTATAAAGGGGACCCAAGAAGATTAAACGAGATAAATCTCTCTTCATATAACCTCTACCCTAACTTGTGCTAAGTGATACTAAAGAGAGATTAATATTTAGATTGATGGTTACTGACTGTATCCACAATGCTAACATGTATAACCAGTTGGATGGTCAGTTATTGGTCTTTTAGTAAGACTAATAACTGACCAAATACAACTATCTGACCATATGAATAATGTATTTAAACATTTCAGTATTTTGATACTTGGTGCTTGATTTTACACCTTTGAATGCTCAGCTTAAAGACAGAGAAAAATAGAAAAAAAACACAATGTTAACCCATATGGCGGTAGAAAAGAGACAGGAGGGACATCACGCTGCTGATGTTGACAGCAGTAAAGGAGGTTATATTAGCATCTGCTTCAAAATAAGTTTAGATTACCTTGATGACATTTAGCTTCTCACAAGCTGAAAACGCAGGGGGCGGGGGACACCACCAGGCCTTAATGCTAACGTTTGCCCACTTGTCTAGGTCAGGTAAACTCTGTTTAAGTGAAAGTCTCGTGCAGTTGTCAGATTGCTCAAATGAAAAATAAATGTTATTGGTATCAATTTTTCTGCAGTCCACTAGCCGTCCAAGATGCTTTGGGTTGAGTCTATCGACCAATCAGAGGCTTTGTTCCTGACTGTGTAGCAGCCCCGATGTCAAATGAACTGCCCATTGGAATAACAAGCATCCATCTTGTTTATTGGCATAAAATGTTCCTACAATCACCTAAAACTGTCCAAGGTCCGGGAAAACTTGCCATAAAATGAAATGGTCACAAACAGAGGTTGAAACATCAGCAATGCAGGGCTAAGAAGAAAGAACTGCAAAATAAAAAAAACAATGTTTTGTTTCACCTGCAGGGAACTCCCGAAGAAAGCAGACATGTGAGTTGAAATTAAATAAAATTACCATGAAAATATTTTGGGGCTTATCATTTGAATGATGATTGTGATGTCATTTAGTCAGTGCTCAGTGTCAGCCATCCTGGATAGATAAAGGCTTTATTAATACTTATGTTGATGATCTTCCTTCAGCACATCCTCCTGGTACATTTGAATAAAGTTGTTCTGGTACAACATCTTAGAGGCTCATGATAACAGCAAAAGGCATCATAACTGCAAAATATCTCAGGAATCCAGAGGCCCCGAAGCACCCGCTCCTCCAGTAATTAATGGAATACAAATGATTGATGAGGCCCTGCGCTACAAGATGACAAAACATCATGAACACCACATTATATTGTATCACAGGAGGAGCTGCCGTTCACATAGTTAAGGATGGGTCCCACAAATGGCCGAGATCCAACATGCTGTAGATGAGACTGTTGTGTATAAGGGTCTGAGGTTACAGAATCTCATCCCAGTCCATGCTGGAAGCAGAGCGGACAGTGTTGATTGGTAAGAAAAAAGAATAAGTGTTTGTGTGACGTGGATTGATTGTTTAATCTTTGCAGTTGGTACGAGGGGAGAGATGTTAAAAGATAAAACGCAAGATAGTGATTTTAGATAAATTAGAACAATTTAAAAGCTTGGTGCCCTAATGGGGGAGTACCTAATCCTTCTGGTCAACACCACAATATGTGAGCAACGACTTTCAACAATGAAGACAGTGAAAACGGAGTGGAGATCAGGTCATTCCTCCCTTCAGCTGCAGAGGCTGATGTTTCTATGAGGAAGGCCTCCCCACTGGAGAAATGTAATGACTAACACCTGTCAAAGACGGCCTCAGCCAGGGTTCAACCCCTGGGCGTTTGGACAGGGGTTGAAGGATCATGTCGAAAATTGAACTTTTTGAGGCCCCAGTGAGTGTGTGTGTATTGGTGTATGAGACTAGCTGGTTGGTGTAGCATGCTTGCTAGGGGTGTATATTTTGTACGCTAACAAAGTATATTTATTTATTTATTAGGTCTCCATTTACCATTTCGAACAAGAAACTTTTTATTGTGCAGGTAAAACATTTCAGCCACTTGCCCAAAGCTTAGTCAAGCCCTGCCTCCCTTTTGTACAAAACACCATAATGGCACATCTCTAGAGCGAAGACTTGTTAAATTACAACAAACAACAACAATGTTGCTTTTTCTAAACTTGAACTGAGGTGAACTCTGACCTACTAGTCTGTCCGAAGCTCTCTCTGAAACAGGAAACGCACCCTTGAATTTGTCAATCATGCAAACTCCAATTGAAATGAACGAGAGACAAAATCCTCAGAGAGTTTGGGTGGATGATCTTTTCGTCCCAGCGTAGTCACAGCTTCAGTCCGAAACTTCAACAGCTCACTACGTCTGCACAGTTTGCGTTGTTTAAACAAATCGATATGCGCCTCTGAAAGTGGTGAAAATAATGTTTTCCCATTGTGCTGTGGGGATCAGATTAGTATTCTGAGAGCTTACAACACACAGTTGAATGATTAATTGTAATATTTGTACTTTATGGAAGGGAACATTTGTACGTTCTTTAAACACCTCAGTTATACCTCTATGCATACACTTAAACTAAAGCACACATAAAGCATTCAGCTTTACTGCCTACTGCAAAAGCACATTTTACCAATATACATATAGAGTATTTTAGTAATGTAATTTAAAGAACCAAGTTTAGCTGCAGAATTAACTGTGCTATTTCATTCTTATTGCAGCTCCATATCTGTGATGAGATAAGCGCTCACTAATTGGCTGTTTCTGCTCACCCGGATAAATGCCACAGATCAGCAGCCACTGCTGGCTCCACTGGAAATAATGAGCTAATAAAGATAAGGATCATGGGAAAATTGCAGATTGGGGACCACTCATATTCCCCGTTACTGTGGAGGCACGTTAGATCCTCTATTGTGAAGTAATTATAGACAAGCAGTTCTTTCTATGGGAGGCGACTAAAAAAATGAAGGCTATGGCCACATTTAAGAACCTTGAGATTAATTATATTGTGTGTGAGAACCTCGCCTCTGAAACCCTGAAATATTGTTGAAATTTCTTTTTTTTTTCTCTCGACTCTGCGTCAGTTCTTTTCAACGCCTCATAGAATAAAGTTTGATAGCAGAATCTTCCTCACTGCTGTCTCTTTGTTATACTTGTTTAATGAAACGTCCATATCTTTTACAAACTTCAACAACACTTGAAGATATAACATGTCACATTTTGTTCTACGTTATATACTTGCTACCTTACAGACTTCACTAGATAATACAGACCGACAGAATGTGTCGAACAAAGTAGTATTAGCCTCTCCAGCACCTATACTGCTATTGTTCTCCAGGAAATTGCTTTTGATTGTGATAATAGAAATAAGTCAGTATATTGCGATGTAATAAAACTCGAGTACCTCTCCACTGACAGGCAGCCAAACAAACACCAACTTCACACTTGTGGCAGCTGGAAGAACAAAACTTGATATGCTTCTAATGGATCTTCTTGTGTATGAAATGTACCTCATTACAGAGCACAGATTCTTATGAAATGTCAAACATGAAAATATAATAAAGCAAACATCACATGAGAAAATAATCAACATACACACACACACACACATCAAGGTATGTCCATCATCATTCAGAAAACGCACAAACGGCACCAATCTCCAGATGCGTTCAGGTTTTTTTAAGTCTCAGTCATGCAGATCCAGAATGCTACATAAATATTTTCAAGCTCTAAAACTTCCACAAATAAATAGAGAACCACTTTTTTCCTCGCAAATATCTTCAGACCTTCATGTCAATAAGAAGAATTTCTGAATCGCTAAAAAACATACTGTGAAGCACTGGAGAAATCAAAATGAATACTAATTAGATAATCTCCCAAACCTTTATTTTTCCAGGCTTTTGAAGCAAATTTATCAGTTCACTTCTACATTTCAAAATTGAATTGCCAGTCCTGTTTTTAATATTATTTCACAGTTTATCTGATATAGTAATAGTTTGAACAATACAATGTAAAATAAATATAAAAATGGGGAAAGTATTGCTTCAGATTTCCTTAAGTAACATTGCTGAAATTGATTAAAAAAAACACGGAATATAATGGAATTTGCCAGTATGTGGAGGTAATTTAAGAAAATCAGGGTTTTCCCTACCATTATGAGCATTTTTTTTTAATTGCAGGGCATCAGCTAACTTTTATGACCAATCAATAAATAGTTTTGTCTTTAGAATGTCAGAAAATATTGTCCATACTGGTGGTGATGTCTAATAGTGCTTATGCTTAACTAAAGGATATTCAATTCACAAAAATGAATACAGATGAAAACATTTGGCCTAATCCTCACATTTAAAAAAGGTGGAACCAGCAAATGTTTTCATTCTGCACATTTGCTGCCTAAATGAACTCCATTAACCACTAGTCGATTATGAAAAGCTGTCAATACACTAATTGTTTAAATGACTAAGTGGGGCACCGAAGCTGTTTATTTTAATTTATTTTTTTTAGGTCTGGCTCTATGCTCCAGCTTATTTATTTTTTAGGTTAAACAAATACTGTGAGTTCAAAGTACTGACTTACAACAAGAACAACCTCAAACTCTCCTAAAGCTGGAAGTCAGCATTTTAACCTCTTTGCTCATAGTTTCATTTCAAATCCAACGTTCAGAGCCAAAGCAATAATAAATGTGTCACCGTCCACACGCTAACAGTAGGCCGCACTGTAGATGTGATTTGTTAGGTGTGATCTAGATCTTCATCACTGTAATGAAGCTCTTGTAGCTGGAAACATATTTATTTGCCTTTCAACAATGTTTAACTCAGAATTTCCCCCCAGATTGTCTACCATTACATTATGCTATAAGGTTTTTGGTAGATGGGACTCTTTGTCAACTAGTAGAGAACAGACTGTGCACCTTGTTTACTTTATACTTTGCGTTGTAATGACTGTGCCTGCATTATGAAAACAATGTGGAGAAACTTGAAACCAGACTGACTGCAAAGTTGGTTTGTCATATTGTTTCAGTTTGTTTTCATAAATAATTTAGTTTAGAGCTAAGAGGATTAGTTGAGTAATTCATAAGTTTCTCAGCCCAAAAATCGGTAAACAATTAATCATTTCAGTTATTTTTGTCATGCGAGAGTGCCCAACATTCTCAGGTGTCAGGTTCTTAAATGAAAGTATTTTATCATTTATAATAGTAAGCAAATATATTTACTATAATTAGATTTTTAGACTGTTGTTCAGCTAAAAACAAGCAATTTAAATTAGTCGCATTAGGCTCTAGGAAGTCACACTGGGAACTTTTGACTTTTTTCAGACAAAACAATTACTTCAGAAAACAGTCAGCTGATGAATCGCTAATAGAAATATGTTAGTTGCAGCCTTAATTTCTTTAAGCATCTCCATGGAGTATTCAAGATATTGTTTCTGTTGTATTACTTTTAGTGTTTAGTATTAGTATTTCACGTTGCCCATGGGTTTAAGTAACTGCCACATGTTGCTGAAGTTTTAGTTAATAACCTTATTTATCATTAATTTATAAGCTTAATATGGAGTGTTAATCTTTGAGAAACACACGATTCAGCTGCTTCCACATAAATCAAAACACATCATCCTGCATTATCAACACTGGATAAACTCTAAATACATGCTGACATTTTCTACAGCTTCAAATTGGCTCATTTGCAGTGTTTCATTTTGAAATTGGCCCATTTATTTCAATTTACGTGTGCAATAATGTCAACTGTGCGGGCCTGCACGACAGTTTTACTTACTTTAATTATACTTATACTGTGAGTAACTTCAGAAAAAGTCGAAAACCTTATCCAACAGTGTACAAAATAGATTTTTATTATGTTTTAAAAAGAAAAACAGAATACGTGGACTTGTTTTTAGAGTTGTTTTAGATTTAATGCACAATTTTGATTATATTAATCAATATAAAAAAAATTATTATTGAAATTGTTGCTAAGTCACTTTCTTTGAACTGATAATCAACTTATAGTCCAACAACAGAAAAATCGAAATAGTTTTGCATTCACCGAAACTGGTTGTGTACCTAAAATGAGGCTTAAAACTTTTGACGGGCAGCACATCTGAAAAGTACATTTAAATTCTATAAGATGATCTTTGTTATTCCCTGCTGTGCCTCACTATACACCATCATCCAGTATAGCCACTCATCTCCAAGGAAAGTCCTTAAGCCACTGAGAATTAGTTTGCTCAATGCATTGTGTAAATCATATAAGCCCCCTTTCACTCAGCCTCAGAGGCGGAATGAGGAGGCAAAGTTGTTTCCACTGCTGAGCCGACAGTGGAGGAAGTCACAGAGCTGTGAGAATGGCAGGGATGTCAGGGACATGGTTTATTGGCATATAACATCGGCATTGACTGATGATTCAAATTGCTGCCCGACGTGTATGTTAAATGTCTCACTAGACGCCAACGCTGTTTTGTTAAACGCCTATTTTGCTCCCTTGACGCCGGCATGCTGTCTGAAATTAAACTCTGGCTGCATTATGCCATCATTTGTTGGTTAAATATGAAAAAGCAAAGCCAATGTACCAGTGGATCTTCTTTACAGCAATATTACGAAATGGGGCTATAAAATATGTGTTTACAGTCATTTGGTTTAATCTGATATTGTCCGTCCATGTGACCTGCAGCCATTTTACAGCAGGTCACATGTCACCATTCAACGATCCACTTGTGTACAGTCATAATTAGCTAATTAAACAGTTGAATTTGGTGGGGAAATTAGAAATCTCTCAGCCTCTGTGAACTGTTATCAAAAAAAAAGTGAAGCTGCATGCCAAAGCTCATTAAGAACCAAAGCCACAATATGTCTTCTGTTGCAGTTTTGTCCTTTTATTGCTTCCCTTGTCCTTTTTTCAAACTTGCCACATTTCAAAGCAGATGGGTTACACCCAAGGATTGGCCCGCTGCTATTCATTCTCATTCCCCCTTTTTTTAGCACTTCTTTCCACTCTGGTTGTTCCTACATTGAGGTAATTACCATTCAGCACTCTCCTAGAGGCTCTGGCTGTAAAATTCAATCAGGAACCGAGCAAGATTTAACTCCCAAACTCCCATATGTTGAAGCAGTAAAGCACTGTCCATTGATTTAGCGGTAGCATCCTCTCTCTCTTTTGGCTGTGTTGAAACTGCTTTGGCACTGACTTTTATCTGTGATTCCAAATAATATCGGAAATAGATGGACTCTGTTAAAGTCTCTCTGTGGGGAGATCTAAAGTATACTGCTCTCTAAACAGAGCATATTGCACATCGTATTTCAGTTGTTGCCGTTAAACCAAACCACATTATGCGAGAGATTAAATTGAAATATTTGGACACTTAGTTGTGTTCAAATAATACAATGATACCCATAATGTGAGCTCCATTAAGTTGATTTTAAACCTGCCCAAAATCGGGGACAAGGTTTGAATTTGTCAAACAGTTGCTAACGGCAGCATTAAACCAATTTAAAGGCCACACAATCTACAAACCGCTATACAAATAGAGAGTGTGATTTCCAGAGCGCCCGCGAAAGCTAATAGCTGTTCTGTTGTCCCTTCGCACCATGTTTTGTTGCATGGATTAAATCCCCAGCCCGTTTGCTAATGTCACATCTCTTTTCTGTCGCTCTCCAGTCTCCATTTGCCCTGGACACAAAAGGCAATAAAACACTTGCAGAGTGTTGAGTGTGCTGCGCCCTCTAAAAGGTCTTTTATCAATCAGTGTTAACTACCTGCCACCAGCTTATTACTGAGGGCCATATGTGACACAGCAATCCTATTAGAAGGGGAACAGTTAGTATGCTGAAAAGCCAACGAACATGCACAGTAAGCCTCTACTTCAGCCTCCACTGAAACCTCAGCTGCCGTTACAATCTATGAGCGTGAACAGTGGAAGTTGTTCATTCTCTTTTCTTCCCTTCTCCAAGTTTCCTACTCTCCTTTTATTTCTGTGGAAATCTGAATTATACATGTGCATAAAGTACAGCCCTCATTTTTATCTGGAAAAGATTGGAAATTTCATAGTGCCTCATAAGATTCCATACAATAATATATATATATATACTGGGCATCCGCTGATCATGCAGATATCACTGTCTGACTTGTGACTGATATGTGATAGCTGGTGTGCAAAACTGAATTAGAAAGAAGTTACAGTCTATTTGGCGTCGTTCAAAATGGATATTGCGTTATCAATGAAATGTTTTTGTTGGTTCTCTTTCCGGCCAGAGGTGATCTATAGTTGCTGTCTGATGGGAGAAGTCAGATGGAGTGCTGAAGGCGGTGTATTACTTACACATCCTGCATGAATGAATTATAATTCACTTTGAGGCATTCTTTCTGTCCACCTGATGAAATTTAATTGAATATGCACATTAACTCTAGTTTGGTCTCTGCCGACTTCTTGGAAAAGTATTTTGTTTCCCAGCTTTTATCAGTTTGCTGTGTATCTTTGAGAAGGCAATGTACAGAAGTTTTATCAAAGGTGTTTTGCTGAATCAGCTTCCTGCTGCTGAAAATGGAGTTGATGAAAACGACAAGATTGATGCATGCATTAAATTTGAAATGGAAACAAAACTATGAGCTTAACGAGGCTAAACAAGACCAGTAGAGCTGCAGATTTGGGTGAATATTCTCTCTGGGTTTGTTAAAGTGCGCATTGCACATTACATGAATCAATTTAACAGTATATTTAAAAAAAACCATGTTAAACAAAGGCCTTGAGATTTGTTTCCAGTTTCTGGGCTCAAAAATAGTTGGTTTGATTTTATTTCAAACATGATAGTTCCCCCCTTTTTTATTAGAGACTTTTCCCTTAGGCATGACTATGTAGGCTGGCTGTTGGCTGCAGTTAACACACAGTGTGTTACCTTCTGGCAAATTCGTTTCTCACAGCGGATAATTTCTCTTGACAATCACAGGTGTAACTGAAAAACTTTAATGGTGGCTGCATCCCATTTACTGTAGATGTGCTTTTGCCACGGCCTTGGTGTTATTAGTTGTTTCCTAAATGGAGCAGATCCACCATAAATGTTATAATCTACCATAACATGCAACTGTTCTTTCCCGCTTATTATGAGTCATAAACGTCCGTTTGGTTGTAAAACAATCAAATTTGACATTGAACTTTCTAGAATTCTGAGGTCAGAGCTGACAAAAAAAAAGCTTGTTCCTTTTTAAAATAAACACAGTACATTTCTCTTGTAACAGCCATTTGTTGTTACTACTGTATTTTCAGAATCTTCTTTTGTACTGACCACATGGGATCAGACTGGCAAGCTGTACTTCTAAACAGTAATAGTGTTAAGCACCATAATTACAATCCTCAAAAGCACTGACTCCTGCTTTGAACTGTGTCCCACTCTAACAAACATTCACTTGACCCGGTGGAGAATTTCAGTTCAGCAGACATTAACAGCTCTACAGAGCACTAAGCATACATTTTAATTGAGTCATTTTTCTTTGTCGAAAAATATGCATACAAGAACAGGCGTTCTCAGGGATAGCATCCAGAATCACTTGAGCTGAAAGTTGGACCAGATACAGTGTTTGGATTAATGCAGGACGTTCGGGGGGGAAGCCGATTAGTGGGTGGATTTGTCTAACCCGAGACTCAACCAGTATCTCTTTTTTTTGAAGATCATATCCTCTTCGTCCAAGGAGAAAATACAATCATGTCTTCCCTAAACTAACCCCCCCCAAAAACCTCCTTTACTTTAAAGACTCTTTTGAAAGAATGTCAGATGATGCAAGTGAAGACCAAGGCAATGAAATTATCCTACTCATTCCAACATCCTCCAAATAAACCTGAGAACAGATCATGATGACATCTCTTTGATCTTGAATTAGCAGAGCTGATCTGGGCAGTACTATGAATCTTAAATCTAGAAACACTCCACCTTCCCTCCCAACAGATACAAACCTTTTTAAGTATGACAACTCTATTTAATTCCTTTTTCTATACAACAGTTTCGCTCAAAAATGTTTTATTGGTATAAACATCATAAACAGCCGCATTGCCATGTGAATATTGGGTCAAAATGATAAGATTACATGAATATTTTGCTTTCACTCTGTACATTTCCTGGCAGCGTTTCACTCCCCGATTCGTTTTAATGAATAGAAAGTCCCTGAAGTCATCTGTAGGTACATGGTGAATGCGTGTGTCACCTCAGCTAATAGCTGTCAAAATATGGGTCCTCATGCATAAAGCGTGTATATAGAGTGACTGCGTGCAAGAGACAGTGACAGAATTAATTAAGATAAAGAGTTTTTCCTGACAGGTAAACATATGAATAAAATGTTTAATGCAGCAACTTCTTCTTATTTGTAAAAGTATTTTTTTTAAATAACAGTTACTTACAGCTTTTATCAAATGAAAATATGTTAATTAATTGAGCTATGATTTGTTATTCCCATAGCCTTATATCACAAGCCAAAGCTTTATTTATTGGTTTGCGTGGAACTACCAGGAAAGTTGACTGTAAGAAACTTCTCACAGCTATACTTTAATCAATTATTAAAAGGGTAACTAGTTTGATTTTGTTTAATGCACCGTAGCAGAAACAACCATAATAATAAAACTGCGAGGACTGATAAGGGCTGTTGATCAATAGCATTGACTCGAAAAGTTACCATGCCGGTCGCTGACATTTCAAAACTCATTTTCTGACCCATTTAAATGCTTATTCTGCTCACTGCAATTTTACAACGCACTAAAGCGCTTCAAGACAGACCTGCAAGAAAACAACTGCATTAAACATGAATGCTTTTGAGAAGATATTAATTAGTTAGACTTGAATTATTTGTCTTAACACTCTCAGATTCTGTGTGTATCTTGGCACAGACCATCAAGTTTTGAACAAAGAACTGTAACGGTCTGAATACAAAACGACCACTGTGTTTTTGGAAATTGACCTTTTGAGGATACAAAACTCCTCAGTCCAGTTTCCCTGAGACCCTGTCAGTCCAAGGGCAAGATAGTTCTCGTCGTCAAAGCCTTTTTTTCTTGTAGAAGTGAAATCTAAATTCCACATATAAGCAGCCTGTTGATCAGTCACATACACTCATTTGGTTCTTTAAGCACTCAGGAGAAATGCGTCTGTCATTTAGCAGTTTGCTAAAGCAGTTTGTTAAAGTGAAGTTATATAGACTGACGGATAAGTCATTGATTGGAACATTTTGGCGCTTGTCATCCTGCATCAGGAGCCGTATTGGGCTGTCACTGACAGCAGCTCATGCAGCACTTAAATGCTTCTAAAGTGTATATTTATCTTCTCTGGTGTCACAAACTGCTCAACAACTGATTATAAGCATTATTTGTATTATTAGACGTCAAATCGACTGCATGTTTTGAACAATGACGGGTAGAGACGGGGCTCCCTTGAGGTATATTGGATTAATGTAGGATGTTTTGAGACCACGATTCTACGCACTGTTTAATGGACTTAATGAACTGCCAACGTATATTGGTTAGGACAAACCCAGCAGTCCGATTGATCGGGGAAAATCCCCACATTCACATGCTTAGACACATTTTTATCGAATGATTCACGTAAATATATACACGGCGTGGACAGATTAATTAAACAATTGCTTCCTGGACAATTCACAGTCCGTAGATGTATTTGGCATTTTGGTATGTTCGCTTTCACATCACAAACAAACCGCAACAGTTTCCACTTGGTAGCGGACTGAGACTCTCCCTTTCAAGAGGTCTTGGTCCGGTTGTTTGGCCCACTCTAGAGTTTGATTGTCAGCTTTCACATCAGCTTTACAGACTTAAAGAAACCTGCTAGCCTAGCAACATTAAGGCGAAAAAACAACTCTCAATTACGACCCAAACTCTTTCAAATATTCCAGAAAAGAATATTATGTTTTATTGAGACAAATTCCCAGATAGTAAAAACTTAGACCACAAAGTAACAAAGGAAGACTGGACCAAAAAGACTATCTCATACTCATGAATAATCAAGGCTAATGACAGGTCATGTTATCATTCCTGTCAGCCGAGACGCTTGTGAAGAGGTTCCACACTGTGTGTGTTTAAAGTTAAGAGTAATTACACCACCTTATCTGTCTCACATCTTAATCTGTTATGGTGCATTATAGGAATCTGTGTTGCGCTTCACGTACATAATCGCTCTATCAAGGGCCACTGAGGGCGAAGAAAACACAAATGTGACGTGTTTTGAAGCTGTAAACAAGCATGCATCCTATTTTGTCAGTCAGCGCTATATTCTTTTAAGTTCCATTCAGTGCTTGACATTTCCACCTTTTATTACAGTAAAGCACAGGAAGCATAGCAACACCTGGTGAACTTTTAGTGCTACATGTGTGCGCATATTTTGTTTTTCTGCTTTTGAAAAATGTGTATCCCATCGTATGGTAAATATATAAAAAAAATTCAGTACATGCTTTGTTTGTAATATCATGTTAAATATTCACACATATGCACGCTGCATCTGTTCTGCAGCTATATAATAAAGGGCTGTAACCCCAAATGATATTATCTATGCTGCCAGTGTCATAAAAAGCCATTAGCAGTCCATACTGTACTATCATTTTGCACACATACTGTTGCGTTGTTCTAGATTCAAGCTGATTGCTGCATAATTGCCCTCTTCCCCAGATCCAAATTAGCCAATGTGCATTAGCAGGTAATTGTCGGTTCAGCGGGATGCTGCCTTCGCAGGCTGAAGACCTCGTAAAAATCTGGAAGCAGCAGTGCCAGGAAACAAGATATTAGTCCCCTGCTAGCCACAACAGGGTACAAATGGTCCTCAACAAAACAAAAAGCTCACTGTGGCCATATTTCCCTCAGAGGTGAAGATTTCCCTGTGTAAATGTAGCGCTCGGGGAGATTCGCTAATGATCTTGAGTTCCAACCTTATTGTGTCCGTTAGATTTATGTCTTGCTCAAGGAGGGAAGTGAAACCTCATATCTGTCGTGGCAAAACAACAAATAAACCGTAACTCTGCCCGTACTGTTTAATGATACCGCTCCAAAAAAGTGGCATTCAACCAGGAAGAAGAAATTTATTTTATGGAGCAACTGAATAAGCCTGGTCGGGGAACCTCTGCTGTAGGAATATTTATTAGCGTTCCCCATTTTTTCGCAGATTACAGTGAGAATGCCAATCCCGAACACTGTGCCGAAGGTCGTAAGATAAGATTCCTTGGGCAGGGAGCAGTGTATATATATAAAGTTAATGGAGCATGTAGAGGAGGAAGAAAACGGGGTGTGATTTTGTCTTTTTAATGGCTTAAAAAAGACAACTGATGCCCTCTAGTTTTTGCAATTGAATGTTCAGCTTAAATAAAGTTGAAGCCAATAGCAGCAGTCTTTTACTTCACCGGTGGCCCCTGAGGGGTTGTACTCCGAGTGAGGAGACTTTGTGAGACTGTTTTACACTCACAGAGGACAAACTACAATAAGTCACTTCCTATAAAAGGTAGTGGAAGAAGACCAACGTGTTAATACCACATCTGAGCAGGGAGGGAATCAACAACAGCCTCTGCAGATTGTTTGGTTCTTCTGCTCCACCTGCTGCTATGGATGGTGTCAGTCAGAGTTTGGAGGTTATGCTCTGTTTTAAGTCCGTTCTGCTAGTAACATAATGTAGGGTTGAGATTAATATTCTGATATTAACAAGGATAAGAGATACAGGTATCAATTAGTCCATCAACAGAAAACTAATTGGCAGCTATTTTAATAACTAGGATAGACATTTCTTTAGCTGAAGGCTTAATAACATACCCTGCTTTATACAAACCATAGCCATGGTTATTCTAAAGTGGCATGTTGTATAATTATGGGACTATATAGTAATTACTTTTTTTCCCCCATCCTGTTGCCAGTTTCATTGTGTATAAATATGTTTAAAAAGCTGAAATGATTGCTGCTGTACTGCGGCTGATTAACCCCTGATATATGTATTTTCACATCAAATCTTATTGGTAATAAGCACTGTGCTCAATATGAAATTCAGAGCAGATCTATTTCCCCCACATGGCTCTCAACAAAGAGACTGCTGGGCCGGCGGCTTGCAACGTATGGTGCTAACAGCAAGAACAGTGTACTGGATGGCTGGCGTTACATTTCTGGAATGACGTTTCCATTTTATCTTTATATAGTTAATGGTTGTTTGCTGCTATATATGTTCAATTTAGCACCCTTAAATATATGTAAGTGATAACTACAACCTCACTGGTAGTGGATTCTGGAGCTCCTTACCAATATTGATCCAACTACCTTTTTTTCCCCCATTTTTTATATGAATTATTCGATTTTGTTATTGATAAATCTTTACACAAATAAACTATTAAGAGGGGCATTTTACAGTTGACTAACAAACATTTCATGTCATTAAGTGTTTAACAATTAGCTTGTAACCAGTACTTCAATTTAATACAAAAACTAATGTATGCCTTTGTTTAATATTACGGTCATACCGTCATGATACAATTTCACAATACATTTATAAAAGTTAAAAAATCGTTATTCGGAAGCACTGAAACAAGGTCTAGTTTTGCTTCACAAGCTACAGTCTGCAGTTTGTTTGTTTTGTTTTCTGTTTTTGGAAAATCATAAAAGGGGTGAGGGCAGGGACGACTCGAGTGTTATATTTTCTCCATGCAGTCACCACCTTGCCATAATGATCAAGTTATTTGAGACCCCTTCACCCCACACCACAACCATCTATAACTGTAAGCTACTGTAATCTTCCTGCTACTCATTAATATATGAGGGCAGGAAACCGTGCACGGAAATGAGCATTTGACAGATTTAATGAGACTGGCTGAGAACAATGAGCCGTTGGGGTCTATGGCAGGGCAATTCACACTTACTCAATTTAATGGGGGATTAAATTCAACTGACAGACTGAGGTATTAGTGCGAGATTGTCACTTCCACCTCCCTGCTCATGAAATGTCCGATTGAAAGATGAACAAAGAAAAAAAGGCTTGGACCTTTTTTAACATGTAGAACAATATGAACTCTATGAACATCATATTGATTGATGACAGTTGGATTTTGTAGTTGGGGGGGGGTTGGTTGTATTTCATTTTAAAGAAAAAGGCTCTGGGGATTATCCTTTTCATTAAGTGTTAATTAGTTGTCACACATCTGTTCTAGCTCATCACGAGAAACAATATTTAATTTAACAGAAGTGATCGATTGAAAACGGAGCCATGCATTAGTGGGTATGACATTTCTTTAGCTGATCTTCAGTTCTTGCATATTTTCTCTGTAACTGAACAAATTGTACTTTCATAAAAATGTCAGCCTGACAGTCAGCAGCGATGAGATCCAGTCGTTCTCTTAACTCTGCACACCTTATATTTTGACAGTTCAGGTGTACGTTGATGCCATCAGTTTTGGGAACATTCCTATTCAGAGCAATTTATTCAAACTTTTGAGCGTTTACTCCTTTAGTTCAGTTCAACCAAAGTTCTACCTGGAATGCCGGAAAGAGCAGATCTCCTTTCCTTTAATCTCCTTTCCTTTAATACTTTTTCAAGCACTGTGGTGCAGTAATAGTTTGAGTTTATCAGAGATTTTTAACTGCCTGCTGCAGCTCAAAATAACATTGATAAGAGCAGTGAGACTAATCCATAACTGATAACGGATGTTTAACCAAAGCAATGACCTGAATGACAATGAAATTGTAATTTGATCACATATGTTACCTTTAAACACTATATTGCATGTATATCTGTCCTTGGAGAGGGATACATTTCTCTCCCAGAGGTTTCTTACGTTTTTTTTCCCCTTAAAGGTTTATTGGGTGAAAGTTTTTTTCTTATCCGAATCGAGTTTCTAAGGAAATAGGGTTTTGTATGCTGCAGAATCTTAAAACCGCTTCAGGCAAATTAGGGATTTGTGATATTGGGCTTATATATATATATACATTGACTCGACTGAAATGAAAGTAAAATATTCAGATTTTATTTCACATTTTGTATGAAACAAACCAGCCATAAAGATGACAATGTGCTGTAGTTTTTCGTTAATATTTGTATATAAACAGCAAAGACATTTACAGTCTTTACTTAAAAACATAGGAAGAAAAAAACAAAACAGTCCTTCAATAATGTTTAAAGCTTAGCAACAGGGCCATGTCTGACTGACTGTTGTGCTACATGATCTGAAAGCTCAATACAGTAGCAGGACAGCTTAATCGACAGGATTTTAGCTGACAAACACAGGGAGTCCATTCAGGTGGCAGGTTTGGGGGGGATGGAGTGGGGTAGAGATGGATTTCAGAGCTAATTAGAGATGACATTCTCCTAAGACTGCAGTCCGTATCAAAGACCTTCTCTCCAAAGGAGCTGCTAGTTTCCTGGGAAAAGGTTAGGAAAGACCCCTGAAGACTGCAGGCACCGGCTCCCTTTTCCCTCTCCTTTAGTGAAGTAGACGGCTGACAACTTGCTGACACTGTGCATTATCACACTGTAACTGTCACTGAAGGGAATATGAATGTGTGTGATTGACAGAGGCATGGATGGAAAGAAACTTGTGGGTAGAAGAATGAGCAGAGAAAAAAAAAAAAAAATCGATGGCATGTTTCCATTCCACACATAAGAAATTCTATCAAAAACAACAAAAATTCAGAAGTTTTTTTTTACATAACCATTTCATTTTTCAAATAGAAGGAAGTCAATTTGGGGCTGCACGGTGGTGTAGTGGTTAGCACTGTCGCCTCACAGCAAGAGGGGCCAGGGTTCAATTCCTGGGCTAGACAACCCCGTGTCAGCGTGGGTTCTCTCCGGGTTCTCCGGCTTCCTCCCACAGTCCAAAGACATGCAGCTTAGGTGCATTGAAGACTCTAAATTGCCCGTAGGTGTGGATGTGAGTGTGAATGGTTGTTTGTCTCTATATGTCAGCCCTGCCACAGACACCTTCACCCATTGACAGCTGAGATCGGCTCCAGCACCCCTGCGACCCTTAACTGGATAAGCAGGTTATGGAAAATGGAGGAAGTTAATTTCAGAACAAAGGGCTATATGTCTGTTATTCCGATGTAGCCAGCAGATATTCGGGCCATGTTACATGCCAATGTTACAACTCAAAAGCAGCAGCAGGTTATACTGTCTCAAATGTCTTCTAACACCTGCTGTTTGCCTATAACTCATTGTCACATAATTAAGAAGATGGAAATGTCATTGAATGTCATGGTGGGCGTTAAAAACTCCCAGTGGATGTGGAGCACAGAGTGGAACTCAAGGATTAGAGCAAGAAATGTCTCAACCATCATATCAACAACATTTACCATCATATCAAATATATATATATTATATATATAAAATTCCTTTTTGATTCAAGTTATCCTGGCATCCATTCAGCATTAATTTCATTACTTCAGCTTGCATAGTCCTCAACAACACACATACAGAGGGAATGTAAAAAAATAAATAAAATAGCAAGGCCTCTCCAATTATCTTTTCCCTTTCCACGGAGCCATATCAAAGGTTTGAGCTCACTGGAGAGAAAAAGGCAAGAAAATGTGTTTGAATGTCTTGTCCATATCAATAACAGATAAGACACGGCTGCGGAAGGATCATGCCCTGAAGGATGTACCATGAAACACACAGCACATCTTTCCTTGACTCACTCGAACAGTCACAGGACACCGGTTCATTTCTGTGCCAAAATAGTGTTGAGCGGTGAACCCATGGAGCACCTGAAGTGTCTGCTAAACCCACACCTAATATATAAATACACCAAAGACCGAAAGAAATTGTAAATTATATGCAGTGCAAGTAATAATTTGCTTGCCTGTGGATCTGCAACTAACAGTTGTTTTCAGTATCAAAGGCTAATTACAACCTCCTTAAGCCTTAATGTCAAAGATGTTCAGTCTCATGAAGAACATTGAAAAGCAGCAAATCATTTCACAGCAACCATTTTTACTTGAACAATAAATCAGTTTTCAATATAGTTGCTGATTAATTTTCTAATCAACTAGTCATTTTAGCCTTAAATCATTCTCTACTTTTTCTATTAACAATTTATACAATATGGAATGATTAAAGAAGTATGCCATTCTCTTTATTACTTAATTATGTTTGCACCGCATGTTGTCAACATATTAGTTATAATGTTACTTTAAATAGCAATAGAGTGAACCATTAATGTATTCATAACATGAAGATACTCCTCATTGACATAAAGCTGAAGTTATTGTCAGCACACACAGCTATAAACCTACATTCCAGGTCCAATCTTCTTGGCTAACAAAAAAAAAAAATTGCCTCTTTTATAAGAGAAAATATGAACATTGAAGCTGGCTCCCACTGAAAACGTATGCTGTATTCTGCTTCTTTCAATCACATTTCAAGAATCAGTCGTCAACATTTCTGTTGTTGTTAAAAGATCCAATGAAAAGGCACAAACCAACAATGTGTTAGCTCATGTCTCTCTATGACTCTCATCCCCAAGTCCATTCATTCCTACTGAAGATGTGAAGCATGCAAGTATTCACTATAGTCACATCTTTTTGCCGTTCTTTGACAGTCAGTGGGGAGAGTGTGACAATAAACATGGGGAGAGAGAACGGTATATTATCATTTTCTTTAAAGAATTGGGCACTGTAGTTTACGCTACTCCAACTGAGGGAAGTTTTCAGTGATTTTGTTCATAGTGAATGAATGGAAGAACATGGCACCCAGCGCAACCGTGTGACTTATTGATGTGTTCTTAGCCGTGATAGCCACATGTTGGTCCGTGTTTTGGTCCACCACTTTGTTCTTGACTGAAATATCTTAACAACTATTGGATGGATTGGCATGGAATTTGGTAGACATGTCCGTTGTGCCCAGAGGATAATAAATACTGACTTTGATGATCCCGTCACTCTTCCTCTAGCGCCACCAGCAGGTCAAATTTTTCGCTTATCCTGTGATACCAGATGTCCAAACATCTAGTGGATGGATTTGAAAAAAATTGGCACAGAGTTGGCAGTTGTCGTACTTTAGTTGAGTCTTTGCTTGTAGGGTCCCCCTGCTGATGTGGTTGGTCTGGAGAAAGGCCACTCAATATCATTCCTATTGTTAGTTTACCATCCTCTGGTACCAAGATGCTGTGTGTAGCTACACTCTGATCAATTTGGAGAAATTAGAAATAATTGATGCTGGTGCTTCCAATTAACGCTTGACAAACATAGGTATTTTCCTATAGTATGCAATATGTAGTATTTGATAATGTAATATAGAGGCACAATGTGATTTTGTTATCATACATTTGGGATATTTAATTGAAAGTTTGGATACATTTCTGAACGAACAGAACCTCAAGAGGGGGCTTTTTAATTAAAGTTCATGTTTGCAGGCTGTTATTTACATTACCAATGAACTGCCTGGGGCATCTTGCAGGTGTTTCTCAGACATGTCTGGCACTGAGCTTTCTGTGTGTGTGTGTGTGTGTGTGTGTGTGTGTGTGTGTGTGTGTGTGTGTGTGTGTGTGTGTGTGTGTGTGTGTGTGTGTGTGTGTGTGTGTGTGTGTGTGTGTGTGTGTGTGTGTGTGTGTGTGTGTGGATGTGTGTGTGTGGTGGCACCTGCATGGTAGCCTGTCATCAGTGTGTGAATGGATGAATGATATGTAATATACTACTGACTGCATGTAAGTGAGGACAAGGAGATGATGATTACGAGGTGGTGCCATTTTACAAATGTGTGTGCTCGTAGCATAACAACTTCCATTGCAGTGAATTATGTTTGTCATTTCAACTTTGGTGGCACAACTTCTCCTCATCATCCTCTTTAAAACAACACTGAACAGATTTTTGTTGTAATGAAACTTGTTTAAGTTGGGACATGGGGCTCCAAATAGTGCAGGGTATTACCCTCCAATTTTTGGGAACATACTTGATTAAAAAGGTTAGTTTAGAATAATATACGAGCATTCATAACAAGTGTGAGCCAGCTACACTTGGTTGCCCCCCTAATCTCATTTTAACGATATTTTCAATGCAAATCATTAAATAATGAAATTAGTGTATTGTGTGCCAGTAGATGATTAATGCCTTATCTCTGAACAATGCACATCTTGGAACAACTGCTTCAGAATTACACGCTCCATTAAAACAGTTAAAAAAGAAAAGAAATCTTCCTCTGGCAGTAGAGAGTAGACTACTCTGTGTATCAGAGTATTCCCAGTGCAGCTCAGCAAATATCCACCGTGGCACTGAGCGCTCTGAAGAATGATGATTCGATAGTATTAGGAGACCGCTGCACCCCCACAATTACATGATACAAAAGCAATAAATACATTTAGTTCCCAGAGTCCTTTCTATCAATTCCCTGAATTTATTAGATTTATTCATCTTTGCTCTCCGATGAGAAAATACAACCCCATATCAGGAGTCATTTTGTCTCCTATTCCGCTGAATATATTCACTTATCAATATACAATTTCATTGATTTTTCTTTTTTTTGTTGAAAGTGCTGGCAGAAAAGAACACAACACTACTTTGCAATTCTCCCTGGTTTCAACGCCCAAACCATATTTGTGACACAGCTGAGCAACGTGGATATAAATTGTGCTTAGGCGTATCCCCATCTTTGTTTTTTCTTTGGGTTTTTCTCTGGTGGCTTGATACTCATATTGAAGTCATTATTTTGGGCACAATGCTGACACACACACACACACACACACACACACACACACACACACACACACACACACACACACACACACACACACACACACACACACACACACACACACACACACACACACACACACACACACACCTCCCAGTAACAGGCCTTTGAAAGCTCATCTCCAGACACCTCTGTGCCAGTCAGGACCCTCATATGCACCAGCGGACTTCCAGACTGAACCAGATAAGTTTTTTTATTTTGCTGAGGTTTCAGTTGTCAATTTTTATTTTTCTTGCTAGCCTATGACATTTTCTTGTTCCTTACATCACCCCCGAAGAGCTTTATGGTCTGCTGCTCTGCTCCGTCTCTGTACTGTTGTTGAATTTGGTAGAGACTGTGACTCAGCAGTGGAGTCGATCAGAGTTTGGTATTTGTTAATACATAATCAAACTGATGTTCAGTGCATTTAACTACGTATTAGTATGCATTTCTCCTCACATGAAAAAAGTGTTCACATGTTTGACCTCCAAACATTACTTTTATATTGACAATATGATTGTCAACCTACAACCTGCATTGATTGTATATGTTGCGTAAGAACATAAAACTGCAAATGTAATCTGGTGGAGACACTGTTTAGGCTCAGCAAGTTGGCAAGTGCTTGGTGACTTTCTGTTGCCCAAATCTATACTTTGTTTAATTCTACACAGCTACTAGACTTCAAGGAAAGAATCCACAGAATTTAGGGTTGTAAAATGAATAATGGGGATGAAGAAGGAAGTCGGAAACGTCACCATCAAGCGCTACACAGCTGCTTGTCCTTCGGTTTGTCATTAGGGATTTTAAGCCCTTGCACTCTCTTCCTCTCAATAAATGAATGCTGAGTGCAGTAATTAAAGTCTGTGAAGGTCATGGATATTGAGGACGAGCCTCTGACCGTTGTGTTGTTGGTCTTTTCCCTAATGAGTTTCTGTTGTCCCCTAATCCGTCTTTCGTTAGGATCAAGTTGGATGAGTGAAGCTTGAAAAGAACATTTAATTTGGCGAGTCACATTCAGCTAATGTCACTATCCCTTAAATTGTTTTTTATAATAACCTATGTTGGTTTGTAAGATTTGTAGATTCTAAGCATAATATTGTATGTATTTATTGTTATTCATTCTTGTGTTTAAATGTTAATAACAAAGATAACTATCACATAACTACTGCAGAAAAAAAGTTTCAGTGCAACTTCATAACTTGGTAACTAATAACTTAGTTATGTAACGAACCAGATAACTTCATTACATGACATTTATTGAACGGACTGGCTAAGGATAACATCTTAAACATATAATTTAAAAGTTATTTTTCTAGCTAAAACTTGTAGGCCTCCAAGAAGTCGAGGGTTAGTCAAGGCTTCTGTTGGCAGTCACCTTTTTGGCGGTTGGCTGTTTTCTAGCATCTTGGAAAGTAAAACTAGTTCTTCTGTCCTCCATTTATGTTTTCTGGCTCTGCCTTTCCTCCTTTGACTTGGACTCAAATTAGTGATTGGCAGCACAAATGAAAAACAGGACGTAGAAAATACTGAACAGTCATGTGAATATTTTTAAGAGCAAACTACATTTTTAATTACTTAAATAAAAACAGCCCATATGTGATAAACTTTAAAAACAAGAAATGCAATTTAAAAACTTTGAAACTTAAAAGATGAGGTTGTGATTTAGTAAAAAAAAGTTTGTCATGGTAACAAACTGTAGGTCTTTGCAAGACATTTTCTATTTGAATCAACATGTTAACCAAAAACCCCAAGTAAAAAGAACTGAACTTAACTTTATTGTCGGGGGGCTTTATTTAATCCTCGCAGTGCCATGTCCATCTGTTTGGCTATCTAGTGAAACATGCTGAACGATGTACACAGGGGACTCAATACTCGTCTTTGAATACAGTTTTCCTGTATCACACGCCAAGAGAGGAAGAATCATTCTAATTATCCCGCCTGTGTAGGCCTCAAAAGAATCCCGTACTTTAGATAGTTGCAATTACAAAGTAATGCCTGTGACAACAGATGGCTTTGAACTGCTGTTTGAAATGCTAGCATTTACAAGGCCGAAAGATGAACTTTATTCATTGCTCAAAAACACTGCGCTGAATAAGGTCAAATTTCTGTTTACATAAGGTTAAAGTTTTTTATAATAGGAATGCTGCATGAAATTGATGTTCATTACCACACGCTGGTCACAAACCAATCATCTCTTCCTGCCAAAGTTATGGATGTAATGGCTTTGGTTTGATAACCACGACACTCATTCCTTTGTTAAATACAAACAATGAGATGAGGCACAGTTTGTTAGAAGGTGTTTTCCATGTGACGTTCCTCACTTGCTGCTCATCAACACAAAGGTGAGGTTTGTATCACAAATTGAACGACAGTGTGTCGTTTTCAGTGATATTAACATTTTGATTAGAAATCAGCAGGATCCAAGCTAATTTATTCCTCCTTTTAATCAACTGGTATGATATCCAAACAAGGTTTTTCATGCATCCTGGAAAACCTGGAAAACACCAATTTTTCAGTCAATGAAAACAGATGGAAATGAGAGAAAATTTTTTTTTTCAAGATTCTCCTATTTTCCTAGAATAAACTACTCGGCTATCTATCAGAGCTCCCCAACAGAGATAACATTAATCATTTGAAAGGGCAAATGAATGTTCCAGATCATATTAATGTTCAAATATGGAAAGGCTGTGAACACAGTCACAGAGCACATGTAGGTTTGATGACTTTACATAACATTGCTTTCTTCCCAACTTGTTTGAAACTGTTGAATAATGTTAAATAAATTAGCATGTTTGGCTCAGTTGCTAAAGTTGACATGCTTGCTTGCTGATTAAAGGTTTGCGATTCAACTCTAGCTAGGATAAGATAAGATAAGATAAGATAATCCTTTATTAGTCCCGCAGCGGGGAAATTTGCAGGCTTACAGCAGCATAGAGTTAAAGTGCACACAAGAGACATAGTAAAGAAAGACATAGATAAAAATAAAAAAATGAAAAATAAAACAAGTATTATAAATAAGCAATAAAAACAGTAGAAAAACACAATAACTGAAATATAATATTTACAGACAGAAAAAAACTATTTTAACTATTATTGCACAGTGTTTTTATTGTCATGTGTCATGTGGTCTGCTGGGAGCAGAGCTGGTTGTGCAGCCTGACAGCAGCAGGAAGGAAGGACCTGCGGTACCTCTCCTTCACACACCGGGGGTGAAGCAGATGGTGGCTGAAGGAGCTGCACAGAGCTGCCAGGGTGTCCTGCATGGGGGGGGAGGTGTTGTTCATCAGGGATGATAGTTTAGGATCAATGGTTTCATGGTGCTGTTGAGAGAGCTCGATAATAAACTATGAATGGGAGCACAAATCAAGCGCTAAATACTGGAATAAAACTAATACTGTACTTTTTTTGTTTGCTACCATCGTCTCTTCAAACACAATGCTGCACTGTTAAAGCTAAAGTGGACCATATCATGACATTAATAACTTTTAGAATGGTAGCTCACAGCGGATGTGATAAGCCTTGTTAAATATTTCCCTGACTTAAATGATTACTACTGAAAGGGCTAAGGTATGTTGTGATGAACTGATAAGAGTCAGTGGTAGTTAATTATTCTAGCAAACTGGACTGTAAGCGTTTGTAAAAATCAATCAGAAAGTAAATCAGACTTCCACGGAGAGGAACATATTGGTAGATGATGATTCAGAATGATGATCATTTGCCTTACTCTATTTTTGTCAACTAAACTAACAAATAAGACAATAACAGCGAGGGTAAATCTTAAACTCTGGGCTGGTCGGCTGAAAAATGCAGAATAGAAAAACATTTCTGTCTCATGAAAAAGATAATAACACGATCAGTGACTGATACAAACTTAACTCATATTCTCAGAGGTGTCTCCAGACTTATGCACTTTCCCTCTGCCCCATAAGCAGGTTAGTAACCTTGAGCATTACGGCGTCATTAGGACCGAGCCGCACTCTCATCTCGTCAAGATGCAAAAATCTCATTTGCATGGCACATCTCTGGGAGTAGAATTCTACGCCACAAAATTGCATCGCAGGACTAATTGGATTTCCAAGTGCCTTCTCACATATTACCACATCTTTATGTGTTTTAGGTAGACGGCAATATTACTGCAGTGGAAAGGGTTGTGAAACGTTGAGTTATCTATAGACACTTCAATCAGTTTACTGGTAATGAAGTCGCTAGTGGTTGAGTAATTTATTGGTGTGTTTCTCGCCAGGCTAATGGTGTTTTGCCTCATTAAGCCACATAGCGTAGGCGGATATTTTGTGTTTGGGGTTACCTGGGCAAGTTTCCCTCTGGCTTCAGGTAATAGTTTGCTCTCTCTCTTCCCGTAGATGCGACATATCAGCTCCCGTTACAAATGCTTATGGAGCTCATCATTTGTATTATAATTTATGTTTATTTTATCTGCACGTCAGCAAAAACTTACCACAACAATATGCATGTCCGTTTTCTCCTTGTATCATTATCTCTGCGGCAGCGTCCATATATCAGTATTACATGGTACTCCAAACACAAAAAGTAGGGGGGGTTTGGTAGTTTTCAATTCATTAACCTGACAGTCTTTTTCTTCATCTGTAAACAATACCTTTAACTAAGTTCTGAGTGAGGAGTGCTGGCCATTAAATCATGAAGCAGCTCTGCAGAGGCCATTACTTTTAACGACTACATTGATGAATGATGGTGTTGGGGCAGGTTGATGAGGTCAGGGAGGGATCTGAGTGTGAAAGTACCTTTGTAGTCCTCACAGGGAACAAGTTGTGTTAAACCTTCGATGTACTTTTAGCTGTTTGTTATTCTTGTTGTTATCAAAAGTACAGTTGGGGTCATCATACACACTAATGACCGCAACCACAGTTTACTTCCTGCAGGAGCGAGCGTTGCCAGGTTTCTATGAACTGAAGTGCTGCACTGCCTTTAGGCTCTGCAGTGTGTACATGCTCTCTGGACAAATTAATGTAATGCTTTAAAAACCACAAACCCCAGAGTGCAGCCATCTGCAATTAGTTTAAAATATTACACGGATCGTTTTGTTGCCTTGGAGATCTTCAGTTTTATAACCCCTCAAATGGCCTCTAAATCTCGACGTCCCCTCAGCCTCCATTGACGCTCTTTCCCCACGGCCATTGTTGTTAATGCTGTTCTCAGTTTTTATCACCACTACTGGTGTTTTCCCTAGGTTACCAATAACGCTTTAATCTTCACAAACCCCACTGTATAAAGAAAAAACATTCAACACATAGGCTCAGTATGTATAGATAGCTTCCAACGCACAGTGACTCAGTACATTCAATAAGGTTGTGTAACTGACCTCTCACTGCAACCTGATCTCATGGGAAGGAGTATAAATAGTATGACATTTGAACATGACATTCTGCCAGTCATGTTAACGCATTTTAGGGTTTTTTAAATTTTCCCCCAGGTTGTTACCATGAAACGGCCGCAGTTACGTATCAGGAACAAAACTACATAGTTGGGTTTAGAAAGACCATGGTGATCATGGTGTTTCCGTAGTAACTTTTCTTAGGACAAAATACGAATGGTTATGAGGATACGTTGCACTGGTACCTTAGTGGATCAGTGTTTTAATAAAAGCTACACTTTTGGAGATAACAGCAGTTAGTTGGATTGAGATGTGTGAAAAAATGTTCTGAATAACATTACATTACATTACATTACAGTCATTTAGCAGACGCTTTTATCCAAAGCGACTTACAGGAAGTGTATTCAACATTGGTATTCAAGAGAACTACTAGTCACCAGAAGTCATAAGTGCATCTCCTTTCTTAAACAAGCATCTAAAAGCATAAACCAGAGCAAAAGTATAGTGCAGAAGCAAGTTACTACGAATACATTTCCTGTAGTTTTATTCAGTGCATTTTCCCAAAACAGAAAAAAAAAACCCTGATCAATTAAGGTAATAGATTCATGTTAAATATGGACTGTGTCCAGTCTGGAACAATCCAATAAACATAAAAAAAGAAATGTGAGAATGAAAGCCATCAATTAAGATATGCCACTTCTTAACAACTAAAAGTTGATCGCTCTTTTCTTAAAGGCCTATTGACATAAAGGCATCAAAGTATTGCTTTTGTTGACATTATTCTGAGTTGATCTGCTGACGGGTGAAATCGTCATCAATATCATCATTGATGGCAGAAGTCAGTCTCTCCTCAGTCTGTTAGTGACTGATGGAAGGAAAGGAGGAGTAATGAAACTGGATGAATCCTTATGAAATTACGTGACGGAGCACTAAGGTGTGAGGAGTTAACTTCCTCAAAGAGTTGAATCCATTCACCAAAATGCCTTGTCAATATCCTTTACATAAAACATTTTCAAAGCCAATTTTGAAGTATTAAGTATTTTAAATCCTTCCTTATTTACATCCTTGTAAACAGGCTTGCAGTTTTCTTCTTCCTTGCATTTTTCACTGCATTGCTATTTCTTGAAGCACCCTTGAAACCAACTTTAATTTAGGAATCTTGATGTCCATGTGCTTGCGTGCATGCATGTGCACAACCATGTACCTGCACAATACGATTAAAATAGGGACCTGCCCGCTTGTTGTTTTTGAGCCGCTACTGTAATGATCAAAAACTCAAAATACACACGATGTTATTTGCTGGATGCTTTGTACCAAACTGTTATAATTAATTTATGGATAATCTTAGACTTTTTAAAAGGTTTTTCCAGCTGATTTCAACTGACAACAACTAGAGTTTTAGCTATAAATTCTTGAAGGAATAGTCTTCCCGAGGCTTCATTTATGACCCTGTGGGTAGATGGAGGTTGACTGCATAACAATTGCATAACCACCTAAACTCTGAGCTGCAACACAGTTTTTTTTTTTTAAGTCACAGTGATGATTAAATGTTGTGTTCGTATTCAAATGGTTAATGAGATGTACAGGCTGAATGTTGATATGAATTTTAATCAGCTTTGTAGAACAAATGCATAAAAAGGAGGATAAAAAAACTGCAAATCTAAAATACTTCTTGCCGAAGTTATAGCCTGACAGACTTCACTTATATTCTGGTGTGATAAATAAGACAGACAGAATGAGTGGCAGCGTGGCATAGACATATTGCAGACAGCCAAACCATTATGTAAATGAACAGGTATAATGGTAAGAGAGCAAATCGAGAAGATTATTGCTCGAGTGGGCAAGAAAACACTATACTAGAGTGATAAGTGTCTTCTAATGATAAGTCAATGAAACAGTCATTCAGTCATTGTCAATCAACAGAAAAATATATTTTTAAGAGTTATAAGTAAAGCAATTATGTCTAATGTTTGCTGGTAACAGTTAACTAACCTTAACACTCAAATCTTTTTAATAACTGAGATTTTTATCTTTCTTTCATTTTTTTTACATCACGAACACTAATTAATTGATTGGAAAATTAAAATACATTAATAATAATGGAAATAATTATAAGCTGCATCACATGTTCTTCATTGGGCTTTGTGTATAAACTATATAAGGGCTGAGCCATATTCATAAAACCAAATATCAGACAGTTTTCCTCCATCTACCTTCACATCGTGGATTAATTGTTCATTTCACTTTCAGGTAAACATAAAAGGTTAAAAAATGCCATCACTTTACTCTAAAGCAGCCTTTCAAGACCAAGAAAACGCAACATTTAAGTTATATTGTTAGAATACTTATTGCAAAACACCAAACACCAGCACTAATGAGAATAACTTAAGCTCATACTTGACAACATTTCCCTAATATGGCTGACTTAAGATAAAGTACACAGTTTATTCCTTTGACAACATTATTGATGTTAACATAGGAAATAAAACTGCCTCTTACCATGTACATAACTTTACTTTCTGGCTCAGCTGGGCCTGGTGAACTTGGAAATAACTGCCAAGAAAACAAAAAGGATCAGCCAAAACAATTAACATAAAAATATGCTAGAGCGTAGACACCGTGGCTCTGTGCAGAGCCAGAGAATAACAGACAGCCAATTTATGAGCCTGTTTGACACATTTGTCGTTATGCTTGATGTAATTGGCTTGTGGTCAGAGATGGTTATTCAGCGGGAACAAAAGGTGAAATCCAGAGACCGTGGATCACCATGGCATCAAAGTGTTATGGTCTCCCAGAGCTACATAGTGCGTTTGGTGACCCTTATTGATTCGTCCACCAAAGGCAAATGTCCCAGCATCTGGTAGAGTGCTCATTTCTGAATCTGCATTAACACGCCTAATTGTCTGGTTATTTAGAGAAGATTGCACCAAGATTGTTCTTGGGGTAATTATGTCTTTTGGTATTGAATGCCATCTTACTTAGTGAAATATAGAGGGCACAGGTGACAGGCTTATGTAATATTATGTTAAGCTATTCTGGGATACTCAATCAGAGTGAGATCATTTTTTATTTAAATGGCTTAATCCCCATTACCCTTAGCGGTGGAATGGTTCGATAGCCAGGGTGCTTTGTGCATTCAGAATGTAACAAACAAGTTAAGGCGGTAGTTAAGACATTTTAACAGGACAAATGGCCGTCCACGGGTGTGTTTACCACTGATGGATTTAACCCGTGACTTTGTAATTACAGCACCAGTATATTTAAACCACATGGGCACCTCGTCTCTGCTCCACCAAAAAGTCATCAAACTGTGTGTTTAGTACAATAATGTTTTTTTCTTCTTGTCCTTGGATTCCACTTGGTCTCCTTACTTTCTGCTACATCTCATCCTGCTTACTGAGATGTTTCAGTGCTTCCAGGTTCGGGGTATCCCATATCCTCTGAAGCTCAGTGGGCAGACAGATACACTAACACTGTCAGGATTAAGGGTTTTATTACCCGTGTGGCTCAATAGATAGAGCACCGACCTGACACCGCCAAGGTTAAGGGTCTGTTGCTGTTGTGTGACAGCCCATCATATTCATGATACTGTACAGATACAGTACAGGAAAAGCACTTGTTTTCTGAATCCCTTATATAATGCAGGCACCGGTCGCACATGGCTGCCAGGTTGCTATAGCGACAGGATTGTACATGGTGGACAGAAGTGAAAGTGGAAAAAGCCATGGCCATCGGTATTGTACTTTACGTTTGTGTGGAAATAGTGTGGAAAGAAAGGGTGGCCTCATGGTCCTCATGGCTTTCTTTTTCTTTTTCTCAAAACATACATACCATCTTTCAGGTGCTCAAAGTATTATCACAAAAAGGGCTTTACCTGACAAATATTTTCATTAATTATTTCAAAGGTGTTTTATTGAATTTTCCATTTCCCAGTTACTGTAACAAAAGAAAGAGAGAAAAGGATAAAAATAGAGAAGAAACACAAAAACATATCACCCAGTACCATAACAATAACAAGCACAGTAGTTGGTCCTTAGCACCCTACTAGACTTAATATAAAAGCTCCATTACATACATGAATTCACAATTACAAGAAAGTATTTCTAAATTTGTTAACGTAAGCTGTGTTGGAGTGCATTAGACAAGTCTTGTATTATCCCATACCAACCTTACAGGGAATCCATTGAAGATATATATATTTGCTTGCACATATTGTCATGAAGTTAAAAAGTTGTCTATGAAGTACATTAGTTATAAGAATACTTGGAAAACCAAAGAAAAGAGATCATGGATCTAGTTAAAGCGCACTTACCCAACATTTTCTACATTTCATATAGGACTGTTTACCAGTATTTGGGACCGGACCAAAGTTTTTGTGTAAGGCTGCCTATTTTCATCATTGATTTATCATTTTGTTTAAGAAGTGTCAGTTAAACATGTCTATTCTAATTGCCTATGGCACCAGTAGATACTTTTAAATTGCTTGTTTTTCCAAACAACAATTGAAAACCCAAAGACAGTCAGTTCACTATCACATACGGCAAAGAAAAGCCTGAAAAAGTCATCACATTTTAGAAAGATGTTCTGCATTTTGCTTTTATTTTAAGAAAATACTTTTACAGAATTATTTGATTATCAAAATCAACCAAACGCTGTAGCTTTAATCACAGCACCATACAATAATATATGAATAGCACAGAGGCATGAATATGAAACATTTGAAATATTTGTTGATTCATACACACCAACATACTTTGTTTACAGCAATCAATATATTTCTGTTTTAACTAATTTGTCTGCAAAGTAGATGCAGACGAGGTTATATCAGAACATTTTAGGATATCATGTTGGATTCACGTGGATTAAAGAGCTCCTAACACATTAATGCTGGTGTTAATTTTGACATTTCTTATTTGCATTTTATGGTTGAAAATTGTTCAAGCAAACCTTATCTTTCAAGGTCAATTCAGAGTTCGCGTCGATATTGTGGGACTAATCTACGTCATGAAATAAAATAATCCTCATGCCCTTAATCAGACTACCTACCTCACCTCCCCCAAGCTTCCAGGGAGAGCGCTGGGCTTTGAAGAAAATTGTATATAGTTGACAAACAGTGGAATTACAACTTCCGGGTCAATCACGTGTTGCCGTTGGACCCCAAAATACTTATTCCCATAGACCTACAGTGGGAGATAGACGTCTGGTACTCAGATATTTTTTTTGAGATTAATCAACCTTCCAGTACTTTTAGGTCCTAAAAGTTGTAAAATATAGCACTATTTTTCTTCCTCTGTTCATGAGCCCGAGAAAAAGGCTGGACCGAGGACATGGAGGCTTAAACGCTAGTGTATAAATATCCTTATCTTCCTTATCTCAGGAAGATAAGGGCAACTTAATCTGAAACTAAGCCAGGGTCACCAATGAAGTTATACAACATGTGTCCTTTGTGAGGAAGGAAGTTGGAGATGGACACATTAATTTAGCGGTGCTTAACCCTACAAATTCACCTAAAGCCAAAGCTTTAACTGTAAAATATCTGTTGTGCTCAAGTTGTCAAGTTTATTTAACAGAGTACAGTATCGCTGCCACTTCACCATTCATGTGGAAGAACTCACCCGTTACTGAGTTCCACAAAACGCCAACAATAGAACTGCAGAAACTGAAAAATATTGTATATTTGTTGGCTTGTTTACCATGGTACTAAATTGAGTCCTGGTATAAAAGTGTGAAGCATCCAAATATCCTCTTTCATTGTCAGGGAGAATAAATTGTTTGAAATGTTTATGGTGAAAAAGACAGAGGCAGGTTTCTCCTGTTCACTGCACAAAATAGTTATTTCTCTCGAGGCTAACTGGGTATTTCATGATCAGTCAGTCACACATCAAAAGTGACACCCAGGTAGGAGCGGTCTTCCATACGTTGAAACTTTCTCCCTCTCCACCGAAACAATTTGTGATGGTTGAGAACAGTGGAAACAGCAAATAAAGATTCATGAAGTAAAAACAACATGGAAGTGCTGGGAGAAGACTTTTCTAAAAGTTCCATCTATTTAATAATAGTCTTTGTTATATGTATAACAAGTTTCCATCAAATTCAAATTACTTTAGACTTTAGTTTGAGTTAGAATTGAAACTGTTTGATTAATTGAGTAATTGATATCAACAGAAAATAACACAAGCCATTTTGGGTTCCTCAAATGTGAAGATGTCGTTTTTTTGTCACATATGATTTTAAATAGATTACTTTGGGGTTTTGGACTTCTGATTCAACAAAACAAATAATTGCAGGATATCATGTCACATAATTGTTCACATTTAATTTCTTCCAGCATTCTTTAAAAAAATGTTTTAATCAATGCATGAATCCTGAAAATGATATATCAGTTCAGGTATTTATTAGCTAGTTTGAGTAATGTTTGCAAAAAGCGACAAGGCACATTATTTTGGGGAATTTACTGAGCCTTTTAAAAAACTATGTGTGTTCGACCCAGTTTTTGGGGTAACTACAATTATACCATTGGTGTTTTCCTGACAGTGTGTCATTTAAGTCATGTAGGCAACAACCTGTACATGCATCCCCATACGCATGCACTTATAAAAAGCCCTTTTTAGACCTCTATGTTGGATCTTTATCCATCTCCGGCTCTCTGTGTTCCTCTCCCTCATATGTTCCATTCAGGAAAGCTATTGACTGACATTATTTGATCCTCAGCGCTTTGATGTTTCTGCACACCGGATTATCCTGCGGGACATCTTTTTCTCTTCCACACAAAGACGTCCTCATCAGCACCACCATGTCGAGAGATTATCTTCCATACTTATGTCGTCATAGATTGCTCTTCCTTTACCGTTGTTCACATTGTAGTAATTGTATCAAAAGTTGTAGCAAAATTTGAATATCAAATACAAAGGGACCATCCCAAAGGGATTCTTCCTGGCAAAAGTCATTAAGTAAAAGGACATCTTAATTAGAATCACTGACAAACTGCAAATTAAAAAGCAACCCAAGAAGTGTCTATTAATATGATGGACAGATACATTTATCTGCTTGAAGCAGTGACCGCAAAATTGCTGTCTAAAGTTTTTGTTTAATTAACCAAATTGAGAAGGGAGAAGCTTTGTAGCTATCTCTGTTGAGTTTAAGACAATTTTTGAATTTAAGAGAGCATTTTCAATTCAGTTCAAGCACCAGTAGCCATTGAGTAAACTTCTTTAGAATGTCAATTTAGAATACCTGCTGGGATTGAACATTAGGCTCAGATTTATCGTTTTTCTTTTTCAGTGAATCACTCGTAAGTATGATCATAGTTTGGGAATCTTCTCGGCAGCCTTGGTTTTGATGATGCCGTTGTCAGCCCCGTTGTTTTATGACGAGGTCTAGATTGAGTTTTCTTGGTCAGCCTTGATTACAACATTTCACAAACTAACAGCTCAGCAGACACAACACCCTGTTGTATCATCGATGACACGCTAAAATTGCTCCCACTGCCAAGAGGTCTCACTGTTGTAGAACCACACCAGCTGATCTTTAAATCTTCTGTTCATTAATGTGATGTTGAATCGAAGACGGTCTGTATCTCAGAAGAAAGGCAGATAGAAAGAGGAAGAAATGCATCCTTTTTTTTGTTTTACCTGATATACCTCTTGTTTTGCTGGACATCTCCACTACTCATCTTGAGAGTTGAGCATGTTTCCTCATGAGTCCTGTATGTCAACGGCGCAATAGCTGTCATACATGTCACTTGCTGCCATTTGTTTATTTGCCTCGGTCTAAATGGTATGAACAGCCTGTTATGAGCTCCCTCCCTCTAATCCACTGCTGGAGTTATTTATACTGCTGTGTTGTCACTGTGGATCCAATCTCACCAGGGGTCTGGGCTCCAAAAGAGCAGTCATTGTCCATACCACTCTACATGCTGCGACTCTGCGCATTTTCTCACCAGCAAAAAATCCTTATCTTCCTGACATAGTGGTCGAGGTGGAGAGAGAATAATGTTAGGTTTTTTAAAAACATCATAAAGACAAATCTGATGTGGATTTGACCTTTCAACCCAGCCCCAAGGTGGCAAGTGATGCAAAGCAAAAGATAGAGTGAGGCAGTTGGAGCTGGGCAGCGTCACAGATAGTGTCTAGGGAATACAACTCTCCGTTTGTTCCATTAGTCTCCTCCCCTGGCACATCCTATTCCTTCGGGGAATTAGCCTGTCGATAAGACAGCATCAAATCCACAGCAAAGGATGGAATCCATTTAAACAGCCCTTTGTTTCCGACATTTTTCAGCCGCCATCTGGAAAATGTCATGGCAACCTTATCACAAAAGTCACAGGCTGTAGTGTCGGCAGTCGGTATCTGACAGATGGAAGTGTGTTGGGAATAATGTGACATGTCAGTTCATATGTGGTCCAATCAAGCTCTTGCCATTTTGCTGAGTTGGCCCGAAACAAGCCATGAGTGCTAATGCAGTCAGCGGTGCAGGGATGATTGTTATGTTAAGAGTGTACATGTAGTACCATTTAATTTGCACAATAACTATGCAAAGTAAAAAGATATCATTATGATGGTTACGAGTGATAATTGTTGTTATGATTATGAAGAGTATGAAGAGTTTTCACCATTTTCATAGTAGCAGTAGTAGTGGTGTAGTAGTAAAAGTAAATGTTGTGGTAAAGGTGGTAATAGCTGTGGTATTTTCAGGCATAACAGCATTAGTGGCAGCAAGACATATATTATATTAGTCCAGATAAAATGGCAATAGTAGAACTGTAGTAGTGGTCCACTGGTAGTGGAAGTACAGGCAGTGGGGGTAAAGGTAATGGTATGGCAGCAGTAAAATTAAAGGCATAATAATAGCATTAGTAGTACTAGTAGTGGTAACAAACTTCATTGGAATACAAGCGAAGAAGTAGTAGCAGTGGTTGTAAAGTTGGTATAGTATCACAGGTGGTAGAATTTCCAGGCTTAGTAATATAACTAGAAATGGAAGCAACACATGGAGTGGTAGTAATCACAGTGGAAGTACATTATTTGCAGGCATAGTAATAGCACCAGCTATGGAAGCAGTAGAATAAGTGGTAGTATTGATCTAGCTGTAATTCTAGTGGTAGTAGTAGTAAAAATGGTCATTACAGTAGCTTTCGTATTGGAGTCAGGAATGTTAGTAATAATATAGATGTCTTTTTTTATTATAGTAGCAGATATTTATAGCACAAGTAGAAGTAGCAATAGAAAAAAGTGGTCTTGATTATAGTGATGGTAGTGACTTGAGAACATCATGCTGTCGGGCTTGTGTTCCTTCTTGTGAAGAGTTAATTCGGTTGTTGTTGTTGGAACATGGATCATAGTGTTTCTTTTGTGTTTTATTGCTGTTATTAAGTTTATTATCCGTCTATTTAAGTCATATGTCCGGTAGTTGTTGTACGTGAACGGAATTATTGATTAACAATAGTAAAAGCAGTTGTTGTGGTGCAGTGTTAGTTGTAGTAACAGTAGTAGAAGTTAGTCAAAAATCCATGCTGTTTGACAGTGGGACATACATTTGAGTGGTTTACTACTATTTGTTCTATTGACATTTCTCAGGTGCACAACACAGCCCATGATGTCTCTATTTCAAAACCAGCAGCTCTTGTAGACGGCACCCCCTTTATTTTTTTTTAAGTGAGACCTCCTTTCAGCAATTGCAGTATGCCATGGTGCAGCAGACAAGCAATTAGTCCACAAAGGCCAGACAATTACAGAGACTGCAGCAACACTTCAAAGAGACCAGGGCATAAATCCTTAAGGGCACAGTATGCATCCGTTCGCACATCTCCGCTTGTTGGCAGTTTGTTATTTTGTCTGCTGCTAGTGCAGAGAAGCAGCTGGAATGTGTCAGTCTGAGTCTCCTCCGAGCCTTAGGCGAGATAAAGCGTCTGAATTGTCCAGGAAACACGGAGAGAGAGACCTGTCAATAATTCTGGAGGGAAGTTGGCCTCCTCCGTGCTGTTAGCATTTATTTTCCTGATGTGGCTCCGCTGAGAATACTTAGCCTGTGCCAGGTCTGACCTCCAATCTCAATAGACATTTGTATCCGAATCATTCAACATTCTACATTCACATTCCAACAGTGTGATGGAAATTAATGAAATGATGGAGAAGATAGTATGAGTGAAGTGTACTGGATGGGTTGTATTATGACTGGAAGGTCACTGAATAATAATCATACAACAGCTAGCACGCTCACTCTTAGCCTGTTGTCCCGTTGTGTAAATGTACTGCAAAGAAAAGAAAAATGCAATTAGGAAAGCCACAGGGGGGGAAAAAATCAACCAAATTTTCCTGTGATTATTGTTAAAAAAGAAAACATTCAGTGACATCTTTTTGTGAAAACAAAAAATGTCGCTTTGTTGTTCACTTTTAAGTAAAAAAAAAAAAGTAAGAACCAGAAGAAATGTCAATGATGAGAGGCTGCTGTGCTCAGCGCCTTGCCAATTGCCTGATTACACTGTTGGTGATTGAAGGAAAAACACCGTCATTAGATCAAATTACAATGATTTGTTGAAATTGCAAGCCCTGATACATACAAGTGTGTGAGGTAAAATATGTGACATAAATATGGCAACTGGCAAACTGTAGAGCTCAATGCTTAAAGACTGACAAGAATGTGTGTGTTTCAAACCTTCTGATTCATTTATTCCTGTAAAATTCAGTCAATAAATCAACAGATAACAAAGGTAGTTAGAGCCAACAAAAAAATCAAAACATTTAGTTCTATGTTACGACATTCATGACAGAGTAGTTCCATCTTATTATATAGGAAGAACCCTTTTTAAATGGGAATAGTTAAAAGGACTGAACCATGTGTTAATAGTTGTCATATGGTCTCTTACACGGCTCTTGCATTTGCTTGGCTGTAATGTCTTATTCTCTGGGTAACGAGTATCACTATTACACAACGTTTAACCATGACTAGCTCTACAAAACTGACCTAAAATGATGTTATTCTGAAACAACTGCGTGAGCTATGGAGAACAGCTGTGTAGTTGGAACTGGTTGATGCTACGCTACGATTGGCCGGTAACCTTAAATCAAGCTGAACAAGGAATGACTTAACAACAACCTTAATGACGTCAGAGAACATGGCAGCAGTGAAAGTGACACTCTAAAAATGATCCATAAACAATTTCAATAAACTTGTGCACACTTTACTCTGCTTTCGTACAATAATCATGCACACCGTCCTCATTGCGCACAGTGGATATGTGTAGATTTTACAAATAGCACTCCTGTCTACTGAGTTGAGAATCGCATTAGGATCAGGAAATCGTTTTGAATTGATTTTGAATTCAAATGTGAAATACTGAATGGTTCACAACCTTTGTTTAAAGTGTGCTGTTAAGAAAACCCGATTCTTAGACAAAAATGAAATATTTCCATTTGAGCTTTATTTGCTGAAATATTTCTATATTACACATCCACCAATTGTAATCAGCAAACTGAGACCCATTTTCTCTCTATCTTTTGTTCTCCCCCAACTGTTTAATAATCACAGTGGAGCAGTCATCATGTGAAGGAGCTGCATCCCAGAAGGAGAGTATTCAGCGCAATGTGTTGTGAAAGAAATTACTACAATTAATCCAGCTCCCCGAGGGCAGATAAGTTGCCAGGAAATGAAGCCACTCTAGAATAGAATTCCCATCCGTCACTCAGGGGAGACTTAATGTTGACATTTGGGTGGTCCCATTACTTTGACCTTACCGTGTACGTCATTTATCTTAAAAGACGCCTGCTGATCAGATAAGCCGTCTGTTTTTAGCTTTGAAACATTTTATATCAAAGCGCTTTTTTGAAATCACTGAAGTGCAAAATTACAGCTCCGGTTACCTGACAGAGTCCTATCAAGTTTGTGATGAGGTGTCCAACCTCAATATCCAGCCGTGATTGTTCTCTCGGCCACCTTGGCAGCACTTGGTTGTTGATATGCTGCCTTTTAAATACAGATGAGTCATGTGTGTCACTAATCATCTGCAACATTTCCATCCGACTTGCACTTGATTCAAGGGGCATAGGGTGTCTGAAAACAAACCGGTGACACTCTCTGAATACCTAAAATGAGCTTCCTTTCATCAACTTTCGGGAATCATTTATCCATCCCTGCTTGAATTTGTGATGTGTTGGCTTTCTAAGATAGTTTTGTCGTGGCATGTGCTTTTCAAGCCAGCACAAATCATTTTTTCTCCCACGTTAACATCTTTATCCATTACCCTGATGCTGCCATTATGTTCACACCCCATACAAAATTGCCCAGAGAGGCAGAAAAGGAGACCCTACTTCTCCTGACTTGCTCCTGCTAAAACGAATAGTCTTACATCTGAACATGGCGTTCTGCTTGACTGGATTCGTCTGCCAGCTCGCTTTTGTCGGAGCCCGACAGAAACCAAGAGAGAGAGAAAAAGACGGAGAGAAAAATATGGAAGAGGAGCCCGGGAAAGATTAGCTCTGCCAGATGCTCCACTTGCCACGGAGAAAAGACAAAAAGAAAGAGCCAGAGGTTCCAGGGCAGCAAGATCATAATGCCTCATTTCTCTTCACCTCATCTTTCTTCAGTGTACTTTTCACCTGCATGGCAGATACATCGTCATAAGCTTCAAAGCTGAGAGAAGGTGAACTTAACTGTGCTGGCTTCCAGATCCTCAGGCTCCCTGGAGAACAGCTAAATTAGCAAAATCCTTAGAAATCCCATTTACTGAGGAGAACCAAGACCAAAAGAATACCCAAGCAATCCGTCTTTTACTTAAAGGAGGTGTCACACTTTGTGGGTGGTGGTTTTATTTTGTAATTAAGTCCTGATTACCACACAGGCAAGCTTTTAACAAAGCAGGCTCTTGTTTATTTAGTTAGAGCACCATGTATATTAGATTAACTGAAACCATCAACAAGGCATTGTGTGAAGTGGTAAAGACAGGCTGCATTAATAATTAGTTTTTCCTGTTGCCTTCTAAAGACTTTCATTGAAAACAAATGGAAACACAATAAATTAAAACAGGGCCAATGAATTAATTCAAAAACCGTAGGATTAGTGGGCGGTCTTCAGTTGCAGGATGAGCAACAATTAATCATCATCTGACCAAAAAGCTGCAGGTTGCCAGTTGAAAAATGAACTTAGTGTTTTCTGCAGCAGTTAACGTATGATGAGTTTGGATGACAGGGACAGTAATTAAAGCAGAGAAGAAGAAGGGGCGACAGAAATGGGACAATGAGAGAAAAGTAAAGAAGAATTTATGGAATACGCTGACAGGGAGAGAGGGCTGGATTTAAGAACAAACAAAGAAAAGTACCGATGCACTGATCCAAAATACTGAGTTAATATCAGCATTTAACATTTAACAACAATTTTCATTGTCCATTAATATGTTGATTCAATTCACGATAATTTGATTAATTGTTTAGTCTGGACAGTAAAAAAATGCTCCTCAAGTGACATTTTCAGGGTCTTGTTTGATCTGACAAACAGCCCAAAAGAAATTCAACTTACACTGATACAAAGCAGGATAAAGACAAGGACAAAAAACAAATGCTCACTTTTTGATAAAATGACTTAAATCAATTATCAGAATAGTTGACACATCGATAAATCCTTTCAGCCCTGATGAGCTCTAGTGCGGACCTTCTATGGGTTGTGTTGGTCTTCTCCAAATCAAATACAGTTTTTTTTTGTCTATTTCTTTGACAGCAATCTCTGGCATTATTACATCAAAGTAATTCAAATTAGTTGCACAAAGTGAGGAGTACAGTCTTTAAACTTGGCATAGAGAGCACTGGATCTGTATCAGCAGAAACTCTGAGTTCATATATCGGTATCTGGAGATATAAAGTTGGATCAGTGGCTCCCTAAAGGAGAGAGAAGGAGGTGGGATGTGGGGGGTGGGGGGGAGTGAGTAGGAGGTTGAAGGAAAGGACAGTAAAAGTGAAAGGAGGATAGGAGGAGCTACAGGAGACTCAGAGAAATTTGGATGTGTGCCCCGCTATTGTAACGCTGCCAAATCCCCTCTTGGACCCGTAAGCTGCTCAAGCAGCTGAGACAAACCGTGGGAGGTTCTGGGATGCTGATATTCATCGCAACTCAGGGCGAGGGACATCTAGCGCAATGATGAAGAGGCAGGTTATCATTTTCATCTGGATATTATTAGATTATTCTACCAGTGATGCATTTCACACAGCACTCTGCTCAACTTTGTAGTGAGATTTCATTGCACAGGCATGAAATTAAAATGATCAGTCAGAGAAGCTCCAGTCGGAATTGTCAGTCCCTCAGTGGGATCGTCAAATCGACACTTCTTTATGACTACTGCATCATTGTCAACAGAGTGGGGAAAAAATATGCATGATAAAAGCTTAAACTGACAACTTCTGAGGAATGGCTGGTGGCTGTTTGCAGAGTTTTCCTATTAGGAAAGTGATTTCACCCAACTAAGCGGTGACTGCAGCTGGCACTACTTTCCCACGACATTTTTTTTACACATTTCTCAAATCTTAATACTTTTCTTTGATTACTGTGTCTTTTCATTTAACCAAGCCTCTAAAATAAACACTAATAAATCAGTCCACGAAGGGAAAGATCTCTCTTCACCAGTTAAATTAAAAGCATTTAGGTAATGCAATCAAGCACAAATTCAAGAAGCAAATATTTCACTTTAACTCCAAAACGTTTCTCTGACAGCTTTAGATACTTTTTAGATTTTATTTTATACCCTTCCTGTCTAGTGAAAACCATGAAACTCCATATTTGGTGATTTTGAATGTTTCTGATGAACTGGAGGATGAAGTGTTTTTTCTTCTAAGCAGCAGTAGAATACATTATCCCTTTCACAGCAAAAGCAAACATAATGTATTGTCAAGAAGTTGGCAAACCAGAAAATTATGTCTGAGTACAGATTTACAGCATTGTCATATTTGCAAAGTTCATGTTTCATCAAATTTCAGCCGGTAGATTTGATTTATCCTGCAGACTTTTTTGTCTATTAGATCCAAATAATTAACATCCCCCTCTGATTATCATCCCCATCATGTCAGGGACAATGAGCATTACTATGCAGTATATATGCCTGTCAACAGAGACATAATGACATCCATCCACAACCCTTTTAAAGGAGCCTCGATTATGATCAGGTCTCTCATTGACTCCGTATGTGTGTAGCATAACTTTGCTAATCCAAATGATTGCACCTACACAAGCATCAGAAATGCAAGAAATTATTAATTTACACGGAACAGGGATTCTGTGACATGTTCTATTTATAAAGGATAAGGTCATAGACAGTGATGTTTCATGAATATCACAGTATCATTACACATTAATGTAAAGTCCCTCAGACAAATGAATTTTTTAATTGAATATGCTTGCAGAATTGATGGACCCAGTGGAGGTTTATCAGTCACAGTCTCCTCCACTGTGTGAATCGAGTTTCAGTGATGGAGCGGATTTCAGATTCAGACCGGTTGAAAAACAGATGTGCAGCCATCAGATTCACTCTCTGCAGTTTCCCCATCTGTCCCCCAAAAAACAAAAAAACAAAAAAACTTGATAAAACGAAGATGTCACCTATCCTCCAAAGTTATTTCAATAAACTATCAGTGCTTGTTACTGAATTACCACAAATTTGACTGAATGCATACCGGAGTATGTAAGTATGTAAATCAGATTTGAAACAGCTAATTTTTTGTTTGCCACACGGTCATTAACTCGATTCTTTCGGGCTTATTTTACTCAAAATGGCCTTTAGATGATAATTAGGAAAAGTAGATTGATTTTTAAGCAACATTGTTTTTAAACAGTAATATACTTTTCTATCACTGCTAACTTTACCGAGGGAAAAGAAGTTGTGCAAATTATAATTTGTCGTATAATGTAGTCCCTGGCAATTTCAGCAACAATCACTTTCTTGCACTTATGTATCAAACAAAACAACAAGGGGAAATTGTAATGAAAACTCATTTTCAGGCTTAAACCGTAATTTAATTTATTCAACAAAGAAGCTGCTCCAAACCCAATGCTCTTACTGTCTGCTTTTAGAAGCAGAGATGGTGACAGTTGATTAGAACTATGAACAATATACATATAATTAGATCTTGAAAGCACCGACTACATATGCTCCTGGAATTTTTTTAATCTTTACGATGGAGATTCATGATAATATCTAGAGCTGAAACACGAAGAGCCAATTATGTTTAATTACCCATCTCTTTGCAGAAACCATTTGATGTTACCAAAATCATACTAAGATGTGGAGTTATTTTCTAGCAAGCCACAGTGAGCTCAAGAGGTTTAGTTGGAAAACCTCCACTGAGAACTAGCTGAACCCAGTAACCATCTGCACCAATTAATCAATACGTTCTAAAAGACTAAATAGGCTGCTTGTCAGTTTCTTCCCAAATGCATGAAAACAAGTCATATGAAGTTTTTTTTCATATGCTTCCTCCAGGGTTAATGTCTGGTTACGTTGAGGCAACTTAATCTATATCTTTAAGCTTGGGAAAACATTTACAACATAGTTACATGCACAAATTCTGACCAAGTTTCCAAAAATTGGCGGAAGAAAATACTAATTAATGCATTTTTCCTTCCACTGCTGCTATTTGAATATAACGAGTTGGAGACTTCGAGATAAGTTGGTGGAGCTATCTCCATTTGGGTGCAATTAACCACTGCCGAAGAAGAGGCAGCGAAAACAAAAGCCTCAGTTAAAGCTCAAACACAAAACAATTGTGGATAATGTGTTTGTTTCATGTATCAATTTAAGGAACATTACGGTTTCCTCTTCACTCCGTTTTAAATATAATGTATTTTAAGTGAAAGCGAGTGACGTTTAAGTCACATGCTTCATGCATCATTTGTTCGTTTCTTTCCTTTGCAGTTTGTCCCATTTTGTTTTAAGTGTAACACAAGCTTTTATGCCTAAGGCAAGCGTAAATACGTTGATTTTATTTTTATAAATTTTTTTTTTTTTCAGTGTTTTCGGAAAGGCTGTGGGGGTTTTAACAAATTGCTATAGCTGAAATTTTTCAGTGGAAAGCAGTCTCCAGTTAGTGTCCTACAGTAAGAAGTTTCAGAAATAGTGCAACTCAGCCTCTTAAAATTCCTCATGAACCCCTTTTCAATCTTCTTCATTGCACATATAAAATAAAGCATGCATGAGTCTGTAATTACATGGCCTATTTCTTGCCTCATTTAGGAGATTTTTTACAGTTTCCAGAGCAGCCAGCATGGTTTTCCAGTTAAAGAATTGGAAGCAAAGACCAGTGACAGAAAAGTGCATTCATGCAGGGAGGTGTAGGAGGGACTCATTTCCATCTTTTTCAATCTCAGTGATGGAAAGCACCAAGCTAATACCTATTGAGCCTGACAATTGAGAAGAATGAGTGAGTGAGAGCTTGTTATATTCACAAGAATGATGATTTTAATTAAAACGAAGTAACCAAGTCTCTATGTTTGCATATATGTTTTCTGGAGGGTTTGGATAATGTGCGTACTTTCCAGCATATCAGTCTGGGTTGGTCTGAGTTTGTGCAGTTGTATGTTAATGAATGAATGTCCACAGTCTTCTTCTTTCTTTTGGCTCCATTTTATCTGCAGTCAGATCCAGTTGCACTAATGCTCGGAGACATGATCAGGCGCTACCTTCAGAAATGAGAGATAAAGAAAAAAGATGAAAATGGATTTCATGCCCGAATTATCAAGCGAATAGAGGATTACAATTTACATGGCCCCTCTTTAATTCATAAACCCTAAAATTCAATTAACTCGGCAAATATCATTCAGTAAATGTAATATTCTCCCTAACTTATTAATATGGCTGCAAGTGTTCTTTTGAGGCTCTTTTATGTGGAACTCTTTTTTTATGTTGATAAATGCATGATTATCAATCCACCTTTGTTCCATGATAGCATCTTAAAAAAAAAAAAAGCACCCAGCAGCTGGAGGCCAACAGATCTGTCACGGTTGCAACCTCTTAGTGACTCATTTCGTATTCTTAAACTATGCTTTTTTTCTCCTTTTCCTAATTCATCTCCCTGGCATTCTTAGTAGCCAATCTCACATATGAATAGATACTGTGTGAAGCTGAGCAATTAATGTCCCACTGAGTAAAAGATTCACCTTTCTCTTTTCGCTTTAGGCGAGCAGAGTGAATCGCTAGGAAGGTGTGATGAAGGTTCTTTGTAAGAGACGGCAAACACAAAGGGAAAGAATTCTTGAGACTGCTGGTTTTGTTTATCTTTCTAAAGCATGGTTTTAAGTGCCAACAAAAACGTCTGAAAGAATGCGCAATGACCTTACTGTTTCATGGTCCTCTGTTAATTTGTCATAGACTGAAATGTTTCTCCAAGACAAAACAACATTTTTGTATTGCTATGCATGAGTAATCAGGCATTTTCTCGACAGCTCAGTGTGTGACTCAGCGTCACTCTGCATGGCTGGCACATCTTGTCTTTATGACAATGTTGCATTGGCAAAAATAATATAATTTTCAGCACATCCTTTTGTGTAGTCTGAGAAGGCAATACACACAATCATTTCTATATATTTTTTTAATAACAAATCATATTCATTTAGATTATCATGATGATCTTTTATTTTGCAAGAATGACAATATTTGTTACTTCACTTCTAGTTTCAACAAACACTGAAATATGAAATGATGCCATTTCTCACTGTGTGAAACTACAGTAACACTCAGTAAGGTGTTTAAAATTATTGCTAAAACACTCCAAAGCACTCCCGTTGCAATTGTCCAATCATACCTTAGATACCGTAACTAGGCATGACATGTCTGCCAGCTTTACATTTCTCCATAAAACTCCAACAAAAACAAAATAGCACAATGATAAGGAATCCACTAAACATTGTGCTTATCTGCTTCAACTTTAGATGCTATCATTTGCAAGTTACTAACTGCATTATGTTGTAGAGTTACACATACAAAAATTAAGCCCTGTTCACAACGAGCACTTTTACTGTTTAGTATTTTTGTGTTTAAGGCAAACCTGGAAGCTAATAGATGAAAAACTAACACGAGCCTCTTTTCCCTGCTGTCTATTAGAGCACATTATACTGAAGTGTTATTTATCAGGTATTCCCTTATGGATGTGTGGTTGTTTGTAAATCATAGCAGCCTATTTTCTTGTAATCTGAAAATACAGATAAGTATGCTCAGCAACCAAACAGGGTTACGTTAGAACAAAATACAAATTTTCCTTATTATACCATAACACTATAGGTCTATAATGCTAGTGCTCCACTGCAATACAAGAACAACGCTGCAATACAACTGGTAGGGCTGACTTTTTACTGGATATCTGCAGCTTTAGCCTCAGCTATTCATCATTATATCATGTATCATTATTCTAATGCATGAGTCAGTCTTAAACATTAAATTGTCAGCCAGAGATGGTGTTTTCAACAACCTAATGGAGCTGAGGCTTAATAAGTCTGCTAGCTGCAATTTTATTTGACTGCTATAAATGAGAAGCCTGCTTTTGTCTACCTCTGTCTGAAATCAAGGAACAATTGTTTGAAAACTTACTAAGAATATTAAGTACCAATTCTGCCACCGTTATAACTGTAAACTGCATATGTGATGTGCAAGAACGAAAACTTTGACATGCGTAGCAGCCATAAACTGTATATAAGTAGTGGATGGATTCACCGTAACTTATAGCAATTGTATGTGAAAAAAGGTTTTGAAGCCTAGAGTTCGGTATTTTGGCTGTCGCCATCTTGGTTCTTGGTGGGGGCATCTTTTTTTTTTTACAACCAGATGTGAAATCCGAGGGTGGAACAACCAAACGCTGAATAACACATATTTTATGCAACGAAAATGTTACTTTAACTCGAACTTTCATGACCCGAAAACACACTGGGAAAATGGTAAAAGTTGTAAGACAAGAACATGGACAACTCCCAGAGGGACAACGATGTGGTAGTGACCTGTCAATCACAAAGTAGCCACGCCCTTAAGTATACCATTATATTTGACTCTAAATGGGACCATAATTTACCATAATAGTACATCATGTTGCACTGAAGAAGATTTGAAACTACAGAATGAGATCATAAAATCATGTTCAAAATGTTTACTGAGTTAATACATTTGCCCCCTGATGGCAATTAGAAAGAATACAAATTGAAGGCACATCTGCATTCTCTGCACTTTTTAGAACCGATGTTACGGCCTGGTACCACCAGTCATTTTCCAATCATGCTTTAAAAAGTAGCAGTCCATCATAGAATTCTGCAAATATGCCATAATATTTGGTATTCAAATTTAGTTCTTTCCTCTCTCATGTTCTGCTTCTTTTTCAGTCCATCAGTTAAAGTCTCAAACAAATAGTCTTGTCTATAATCGTATGTGAGTAGTATAGATTATTTGCATGCAAATTTCTGTGACCCAGTGAATGAAATTGACTGAGGAAATGGAGAGAGCCACCCTCGCAGCAGAAGCTCACGCCTCAGTACACTGCAAGGTGTCAAGAGAACAAGTTGGCAAAGCCCTGCTTTACATTCAAGGCTGAGTGGGGCCATTTCTACCAAAGGCTATACACTTCATGTTAGTTCAATGAAGCGAACAAGTCTAGATAAATGCAACAAAAAAAAAAAGAATACTGCCCAGACAAGTTTTTTCACTTTTGCAGCACAGCATAAATTCAGTTGGTGTCTACAACCACTGCTCTGAAAGCATCCCACTTTGCTGAGATTATTGGAATGATTATGAGAGGGTGTCAATACTAAGACACTTCTCTAGGATCTTGTATGAATGTTCCTCGGTGAAGTGATTTCCATATATATATATATATATATATATATATATATATATATATATATATATATATATATATAAATTGTTTTTGTCCACAGCAACCCATTCGGCTGCCTTCCTCCTCACTGGAAGAAGTCTGTTTTTTATTGTTATACATCTATCACATTCAGGACATTATTGCGTTCTGAGAATGATTAAATGGTCCTTTTTTAGTGCTGGGGGGAAAAACACCAAACAAAATATAATCCCACACCTAACCTTCTTCACACCTCAATGGCTCAGATTGGTATGAAAATGTCATCCACAGTGATTGACACCGTCTTCTAGCTGTAGTTGTTGAGATTTTTTCCCCCCATTTATGATTCTGTGAAAAGAACAATTTTGATTTGTGGACTTTAGAGTGGTGAAGTGATATCTGTGAAAATGTATTCAGATTCAGGTGTGAGGAGAATGAGAATGCTGTCCGACAAAAGTCAGCTGCAACAGATTGTATGCACTTGGTTCCATCATGCATTTTACAAAAACAGAGGACAACAAGCAGGGCAGGTAGAGAAGAAAATATTTTTGCAATGTCATACCAACTAGAGCTTTTTGTATGAGACATGTTTTTCACTCGCACATATCACACGACATATACCTTCTCTTTTAATCGGCTAAAGGCGGTCCAATGCAATAAAAGTGGGCACTGTGTCTCTGGCTGCAGAGTAACAACTGTGGATCTGCTATGCACTCAGCTGCGTTACCACTAGCGTCGCATACTGGCCGATGCTAGTTAAGTGTAGTAAGATGGGAGTCAGCATGCAGTCAATGGCAGTGTAAAACAGGTGATAAAAGGTATTTTGTGAACGTGTGAGTCCTTGAGCATGCAGCCATAACTGGGCATCTAAAATATTATGCAGTTTGCTACAGCAGAATTTGAGATTAGCCACGGACAGACAAAGAGGTGCACACTCACGCACACATGCGTACGTCATGATTCTTCTGGCGGAAGCATACCAGGAACAATTTAAGGATAATTAAATGAAGCTCTAGCAAAAGTTCATTCAACAAACAATGCTTAGACATGTAGTTTATTTTGCATATGTCCTGCAATTCACTCTTCTCACACCTACTCACTAATACATTCCTACTGTCGGTGTTTGAGGCTGTCAATCCTGATATTCGCTGGTCTCTTCCATCCTAAAGCACAATGACGCAGTGATCGACATCGTTAGCCCATGCTTCTTGCTGATGTCTTTCTTTAAATAAGATTCTCTTTTTCCCTTTAGACGTTCATACTGCTGTTAAGCGCGCTCCTCGATCTTCCCTTCATTGCCCAGTCTTCACAGATTCATAATCTAAATCATCTTCTCAGCCTACCAGTCTGTGCAGAATCATCAGCCAACACCAGTGTCTGGACTCCATGAGAGGATTTAATTTGCTGCTGTTGAGGGCAGACGACCCTTAATTAAAAAATTCCCTTTGGAGTCAAAGCGCCAAAGACTTTTTGTGAAATGATCTAAAACTCACTTTATATCAATGAACTACAGCGACAGCCCATAGAGACAGTCGCCAACACATGTAAATGTTTACTGTTGTCCATATAGCAGCAGCTACAAGCTAACATGCTAACACTACAAGCTAGCAGCCTCGCCTGCATCGTGAGCAGTTTAAAATGATATTAATGATGCTAATTTCGCTTTGAATAACTGATTCCAGTAGTTCAAGTACTTCCACAGTGTGTGCAGCGTGAAGCCTCGGGTTCATCATCTCGTTCCTGTCGTTGTGTCTCGTGAGTCACGGCCGTTCCTCTCTGGTTGTGCAAGAAGTTTCAAACTCTAGAGAACTTTCTTATTTAAGAGCAATGTATAAGAATGACCGGATTACGACGTCCTAGAAGCTTATTTTAACAGCAAACAGTCGATAAAGTCCGATAATTCCGACTTTTTATATGAAACATTAAATGCGTTGAATACTTTACATAAATACTATAATATATATAATATGTTAATATCGTCTCTCTTACAGCCTTACGTTACAACAGAACACATTATCAACCAAATGGTGTTTTGTGACATGTTGAAGTTGTAACCGTGTTTTAGCCGGTTGAAAAGTCGGCTAAAAGACGTCTATAGACGTTTAGACCCGATTTCAACCCGTTTTAGACCAGATTTAGACGTCTAAATCCCGTGTAGTGCTCACTGGGTCTCTAAAGAGTAGCACAATTAATAGAACGACGTAGCCATTGTTAAAACTCACAATTGTATTACTCACTTGCTATGTTTTGTCTCTGCTGCCTCAGATAACTGTTTGCGTAAATCAAGTTCTTCTTGTAACATAAACACTACAGTTTTGTGTGAACTACTGTATCTGCTGTGAGCGATGCTGGGAAGATGCTTGAGAAAAAGTTGTTGCAATTTACACCCAATTGCCCGTGTCACGTACTTGCAACAGGGAGGGAGCTGAGAAGAGGAAATGTTTAGACTTTCAGTGATGCTGTCATGATGACGGTATTTATTAGATTACTCCAAATCTCTCACCGCATACAACTACACAATTTGCTCCGGCTTACAGACTGTAATTTCTGCCATGTTGCTGTCATCGAGAGTTGAATATTGTGCATATTGTGCAACCAACCTTTTGTGGATTGATATCCGGGCCTGTAGCTTTTAGGGTGTTTTTTCAGGATGTTTATGTTTCAAGGAAGGGAGCTTGAAATTGGACTGATCTCTTTATACATCCTCATTAATCCACAACTCTGCCCTACAGTGACCAATTAAGGCCTCTAGTGCTGTTGAATTTTTATCTCTCCTCAGGGAAAACATATGGAGGCTAGAGGAATGGTTGTCGTGTAGAATTTGCTTTTCTTGTATATAGTGTTAAACTGTGTAATGGGGAGTTTTGCTTGCTTTTGGTCCCTCTCTCATTATCTCTGTAAATGGGCTCTCTGTGTAATAATTAAATGCAGCTCTGCAGTGGAAAAATGCAAATGAACAGGACAAACAGAGCAACAAGTCTGGATAGTTCCCCATGGACATGTCAAGCCAGGAAGTGATTCAGAGGCAACAAAGGAAACAGTCCCCATTGTGATCGAAAGAGAAGAGCATTTAATTTTGTCCTGTCTTCTGTTGTTGCACAACATAATGAACTGCTTCACTTTGTTTACGGTTCAGGCTTTTCAACATCCCCGCGCTCATTAAGAACAAAATTAAGAAATGTTGGTTGGCTGACAGGCTACACCCGACTGTCACAATATGAATGTGTGATTTCAAGAACGCTAAACATTTTTCCCTTTGACGATCGAATATAACTCATTGTATGCAGCAAAACCCATTTCTTGTGAACTACTTCCCTTGATGGGCACAGAAATGTGGGGAAGAACTGCACCAAATATATATTCCCATAATAATCAAGGTCAAAGTAATACTATTAAAATAAATACAATATTCATACAAATTATTGCAACCCATCACAATAAATGTCTTCTGACTTATGCAGAACCCTGGGGGGGTTCATACAGCCAAAAAGCATTTATTCAAACGGCACAGCATGTGAAGTGTAAGACGGACAGAATTTGACGGATGATGATCATCGAGCAAACATGTCAGTTAAAACCAAGACCTACGACGTGACTTATCTTGCTCTCGGTGTTACTGTCTGTGCAGGTTTGTGTCTTAAAACTCTGCAAAGTTTGACTTGCATTTTTATTTATTTAAAAGGAACTGATGGAAAGGTCACATGAGTTAAAGGTTAACACTCAATTTGATTTATTCTGTTACCTCCAACGTTGTTAATAACAATGATTAAATTGTTCCGTGATGTGAGACACTACAGTGATTCTGCCTCTAAAGGAGTCACATTTAAAAAGAATAGGCCGTGTTGAAAAATGGGAAAACTGCACCAGCAACTCCTACAAACTCCAAACGTAGAGTAAGCAAATTGCTAGTAACCCAAACACAGTGGAACCTTGTTATTCACGTCCCTGTATAAATTATACTAGTTTACTGGTTTATGATGATCTGTGTACAGGTGTGTTTTTGATTGCTTATAACCATAAACATTTTTTTCTGTACCAGTGAGTTACCTCGGTAGTTAAGGATGTAACTAGCTGTCATTTGGCTTCTCCATCTGACTACCAGTGATGGCAAACGAGAGCAGCAATACAATTTATGCAGAAAACAAATGTAGTTAATTGTAAAAAAGAGTTTATGCTGCTCAATGTCTGTGTATTCTCTCGATAAGAACACTTTTTATCATCATAATTTCTTGTTTCCTATCTAAATTGGCGATGCACCTCCTCACATGGCAGACAGGGATTACATACGTGGGAATTCATCCTTTTTTCCTCTTGTATCCAAAATGGATTAATCCCATTCGCTCTGGTGCTCCCCTGACTTGAACATTTTCGCTTATCCTGTGAAATATCCTAACATAAACAAGATGGGTTGCCACAAAATGTTATATATCAATAACTGTACAGGCAATCATGGTTCCCAGAGGATGAAGCCCAATGACCTTATTCTCTGACTTTTCCTCTAGCGGAGGTTGACATTTGTGGTTTTGAGAGAAATATCTCAAGAAGTCGTAGATGGATTGCAATGAAATCTGGGAAAAACTTTAATGTCTTTGTACCTTGTTTTTTCAGCCTTAGCTGCCTCAGCTGTACTTTGTGTTTAGTGCTAATTAGCACATGCTAGCATGCTAAGTGAAGATGGCAAACATTCTACCTGCATTTTAACGATGTCTTAGTGGGTGTGTTAAATCCAGGAAGCAGCCAAACAAATGGAATATAAAACCATAAATACCCTCTGCTCTCATATCCCACGCATGCACACTGTCAGACACATAAACAAACATGCGCCAAACTCTATAACCTAAAAGATATCTTTTTTTTTTGCACAGATCCAATCTATAGTTTCATGCCTCACCGTTCCCACACAGCTCTATAGAATTGCAGAGGCCTTGAGAATTACCAGATCATTTTCTCAAGTTCGTTGCAGGCAGCACTGAAGGACTTTGCAATAATAAATGATGAACGTGCAGCCGTCTGAAAGGTACTGTGTACTGTGTTTAATATATTCCCAAGAAAAAACTCTGAAATCCCAAGCGAGGGGAGTGCGGTGGGTCGCAAGCAGGCAGGCTGTTGAGAAATGCTGCAAGTACTGGTTGGCTCTATATTATTTTAGGAAATATAAGCTTGCTTGCTCCATTGCATTCAAATTGCCTCCAGCTCACCTGCGCATAGCATTCTCCTGGAGGGAATAACTGTTTATACTCGTGCCATATGTGTTCTGGTTTTTTTTTGTCCCTGTCGCCATAACAAAAACAAATTGAGCACCATAAAGTTGCCCTACTCTCTATTTTCAGGGTAAGAACTATTACATTGATCGGTGGGCGTATGAGATAGAAGATCAAAACCGTGTTACAGTGTCAAACATCTGACTGCTTTGTGGCGGAAAAATGTAAATCAAACATTCCTGCACATTTGAATGCCAAACAAAGTCAATTTCTCTACTTTATTGAACTAAAGGTTGCAGCTCTGTTCCCCGTACCTGTACCAGTGCTAGCGTTCACCTAAGGGCATTGAAAGAACAATGTGAAGTCACAGTGAGCAAAATGTGTAAATCCTGAATCCAACATGACGAGTGTTTCAGTGGCTGGAAAAAAAACCAACTCAGGACAAGATGTGCACTCTTTTGACAAGGTTACAGTGATGTGCAGTAGACAAGTGTCAACTGTCTATCTTCCTCTTCTCTCATATATTGTGTCTGACTGAAACAAATAAAACAGGTTTCTTTGAGTATACTGTAAGTCGGAACAGATATCTGGAGCACTGGAAGTCAGTGCTGCAAGATTTATAATGTCATTGTTCATTTATTGTTTGTTTTAATTGCACCACATTAAAGAATATTGCAACATTTACATTTGACTACATTTAAATTTACATTTTCAAACATTAGAAGAAGCACAGAATAAAAAAATAAAAAATGATCAAACCCATCGATGTTATAAAACTCTCTTTAATATGCAGTTATGACCCAACTAGGAAGAGATATCTGGAGCACTGGAAGTCAGTGCTGCAAGATTTATGTCATTGTTAAATTATTGTCTGTGTTTTAATTTCAGCACATTAAAGAATATGGCAACATTAACATTTAACTACATTTTAATTTACATATTCAAAAATAAGGAGCGCAGAATAAAAAAATAATAATAATCATCAAACCCACCGCTGTTAAAAAAACTATTTTAATATGCAGTTATGGCCCAGCTAATGACATGACAACTCATGGTTGCAGGTTGTCATAGTAATACAACATGCTTTACAGCCCTGGAGGTTTTTTTTCCAGGAGCTGACGGTCAGAGCAAGAGATGGGTAGATTTGACATGGTAAACATGGCTCAAAGAAATGCTGCTACACCTCAACCTTCAACAGTTTGACGGACTGAATCTGAGCCGACCAACTAAACTAAAATCAGACGGAACGCTGCTGGACTAGCGGCGTAAAGGACAGATTTTGGGCTATTTTTGGTATTGTTTGTTCCCATCATTATATATGTGTGTGCTGTGTCTCTGTCACCCCTGAGATACAAGACAAGAAAGTGCATGTCAGTGCAGTCAGACCTGCCGGTTGTGCTCTCTCCCCACATCAACAGCAGGCATCACGTATCCCATTAAAATACCTGCAAACTTCTTTTCTTTTAGTTTTTTTGTCATTGTACACCTTGACTATAAGCTAAATTTGATTTAAAATGCCAATGAAATAAATACATTTAACATATTAGTATATTTAAATCTATTCCTTGTTTATTTCAGGTTAAATGTTTTTTTGTAAATCTGCAGAGCATCTGTTGTCTTGCCTGAGAATGGGCTATATGACATTTCTTTACTTGAAAGTGATATTATGTCTCGGAGTGAGGAATGGATAATGAAAACCTCCTTGTTTACTTATTGTCTTAATAGATGCGGTATAATGTACATTTCTACAGCACTAATCCCATCAGTACAACAACAGTCATATTCACGCAGAACTGCAGAAACTGTTTTAAATCACTAATTAATTTCTGTTGTTTCTTGATGAGAAATGAATATACACGTATGCAGATTTTTCCCATTAAAAGTATTCCAGCCCTCTAGGCTTTTATATTAGACTTTACTTTTTATTTATTATTGTCCCTTCATTAGATATGATCAACATAGAGAGAGGGGGATGGCATGCAACAAAGCTCCGAAGCAGGATTTAAAACAAGGATACTCTGATCATTTAGCATTCACCTTGTGTTCCCAAATTGGGCTGTTTACTTTTTGTTATTTAGAAGGGCAAAATTTGAATTTTGGTCGGCTGGTGTTATGTCTTGTAACATTTTGGCAGTTCTCTGAGGAAAAGTTATAGATACAGTTCAGTGACTCTGCCTCTTCTCTCATTCAGTTATTATGATTGAGACTGAGGAGTCTCTGAGTTCGACAAAACCGAATGTCATTACAGTTCATTACAACTGCACCTAATTATTCTGGTCTAATGGCCCTGCTCACTGATACTGTTAGCCTTGCAAAAGCTGACATCTGTTCATAGAAGTGATGATTCTTTTTTTTTTTACAATTAACTTTAACATTGTCCAAAGACCTGGTAGAGAAAATGGAAGGAAGAATCCTGCCGACACAATAAATAGCTCCACAAAAACCACCAAATCCTCGACGCGTTCATTCAGAAAAAAACGAACCGTTACTGCGAGTATTTCAACCTTTTTTTCGTTTGGAGCTTTTTGTCCCTATAATAGTTTCACGTTATTGTCCATTAATGGTAAGCATATTGCATTGTTATTAAGGCAAAAATATTTACTGTTGTCTAGATGCAGGGATTTGCTTTAAATCGAATAATTCATAAAAAGCCATAGATGTAGGTTTAGTCATCATTACGTAAGTAGAGAACTTGAGTCCTTTAATATCAGGTGGCTTTATGTGTGTGTGTGTGTGTGTGTGGGGGGGGGTGTGTGTCGGAAATCCCTGTCTGTGTTCAAAGATGGTCTTTGGTGTTGGATGTGACGATGACCTTCGACCACTTCCCTTTGGTCTGGCGTTCACAGACAGCGGATGTTATCTGTCTCAGGTGATCATTCAGTGTCTGGTCCAGGATCAGCTGTTCCACGAATGCAGTGTTGATGTAGCACACAACCACTAATGCTACTCTCTGGGGAAGTCCTGTTTGCAGGTTGTACCATCAGATAGCTTCAGGTGTTAAATGGCTGTAATTTAACTGCCTATTCGTGGACTTTTGAACATTGTTTGTGTTCTGTTATTTGTAATCTGGTGTCAACTGTTGCCTAGTAACGGCTGCTGTAAGCACGAGATAACAGACAATTGCTGGGAGGACTGACGAGGGAGCTAGTTGGAGACTGGAAAAGGAAGGTTTTGGGGTATTTTTGGGAAAGTGGAGATACACTCATTATTTTGAATTATCTTCACAGGAAGATGAGAATATCACTGTGAGATGCAAACTCAGGTCTGTGTCTGACAGAGATGTTCACTCCACAACAATCTACAGTCTTTATAAACCATTGAGAGGCTTATTCAGTGTCCGTCCATGTAGCCTAAATATGATGATAATATAATTTTATGTCGTCGTAGTAACAAGTAAAACAATCACACGTTAAACTTTAGGGAAATGTTTTACAAAATGTTTTTTTTACCTTTGTTGATTTTAAGACCTTCTCTAAGAAAAGAATCATCACAAGGTCATTTTAGTAGCTTTTCTGGAGCGTTCAATCTCTTTATATCATGTTATATTTTTATTAATATTATCAAACAGGATTTTTTTCCAAACTGGTTAAGAATAAACTTTGATCCACAGCTTTCAAGCCAAATTTAACAAGATACTCTCAAGAGTTCTTTATACTAAAACCTCTTTTTTGAGTAACCTAATTATTTGTACAATCACTTTTTCACTTGATTTAATTCCTTTTTTTTTATGTTCATTAAAACCAAAGCCGTTTGCCTTTATCCACAGAAAATCTAGTCATTCTGTCCAAGCCATGTCTCCTAAAGATGTATGTTACATACATACAATGAAACTGCATTGTGAATTAAAACGTATTTTGTTGCGGATCACATTTGCTTTTGACCTATCACAAATAACTTTCAAATGAGTTTGTTGCGGATCACATTTGCTTTTGACCTATCACAAATAACTTTCAAATGAGTCTGTGGAATTACACGTAGAAAGGAGGTCGGGGTAACCAACATAACCAAGTAGTTTGGTTTAGTTTTGTTTCAATTTTGCAGTAATTTTAAGATTTGTTTTGAGTCAATATACAACATTAACAACTTGGTTCAAACTTTCACACTGCAACTGTAAAATATATTTCCCTCGAAACTTAATTAAGAGAGCAATGTCATTATGTTTGAATGTAATTGCATTGTAACCGCAGGTCCTTCCTTCCTGCTGCTGTCAGGCTGCACAACCAACTCTGCTCCCAGCAGACCACATGACACGTGACAATAAAAACACTGTGCAATAATAGTTAAAATAGTTTTTTTCTGTCTGTAAATATTATATTTCAGTTATTGTGTTTTTCTACTGTTTTTATTGCTTATTTATAACACTTGTTTTTTTATTTTTATTTTTCATTTTTTTTCCTGTAGGTCAGAGAATTTATCTTGTCTTTCTTTACTATGTCTCTTGTGTGCACTTTAACTCTATGCTGCTGTAAGCCTGTTTCAGTGTGGACTAATAAAGGATTATCTTATCTTATCTTATCTAATTGTTAATAGACAGGGTAGTACGACCTTTCCTGTTATATCACTACAACGAGTACATAGTAGTAGTAAGCTAGTAGTAGTAAGCTAGTAGTAGTAAGCTAGTAGTTTACAGCGTTGATCGGTGTTTGGGGCAGATCTGTATCATTGCTAGCACTAACACACATTATTTTAATTTGTTCTCTCTTGCTCTATTGCTTCTGCTGCACCTGCTGAAGACTTGCTGAAGCTAAGCTAGCAGTTTAAATGTCTCTGAACCATATTGTTTGGGTTCAGTTGGGAGACTGAAGTCACTGTATCTTCTTTTAGTGTTGGCCTGGAGAAGAGAGTGTGAGTGTATCTTGTTGAATTTGTGAGGGGAGCATGGTCGAACTGTTCCATTGTTCTTAGAAGGGCACAGAAAAGATGGACATTTGAGCATCAACGTTTCCATGACAACTGTATTTGAAAGCTCCATGAAGGCTAAATAGAACTTGTGTTGAGAATGTTTTCTCTCCTGTTGCTTCCAAAGTCAAGAATGAACTCTGAGCCAAAGCATCTTTATATTAGATAGGACCGTGTTTACAGTATTCGACAACACACATTCTTATACGTCATTTTATGACATCTAACAATATGTTTTACAGTGTGTTTCACAAGGTCAACCCTAAAACGAAATATGTTAGACTTTGAGGAAAAGGAAGAGTGTTTATTGGTTAAAAACAGAACAGTGGGTCGATGTTCATCTATGAGATTTATCTTTTAAAAAGGGAGTTTGAAAAAAAAGAGTATAAAGCTTATTGAAAAGAATTCCCCTCTAACACGTTTATCCTCTTTGGTAAAGTGAGAAAGACATCGAAGCAAAGCAGAAATATTTTAATTTCAAAGAGTAGCATCAAGATTATAGAATAAGGAAATGCTATATTTATGATCTGTATGAAGATTAATTACACCAAGCACAATTGATAATTATAATGCTGCACGTGGCACAGAGTTGATTCACAATTGTGATCTGCTAAAAGAAGTACTCACAACTTTTACGTAGTAGCAATACCACTCTGTAAAACTACTCTACAGTACTATAATATAACTTAATTCTGTGACAAACGGCAGCACATGCAGCTGCAGGCAGAATCCCCGAGGGCAGACAGAGACAAGCCGTGTATGAACAAGCGTTATGACACCAAATGATGACATGTTTTAGTCACCGCAGCATAATGTCGGGCTAGCATTCTCCCTATTTGTTTAATATTGATGTGACATCCTTAATCTGGATGTTTTTTCATCGGCTGTCACTGGCAGGTAGATTGTGACTGGCAGCCAGCAGGAGAGCTGCGTTTGCCACTGGGGCTACATGTATTATTCACTTTTTATGTTTTTCAAAGACACTGCCTATTCCCTTCATAGTATGAAGTAGGGCTGGGCAATATATCGATATTGATATAGTGATAAGAGACTGGATGTTTAGATTTTGGAAATTGCAACATGGAATGAGTGTTGTCTTCTCCTAGTTTTAAAGGCTGCATTACAGTAAAGTGACATCATGTAAAATGTTTACCATGTAAACCATCCTAATTTAGAGTGTTAGCATACTAACGTTTGCTAATAAGCAAGAAATGTTCATTTTGAGGGGATGATGGGGTTATATAAGAATTTAAGGTATCAGTGATGAGCACAACATTTTCCCAAAGTTCGATATTTTTTCATTCTCAGAGATCAGAAAAAACACCAAACGTGCAGCGCTCAGCGCAGAATAAACGCTGAGTGCTGTAACACGCTGTGTGATAAAGAAATAAAAAAAATTATATTCTTTTTTTCATTACATTACTGAAAAATGTTCCTTCTGCTGCGGCATGTTTTTTTCACGGAGGACTGGCATCCTGCCCAGATCAAGAAGTTGTTTACATCCAGTCACGACATTTCATAATAGAGCCACACTGTGTTTGATCCGGCTGAGACTCTCAATGCTGTTCATGACTAGTTTTATAAAAAAATACTTTATGAATAAGAGTTGACCTCCCCTGGTTAGAGTTCTGCTGCTTCTCTTCCTGAGAAGCCAAATAATATTTTGTCGCTAACTTTCCCTCAATAAATAAGAGTGGGCATGATTTTTTTTCCTCAAATAATAGTTTAATAAAACAGAAAAATATAAAGACACCACAATAAAACATTACCTGTAATACAGCTGTCACAATTCTCTCTTTTCAACAGTCAAGAATAGCAACATGGTTAGAATTGCTGCTACTTAACATTCATTTTGACTATCAGGTCATAAATGTATGGCTGTTAATTAAATTGAAAGATCAAGGTAAAAGTCATGGTTGCAATTACGTTCTGTAAATGTTTTCCAAGTTGCTGTCAAAATAAAGTGATACACGGTGTACAGACAGCAGATAATAAGACATAAAATGAATAGCATATGAGTCTACTGAGGTGGGACTGTAAAACAACAAATATTTACCTGGAAATACAGTTTTTTTTTAATGTTGTTTCTTCTAAAGACAGGGTTGGTTATCAGTTTTTGTTAAAATTGATGGCAATCATGTTTTTTTTCATCCAAACCGCCCACTACCCAACAATATTTAAAGTTTAAACATATAGCTCCATCTTGTCTAGCTACTTTTATATGGTGCTTACATATTAATCATTCAATTTTAAAGACCATTCCTGAATAGTTTGATATTTTGCATACATTGTTATAATAGCCCAAATAATATATATAAGCTATTATTGTTACATTGTTTTATTTTACAGTGTACAGTTTATACTACACAATTCAAAATACATTGTTATTTTAATCGATTTGACTTTATCTCTTTTGGAACAAATATCAGGACGACACAACCTTTTACATAATAAATGTATTAGGAACAAACTTTATTCATACAGCACCTTTGATACACAAAATGCCGTTCAAAGTTCTTCGCAACAAAGGTGAATGTATGTGACTGTCCTCCTTCACTTCTGCTGTCTCTGCACTGTAGAGCTTTACATATTGGATGAGTCCCTCTTGGCACCAAAAACCACAGGACTTCTTCTTCTCTGCGCACTCAGACTTCCTCTCTCAACAGCTGGCTCTTTGGCTCAGAGCCGTCAAGCTGGAGAGAGCTGTGCGTTGTTTCCTCCTGACAGTGATAGAGCTGCTCTCTAGAATGGTTTCCCCGGTGCAGGATGCGTCTCACTGTGTTCGGCAACCCAAGAGACGGGCATCACATCTGGTCCTCCGCTCGGCAGCGGCAGGCAGTGAGAAGTAAATTCTCCTAATGACGACCGGCTGGCCAACGGCCCAATTCGCCGGGGCTTGGGTGTAAAGATGGCCTCCTGCTCTAGTGGAGAGAGACATCTAAAGATGGAGACCTTCCATGATTTGTGAAGCAGTGAACACATTTCAGAGGTTTTTTACTGCCCGCATGGAGATGAGGAAGGCTTGAAGCAGAACATGTAGCAGCGTGGTACGCTGCATTGTCTGACATTTCACTCCGTTGGATGTTTTCTCCAAAGTCACACAGTGTGGTATGAAAACTGTTGTGTCCAGATGGACAGTCAGTCAGATAGATGACGGATGCTTTATGTCTAAAATAATTGATACAGGACGGTCAATTCAGATATTTATTAAGTCATTGCCAATAAACCAGTATCTACCTTAACTCATGCTTCATGTTTTGACTTGTTGACGTATTTGTTCAAAAGAGTACACACTCCCAATAAAATAGTGATACTGTCCCCTACATTGATGTTCTCCACAATGCCTGACTTTTTGCTACTGAGGGATCATGCCATTAAATTGATGTGATGTTTGTGGGCAGACCCTAAAATTGGCTTGCAATATTTCTTCAATACCAATTTATTGTTGCTTATTTAGCAATTTTCTCTGTATTGGAGGCATTTCCGATGACGGTATCAGACAAACTCTGGCGGAAATGCAGTCTTGGAACCCAATGGCTATCAACTGATGATGATTTCGGTCTTTATTGGTTTGAAATGAGCTTTTTGTGACCTTTTCCACTTTTTGAGTAAGACACAAATTTGCAGTAAGTTGCGAACGAAACGTAACCAACGCTGGATGTTCATGTTGAGAAAGGGCGTGTCTCATAGTCTGTGAATGGGGGATGTGAAGCACCCACCTTGGAGCCTGGAGCTTAAGCTGCCGTCTCCTCAAACACATCGAAGTGCGAACATTTTCAGTTAAGCTTGTGTAATCGTGAGTCAAGAAATATGTTTTTGTAAAAAAAAAATATACATTCATGTTGATAAGTAGAAAAGCAGGCTGTTTTTCCTGCAACATCATTGTGTTTGTAAAATAAAACTTTGAAAGAGTTTGATAATTAGCATTAGCATCAATAATCCTCTGTCGCTGAATGAACAAAAGAGTTGCACTTCCACTGAAATTCTAACATCAAAGACATCGCCTAAAAACATCCAGGCAAACAAATCAAACTGATTCTTAGCAGAGGACCAGCAGCTAACACACATCAATCTTATTTCCTAACAAACATCCCAGCTGGATATCACTGACAGTGTAGTCAGAAGTCTGCAGTGATGAGATACAGAACCACATTGCAGTCATTTGGCCACAAATGCACTTTGAATATGCTGCAGAGCTTGCTTACAGAAATGTTGATGATCATTTCACGCTTTTTAAGGGCTCAAGATCCTGAACACACCCCTGTTTGGGGAACATTTGAGATAGAACTGCAGGGGCTAACTTTCTGACTGTTCAAAGGCTCCATGTTCAAAGGAGTCAGGACAGATGTTATGCAAGTGAAGATTAAAGTTTTTAATTTTAGGTTGTTTAGGTTTGGGCTGTCTCTGGTCAAGCCCTGAAGATGTACTGATGGATACATGTGGATTTGTGTAGAGACTACTGAAAGTAAAATGAGCTACCCAAGTAGTGTACTCCAACATTATTTTGGTGGGGTGATAAGGGGGCCTTTTGTTAGGTTGTCACATAGACAATACATCAGAGCTGAAACAATTGGTTAATTAATTGAGGAGTTGATCAACAGAAAATGATTTTAATACTTCATCAAGCAAAATATATAATAATAAATATATATATTTTAAATGTTCCAGCTTCTTAAATGTGAGTATTTGCTGATTTCCTTTGTCTTATATTCTAAATATTTGTGGGTTTTGATTTGAAAATAATAAATTGGGATCTAGGGTTCTAGGATTAATTATATAATTTTGTTTTACTTTCTGGTGTATGGAAAAGCAAACAGTCGTGGTTAGTTGTTGATAGGAGTTGATTGATCCCACAGGGCTCAGGTTGAATTATATGGTTGAGAATAAAAATCCTGCATGCTTTTTTAATGTGCATAAACCAGTACGGCATGACACAAATGAACACAGTGGTGTACATTTCTGGTCTGACAGTACTCATGTTATACTCTGTATTCTGAAAAAATGTGGCAGGAGAGATATAAAGACAGTTGAGGAAATCCTCTGGGTTTAACTTTGAGATGTTTTTCCAACCTGCCATGCCTTCTCGGGTCAACCTTGAGGAGCGCTCCCTCTGCTGCCTTTTCGCAGCACACTGAACAGCAAAAGGACAGACAAGGTGCATGCTAAGCGGAGGTGGTTGCTCCTGTCATGGTCGACCTGGGCGCTATCAGGACGGGATCAGTCGGCTGTGTCTGGATGACAGGATTCTGCCTGCATCCCCTTCACTGCTGAGAGTCCACAGACGTCCTTCGGCCTTAATGTCATGACAACCAGCTCAGCATGACAATCGGACAACTAAAGGGGACGAGGCGTCTGCTGTCAGCACCTTAATCCACATTCTGGGCTGCTGCCATCTCAATATGTCCATGACTATGCATATAAAAAAATACTAAACAAAATACTTATTCAAAATAATTACGAAACAAATAAATGTTATTCTTCTAAATTATTTTAAATTGTCATATAATTATACAGCATCTGCACTCAGATTTACCCAGTGGCTTCAAATGTGAAATATTTGCTCAATGATATTGCACAGACCAGAACTCCCTCACAGACTGCTTAACTCAGACTTAATGAGCAAAAACTACTAAAACTTATTTCTGTTCAGGCGGCAACCTCCGGGTCTGGAAACCAATGACAATGTGGAAGTGCCTTAAATTTGCATTTATTTCTCCCCCTGTTGCAGAAATAAGTTGGAATGTATATGAAATGTTGAAAAAAACATACATTTCCTCAGTGAACATCGTAATATGATTATGGTCTCAATTGCTGGTTTCAAGTCTTCAATACAGCATGATGGTTGTTGAGTACATTTTGGGTTATCTTGTGATTGGCAGGTTGCTACCATGGACCGGTCATGTGTTTAACTGATTCACAATGTGTTTTCAGTTCATGACAGTTAATTGTAAAATTTTGGTTGCCTAAAAATGTTGTATTGTACTGTTGTACAAACCAATAGTTGACGTTATTGTGACTATTTCCACTTCTTATATGCAGTCTATGCAGCTGTTGTAGGAAGAGGAAGTTAACGCAGCATACGAGGAGAGTTATTGTTTTTTATGCTTATGAGTAATTAATCCATCTTGTACAAAAACATTTCACAATTTGAAAAATGCAATAAAATACAAGAGCATCTGGCGTTGTTTTGTCTTAGAGTCTTTGAGGAGAGTAAATGTTTGGATTTCTTTGCCTGATAAATAAACTATGTCCTTTTTCAGCCAAACAATTAACTGGTTCTAGCTTTTCAAATATATAGATTTTCTTAGCCATGTTTTCAGCGTGGCTCCAGAGACACCTCTCCGTTTGGTTGGTTCCCTACTTCACTTTGGTCTGGACTGAAATTTCTGAGATCTACTGGATTAGTTATCTCGAAACTGCGCAGTCATAATTGGTCCTCGGAGCATTACTTTGGCAACTTTGTTGATCCTCTAAATTTCCCTTTAGTGCCACCAGACGGTCAAAGCCATGTAAAATACTTACTTTATGGACTTGTACTACATTGTGTACAGACATTCATGGTCCCCAGATCATGTATATTAATGACTTTGATGGTAGCTACTTTTCCCCAGTGTCTCCAAGAGATTTACATTCATACCTTTTAGGAAATGTCTCGACAACTGCAGGATGAATTGTCATGAAATGTGTTCTGGTTCAAATATTCTTGCATGGTTCAACCCTGACTTTTAAAGCATTCATCAGTTAAAAATGTTAATTTGTCCAATACTTTGGTTTATGATTTGTTTCATGCGGAATTATAACATTCCCATGAGCTTCACTTGTGTTAATTAGCAAATGTTAGAATGCTAACAAACTTAACTAAGTTTTATATCATTGTAAATTCAATATCTTTGGGTTTTGGATTGTTGGTTCAATGAAAAAAGTAATTTTAAGGCATCACGTTGGGTTGTAAGGGATATTTTTACACTCTTTTCTGAGAGCTTTATCATTGAAAATAATCACCAATTAGGTGATCAAAATTTTGACATCCTGTAATTTATCCAAAGTGCATGTTTTTGTGTGTAATTAAAGCCTTCTATATTTTCATTACAAGTCCATTTTGAAGTTGAGTTAGGCCTCTGTCCCAGAGAGAAAGTCCATTTTCCCACTGTTACCATCTGCTGCCATACTGATTATTAGAGAGAGAGAGAGAGAGAGAGAGAGAGAGAGACTAGAACAGGCACAAGCACAAGGGTGCACCACCACCAGTGGCCTCAATCAGTCATCAGGTGCCTCAGTATGGATGGAGCAGAGAGGTTGTGCTGCCGGCAGGCCCCGGCAACATGATTAAGGAGCCAGCGGCGTGATTATGCTGCTTGCCTCATGAGCAGAATAATACAGAGTGTGGTGCTATATTCCCCTGATGGAGGCAAGTGTGTGCTGGGGTGGGGTCGAGGCCCTCCCATGTGACTGGGAGAAGATAAAGGACTGACGATAGATAATTAAGGAACTGCCAGGACCTCTTTTCTATGCACATGGTTGTTTTATTAAAGGAGATTCTGTAAGGAAGAATATTAATATAAACCACCAGCCTGTGTGACTTGGAGATGAATCTAAATTGGGAGCGTTGGGGGGAAGAATGCATTAGGGATGTTTATCAGGAGAGCAGGGGGAGATAGTGATCATGAGGACGGGCTGCACACTTTTGCACCAAAGCTCAGGCTCTGTTGATCTCCCATGAATAACCAAACGCATGTCATCAGCCACAAGTGCCTTTAAAGGCTTTCATCTACACATCATGTACACACATTTACACTGCTGTATAAAAGGATGTACCTGCAATTTATATTGGTATACTTACTTTTTCCTCCCCCCCCCATTTTATAGCAAAATATTAAAATTTTCTGGTAGCTCAAGTTATTAATCAGTTTATCATGAAAATGTCAGTCACTGCAACCCCAAGAGGTCCTTGAGCATGCAGCCATCATTGGTAAACCAAAATAATATATAGTTTGCTGCAGAAGAATGAGAGAATAGAAGTGGACAGACACAGAGGTGCACACTCCTCACTCATGGAGGCACACAAACTGACACAAAACCAATCTCATGATCTTCCTGGCGGGGATAATATTAATCCACTTATGTTATATATAATAATATCTCTGAAAGGGCCTATTGGCTACTCAGTTCAGTACTTACGAATACTTAAAGTGAGTTTAATTTATTATTATTATAATCATTTTATGTATTTATCCATTTTTGACAACAATGTGTATGTCCAAGATATTGAACTGTAGACATTCACTCATTTCTGCTTTTCAAATACAAGGGTTTTGCTATTTTATATCAATATACATTAAAAACAAATGACTTAAAAGTTTGAAGATATGATGGCACTTAATTGTTGATTAATTAAACAACACTAAAAATATCCATACTGATTAACCAGCACTAATCACTACTAACAGAGTAGTTTAAGTCCCAAGACCATATCTTAAAGACACCATAAATCAGTCCTATAGTAAATACAAAGACGAGGAATGTGATAACATGTTCTCCTTTTGTCATAAACGTTGGTGAAAGCAGTGGGTTTTCATTGTCAGTGGAAGGGGCTTATCTGATTTAAGGGTTGTTCAGATAGAAGTACCTCTCCACATGGATTTTAAAGATAAGTATGCAGCCTTGTGCAGTTTGGAGGATCCTTTTATCCCAAACACCTGACACAACCCGCAGCCACATACATTTTATAGATGAATAGGCCCAGAGGGGAAATAACACACTGCCTCAAAAGTATTAGCTGGGGTGTAATACAAACGTGTTGTTTCGGCAGAGAAATCATCCCTGAACAAAAATCCTTGGGAAGAAAATTACATTTCATTGATGATACACTGACCATTTTCTTTCAAGGATGTCAATTTGATTAAAAATGATACGCTATGATAAAGGAGTGGAACGTATATATCTCTCTCTTTTTATATAGGTGAGCTGATTTTAAAATATTTCATAAAGGGAAAAAAAAGTAGTAGACATCTTCCATTTGGGTCAGAAAACAATAAGTGAATTACAAATTACAAAAAACATTAATTATACCAAAGAAGACAGATGCAGTTAAAGGGCATGGCCACATAAAATACTCTGTTCTGTTGAATAGAAAAAATGTCATCACTTTTCTTATGGCATACTATAATATGACTTTTTATTGTATGTTTTTCTTTAACAGGAAGAGGACATACCCCCATCTTGGTCAACGAGACTACGGTGGAGAGGGTCATCAGGGTTCACATCAGCGAAACCCAGATGGACTCACCACACAGACAACATCACTTAAGGCAATGACTTTTCTTTCCATTACTATGCTGTCTTTTTAATGGCATACAATACAATATAGCTTTTTTGTGATAGGTTACTATATTTTTTCTATGACTTTTTTTTCAACATGCTATACTATGACTTTTCTCTTACTATGACTTTTTTTCGACATACTAAACCATGACTTTTTTTCGACATACTATACTATGACTTTTTTCGACATATTATACTATGACTTTTTTTGACATACTATACTATGACGTTTTTTTTTACAACAAACTAAACTGTGACTTTTTTTTTTGACATGCTATAGTATGACTTTTTCATGACTTTTTACGACATACTATACTATTACTTTTTTATGACATACTGTGCTGTTATTTTATTTCGCATACTATACTATGACCTTTTTATTACTTTTTTTTTTTTGTGACATATTATATTATGCTATTTTATGACATACTCAACTATGCTATTTTTGTGTCATACTATACTAAGACATTGTTTGTGACAGTATTCTACTAGTCTGTGACATAATATACTATTACATTTTTCTGTCTTTCTGTGAAATAGTATACTATGACATAGTTATGATATACTCTTATTAAACTTTTTAGATTTTTTGACTTTTGATGACTTTTAAAATAACTTTTTTAAGACCTACAATGCTATCACACTTTCTTATTACATACTAAATTACACTTTTTTTCACAACATTTCCTTTGACATACTATACTATGACTTTTTTCATGACTTATTATTGTATATATTTCTATAACAAGTATTAAAAATAATAAAAAAGAATTATGACATCTTATACTGTGACATTTTTGTTTTAATGGAATTTTTGAAAGTTCTATACTATGACTTTTTTCGACACTTTTAAAATAAAACTTTCATTGGATTCCATTTATGACTTTTTTTAATGACAAACTATATAATAAAAGTGTTCTGTCTTCCTCTGCAGGCTCAGGAGGTTCAACATGGACTTTACATGTGCCCTATTAAGAATATCCTGACCGGTGGCAGTTGTACCGTCTTCGAACCATAAGGCGTCACAGAGAGTGGTGAAAACTGCACAGTACATCATCAGGACAGAGCTAGTGTCCATGGGAGACCTTTACCCCCAGCGGTGTAGGAGGAAAGGCCAACAGAATCATCAAGGACCCCAACCAACCCAAGCCACAAACTGTTCTGCCGGCTGTCGTCTCGCAGACAGTACCGCAGCATCCAGTCCTGCAGCATCCAGTTACACACCACCAAGCTCAGAGACAGCTTCACCCCACAGGCCATACGACTTATGAGCTCCTGAGCTCTTGAGCTCATTACTCTGACACAATCACTTCATATTACATTGTCATTTTAACTGAATATACTTTGACCAACTCTTTTTACAAACTGTTAACACGCCTGTGTATGTATATGTATTACACATCTTTCTACCACAAATACATATTTTTTGTTTATTCTATATATGTAATGTATCCATATATGTTATGTTATAGGTTTACATTATTCCTCTACTTTTACTTTGCACTGTTTTAGCTTGGATTCCCTTTTGTTACTTTCCAGATTGACTTCTATCAACATACCATACTATGACTGTAAATTACTTTTTTGCCATGCTTTACTCTGACATTTGTACTATTTTCAACATTAAATATATATATATATATGTATAAATACATACTAAACTATGACTTTTTATGACTGTGAGTAAACTTTGACTTTTTTAAGGCCTTTTTCCACATGATATACTACAACTTTTTTCACTTTGTCATTGCATTATGAGTATTTTTGACATGCTATACTAAGACTTTTTGTTTTTGCATTTTTTACTTACTATTGTATTACTTTTTTCAACATACTTTTCTTCCACTTTTTTGTTTAACTTTCTTTGACAAACTAAAGTATGAGTTTTTTTTGACATGCTATGGTATGTTTTAGTATGTAGTTTTTTGCTTCTTTTGACATTGTCTATACTGTTTTTTCATAATAGAAGCTACGCTAACCCAGATAGGACCTAAGGCTACTCCACAGAATTGTTTATGTTGCTGCTGTTTACATTCCATGATACAAGTTCAAAAAATGCACTACAGCAATGTAATACTATTTTTGTTTTGTTTTGTTTGTCGTGTATTTGTTGTTACAAAAGGGATGCAACTGAATTTCAATGTTTATCCCTGTGCTGAATAATGACAATAAATGATTCTTGAATCTTTGAATCCTTAAATCCTTGAGTTTTTATGACATATTTCGACTTACTTTACAATGTCCTATTTTGACCTATATTATTTTTCAAAATACGATACAATTACATTTATTTCCTCTTTTAACATGATGTACCATGACTTATTTGCCTTTTTTTCCCGATATGCTATATTATGAGATAAAGAAATATTTCACAGTATGCTTTTTCTTTTAAACATTTTCTAATTATTATTGTATGACTTTTTTCAACATATGATACTATTAGTTTTTATCACATAGTGTCATATCAGAAAAAGTGCTATACTATGACCCTTTTATGCCTTATTTCGACATACTGTACTATTATTTTACTTCATATATTTTACTATGACATTTTTAGGACTTTTTCGATATGTTATAATATGACTTCTTTTGCCTTTTTTTGACATGCTATAGTATGACTTTTTTAAAATGCAATATTATGGCTTCTGCCTTTTTTTACATACTACAATATGACTTTTTCATGACATAATATACTGTGTCTTATTTTTTCTTTTTTTAACGTGCTACAGTATGATTTTGTCAGGACTTGTTTCGACATACTGTTATATGACTTTTTTTCGACATACTATACTATGTATTCTTTTTTGTTTTTTGACATACTACAGTATGACTTTTTCATTACTTATTTCAACATACTATACTATGATTTATTTTTTAGACATACTATACTATGACTTTTTTTCGACATACTGTACTATTTATTCCTTTTTCTTTTTTAACATACTACAGTAGGACTTTTTCATGACTTTTTACGACATACAATACTATGACTTTTTACTGTACTGTTATTTTATTTCACATACTATACTATGAGGTTTTTTCGACATACTATACCATGACTTTTTTTGACATACTATACTATGACTTCTTTTTTCTTTTTTTCGACAAATACTATACTATGACTTTTTTCGACATACTATACTATGACCTTTTTTGACTTACTATACTATGACTTTTTCCACAACATGCTATACTATGACTTCTTTTTTTGACATGCTACAGTATGACTTTTTCATGACTTTTTTTGACATGCTGATGACTTTTTACAACATACTATACTAAGACTTTTTTGACTTTTTTTTCGACATACTATACTATGACTTTTTTTCGACATACTATACTATGACTTTTTTTTTGACATACTATACTATGACTTTTTTGACTTTTTTTTTTTTTCGACATACTATACTATGACCTTTTTTACGACATACTATACTATGACTTTTTTTCGCATACTATACTATGACTTCTTTTTTTTCGACATACTATACCATGACTTTTTTTCGACATACTATACTATGACTTTTTTTTGACATGCTATACTATGACTTTTCTCTTTTTTCAACATACTATACTATGACTTTTTTCGACAAACTAAACTGTGACTTTTTTTCGACGTACTATACTATTGCTTCTTAGTTTGACAGGCTATAGTATGACTTTTTTTTGACATAATATACTATGACTTCTCTTTTCTTTTTTGATATGCTATAGTATGACTTTTTTGAGTTTTTACGACATACTATACTATGACTTTTTTGACTTTTTTTTCGACATACTATACTATGACTTTTTTTCGACATACTATACTATGACTTTTTTTGACTTTTTTTTTCGACATACTATACTATGACTTTTTTTTTGAACATACTATACTATGACTTTTTTTTTAACATACTATACTATGACTTCTTTTTTTGACATACTATACCATGACTTTTTTTCGACATACTATACTATGACTTTTTTTTGACATGCTATACTATGACTTTTCTCTTTTTTCAACATACTATACTATGACTTTTTTCGACAAACTAAACTGTGACTTTTTTTCGACGTACTATACTATTGCTTCTTTTTTTTGACATACTATAGTATGACTTTTTTTTTTTTTTGACATACTATACTATGACTTTTTTTTTTTTGACATACTATACTATGACTTTTTTTCGACATACTATACTATGACTTTTTTTTGACATGCTATACTATGACTTTTCTCTTTTTTTCGAACATACTATACTATGACTTTTTTTTGACAAACTAAACTGTGACTTTTTTTCGACATACTATACTATTGCTTCTTAGTTTGACATACTATAGTATGACTTTTTTTGACATAATATACTATGACTTCTCTTTTCTTTTTTGATATGCTACAGTATGACTTTTTCATGAGTTTTTACGACATACTATGACTTTTTTGACTTTTTTCGACATACTATACTATGACTTTTTTTCGACATACTATACTATGACTTTTTTTTCGACATACTATACTATGACTTTTTTGACTTTTTTTTCGACATACTATACTATGACCTTTTTTCGACTACTATACTATGACTTTTTTTTAACATACTATACTATGACTTCTTTTTTCGACATACTATACCATGACTTTTTTTCGACATACTATACTATGACTTTTTTTTGACATGCTATACTATGACTTTTTTCTTTTTTCAACATACTATACTATGACTTTTTTTTTGACAAACTAAACTGTGACTTTTTTTCGACATACTATACTATTGCTTCTTTTTGACATGCTATAGTATGACTTTTTTTGACATACTATACTATGACTTCTATTTTTTTTATTTTTTTGACATGCTACAGTATGACTTTTTCATGACTTTTTTTTCGACATACTATACTATGACTTTTTTTGACTTTTTTTTTTTATTTCGCATACTATACTATGACTTTTTTTTTTTCGACATACTATACTATGACTTTTTTTTAACATACTATACTATGACTTCTTTTTTCGACATACTATACTATGACTTTTTTTTGACATACTATACTATGACTTTTTTTAACATACTATACTATGACTTATTATTGACTTTTTCGACATACTATACTGACTTATTTTCGACATACTATACTATTGCTTCTTTTTTTGACATGCTATAGTATGACTTTTTCATGAGTTTTTACGACATGCTATACTATGACTTTTTTTCGACATACTGTGCTGTTATTTTATTTTTTTCGACATACTATACTATGACTTTTTTGACTTTTTTTTTCGACATACTATACTATGACTTTTTTTCGACATACTATACTATGACTTTTTTTCGACATACTATACCATGACTTTTTTCCGACATACTATACTATGACTTTTCCTCGACATGCTATACTATGACTTTTTTTCGACATACTATACTATGACTTCTTTTTTTGACATGCTACAGTATGACTTTTTCATGACTTTTTACAACATACTATACTATGACTTTTTTTGACACATACTATACTATGACTTTTTTTTTCGACATACTATACTATGACTTTTTTTCGACATTTACTATGACCTTTTTGACATTTTTTCGACATACTATACTATGACTTTTTTTTTTTTGACATACTATACTATGACTTTTTTTTTGACATACTATACTATGACCTTTTTTCGACATACTATATGACTATATACTATGACTTTTTTTTTCGACATACTATACTATGACTTTTTTTCGACATACTATACTATGACTTTTTTTCGACATACTATACTATGACTTTTTTTTGACATGCTATACTATGACTTTTCTCTTTTTTCAACATACTATACTATGACTTTTTTCGACAAACTAAACTGTGACTTTTTTTCGACGTACTATACTATTGCTTCTTATTTTGACAGGTTATAGTATGACTTTTTTTTGACATAATATACTATGACTTCTCTTTTCTTTTTTGATATGCTACAGTATGACTTTTTCATGAGTTTTTACGACATACTATACTATGACTTTTTGACTTTTTTTTCGACATACTATACTATGACTTTTTTGACTTTTTTTCGACATACTATACTATGACTTTTTTTTTCGACATACTATACTATGACTTTTTTTTTCGACATACTATACTATGACTTTTTTTTTTTACATACTATACTATGACTTTTTTTTAACATACTATACTATGACTTCTTTTTTCGACATACTATACCATGACTTTTTTTCGACAAACTAAAATGTGACTTTTTTTCGACATACTATACTATTGCTTCTTTTTTTGACATGCTATAGTATGACTTTTTCATGAGTTTTTACGACATGCTATACTATGTCTTTTTTTCGAGATACTGTGCTGTTATTTTATTTCGCATACTATACTATGACTTTTTTGACTTTTTTTCGACATACTATACTATGACTTTTTTTACTATACTTGAATTTTTTTTGACATACTATACTATGACTTTTTTTTTCGACATACTATACTATGACTTTTTTTCGACATACTATACTATGACTTTTTTTTTCGACATACTATACTATGACTTTTTTTTTGCTATACTATGACTTTTTTTCGACATACTATACTATGACTTCTTTTTTTGACATGCTACAGTATGACTTTTTCATGACTTTTTACAACATACTATACTAAGACTTTTTTGACTTTTTTTTCGACATACTATACTATGACTTTTTTTCGACATACTATACTATGACTTTTTTTCGACATACTATACTATGACTTTTTGACTTTTTTTCGACATACTATACTATGACCTTTTTTGACTTTTTTTCGACATACTATACTATGACCTTTTTTGACTTTTTTTAACATACTATACTATGACTTCTTTTTTTTTTTTTGACATACTATACTATGACTTTTTTCTTTTTTCGACATACTATACTATGACTTTTTTTGACATACTATACTATGACTTTTCTCTTTTTTCAACATACTATACTATGACTTTTTTCGACAAACTAAACTGTGACTTTTTTTCGACGTACTATACTATTGCTTCTTAGTTTGACAGGCTATAGTATGACTTTTTTTTGACATAATATACTATGACTTCTCTTTTCTTTTTTGATATGCTACAGTATGACTTTTTCATGAGTTTTTACGACATACTATGACTTTTTTGACTTTTTTTCGACATACTATACTATGACTTTTTTTTGACATACTATACTATGACTTTTTTTTTTTACATACTATACTATGACTTTTTTTTTCGACAAACTAAAATGTGACTTTTTTTCGACATACTATACTATTGCTTCTTTTTTTGACATGCTATAGTATGACTCTTTCATGACTTTTTACGACATGCTATACTATGTCTTTTTTACGACATACTGTGCTGTTATTTTATTTCGCATACTATACTATGACTTTTTTGACTTTTTTTCGACATACTATACTATGACTTTTTTTCGACATACTATACTATGACTTTTTTTCGACATACTATACTATGACTTTTTTCCGACATACTATACTATGACTTTTTTTTGCTATACTATGACTTTTTTTCGACATACTATACTATGACTTCTCTTTTCTTTTTTGATATGCTACAGTATGACTTCTTCATGACTTTTTACGACATACTATACTATGAGTTTTTTGACTTTTTTTTTTCGACATACATACTATACTATGACTTTTTTTTTTTCGACATACTATACTATGACTTTTTTTCGACATACTATACTATGACTTTTTTGACTTTTTTTCGACATACTATACTATGACTTTTTTGACTTTTTTTTAGACATACTATACTATGACCTTTTTGACTTTTTTTCGACATACTATACTATGACCTTTTTTGACTTTTTTTTAACATACTATACTATGACTTTTTTTCGACATACTATACTATGACTTTTTTTTTATACTATACTATACTATGACTTTTTTTTGACATACTATACCATGACTGACTTTTTTTTCGACATACTATACTATGACTTTTTTTTGACATGCTATACTATGACTTTTCTCTTTTTTCAACATACTATACTATGACTTTTTTCGACAAACTAAACTGTGACTTTTTTTCGACGTACTATACTATTGCTTCTTATTTTGACATGTTATAGTATGACTTTTTTTCGACATACTATACCATGACTTCTTTTTTTGACATGCTACAGTATGACTTTTTCATGACTTTTTACGACATGCTATACTATGACTTTTTTCGACATACTATACTATGACTTTTTTTTGACATACTATACTATGACTTTTTTTTAATACTATACTATGACTTTTTTTTTTTTTTTCGACATACTATACTATGACTTTTTTTCGACATACTATACTATGACTTTTTTTCGACATACTATACTATGACTTTTTTTTGACATACTATACCATGACTTTTTTTCGACAAACTAAAATGTGACTTTTTTTCGACATACTATACTATTGCTTCTTTTTTTGACATGCTATAGTATGACTTTTTCATGACTTTTTACGACATGCTATACTATGTCTTTTTTACGACATACTGTGCTGTTATTTTATTTCGCATACTATACTATGACTTTTTTGACTTTTTTTCGACATACTATACTATGACTTTTTTTTGACATACTATACTATGACTTTTTTTTGACATACTATACTATGACTTTTTTTTCGACATACTATACTATGACTTTTTTTTTGACATACTATACTATGACTTTTTTTTTTGACATGCTATACTATGACTTTTTTTTTTTCGACATACTATACTATGACTTCTTTTTTTGACATGCTATAGTATGACTTTTTCATGACTTTTTACAACATACTATACTATGACTTTTTTGACTTTTTTTTTCGACATACTATACTATGACTTTTTTTTCGACATACTATACTATGACTTTTTTTCGACATACTATACTATGACCTTTTTGACTTTTTTCGACATACTATACTATGACCTTTTTTGACTTTTTTTTTCGACAACTATACTATGACTTTTTTGACTTTTTTTTAACGACATACTATACTATGACTTTTTTTTTTTTTTTCGACATACTATACTATGACTTTTTTTCGACATACTATACTATGACTTTTTTTTTGACATACTATACTATGACTTTTTTTTTTTTCAACATACTATACTATGACTTTTTTCGACAAACTAAACTGTGACTTTTTTTTTGACATACTATACTATTGCTTCTTTTTGACATGCTATAGTATGACTTTTTTTCGATATACTATACTATGACTTCTTTTTTTGACATGCTATAGTATGACTTTTTTTGACTTTTTACGACATACTATACTATGACTTTTTTGACTTTTTTTCGACATACTATACTATGACTTTTTTTTCGACATACTATACTATGACTTTTTTTTCGACATACTATACTATGACTTTTTTTGACATACTATACTATGACTTCTTTTTTTGACATACTATACTATGACTTTTTTTTTCGACATACTATACTATGACTTTTTTTGACATACTATACTATGACTTTTTTTTGACATACTATACCATGACTTTTTTTCGACAAACTAAAATGTGACTTTTTTTCGACATACTATACTATTGCTTCTTTTTTTGACATGCTATAGTATGACTTTTTCATGAGTTTTTACGACATGCTATACTATGTCTTTTTTTCGACATACTGTGCTGTTATTTTATTTCGCATACTATACTATGACTTTTTTGACTTTTTTTCGACATACTATACTATGACTTTTTTTCGACATACTATACTATGACTTTTTTTTGACATACTATACTATGACTTTTTTCGACATACTATACTATGACTTTTTTTTCGACATACTATACTATGACTTTTTTTCGACATACTATACTATGACTTCTTTTTTTGACATGCTACAGTATGACTTTTTCATGACTTTTTACGACATACTATACTATGACTTTTTTGACTTTTTTTCAACATACTATACTATGACTTTTTTTCGACATACTATACTATGACTTTTTCGACATACTATACTATGACTTTTTTCGACATACTATACTATGACTTTTTTTTAACATACTATACTATGACTTTTTTTCGACATACTATTTTTTTTTGACATACTATACCATGACTTTTTTTCGACATACTATACTATGACTTTTTTTTCGACATACTATACTATGACTTTTTTATATATTTTTTTCGACATACTATACTATGACTTTTTTTTCGACAAACTAAACTGTGACTTTTTTTCGACATACTATACTATTGCTTCTTTTTTTGACATGCTATAGTATGACTTTTTTTCGACATACTATACTATGACTTCTCTTTTCTTTTTTGATATGCTACAGTATGACTTTTTCATGAGTTTTTACGACATACTATACTATGACTTTTTTGACTTTTTTTCGACATACTATACTATGACTTTTTTTCGACATACTATACTATGACTTTTTTTTTTTACATACTATACTATGACTTTTTTTTCGACATACTATACTATGACTTTTTTTTTAACATACTATACTATGACTTCTTTTTACGACATACTATACCATGACTTTTTTTCGACAAACTAAAATGTGACTTTTTTTCGACATACTATACTATTGCTTCTTTTTTTGACATGCTATAGTATGACTTTTTCATGACTTTTTACGACATGCTATACTATGTCTTTTTTTCGACATACTGTGCTGTTATTTTATTTCGCATACTATACTATGACTTTTTTGACTTTTTTTCGACATACTATACTATGACTTTTTTTCGACATACTATACTATGACTTTTTTTTTTTTTCGACATACTATACTATGACTTTTTTCCGACATACTATACTATGACTTTTTTTTTGACATGCTAAACTATGACTTTTTTTTCGACATACTATACTATTGACTTCTTTTTTTGACATGCTATAGTATCACTTTTTCATGACTTTTTACGACATACTATACTATGACTTTTTTGACTTTTTTTTAACATACTATACTATGACTTCTTTTTTCGACATACTATACTATGACTCTTTTTCGACATACTATACTATGACTTTTTTCTACTTTTTTTTGACATACTATACTATGACTTTTTTCGACATACTATACTATGACTTTTTTTTAACATACTATACTATGACTTTTTTTTCGACATACTATACTATGACTTTTTTTCGACATACTATACTATGACTTTTTTTTGACATACTATACTATGACTTTTTTTTTTTTCAACATACTATACTATGACTTTTTTTTTTTTTAAAACTAAAATGTGACTTTTTTTCGACATACTATACTATTGCTTCTTTTTTTGACATGCTATAGTATGACTTTTTTTTTTTCGACATACTATACTATGACTTTTTTTTGATGCTATAGTATGACTTTTTCATGAGTTTTTACGACATACTATACTATGACTTTTTTGACTTTTTTTCGACATACTATACCATGACTTTTTTTTAGACATACTATACTATGACTTTTTTTTTTTTTCGACATACTATACTATGACTTTTTTTTTCGACATACTATACTATGACTTTTTTTAACATACTATACTATGACTTTTTTTTCGACATACTATACTATGACCTTTTTTCCCACATACTATACTATGACTTTTTTTAACATACTATACTATGACTTTTTTTCGACAAACTAAAATGTGACTTTTTTTCGACATACTATACTATTGCTTCTTTTTTTGACATGCTATAGTATGACTTTTTCATGACTTTTTACGACATGCTATACTATGACTTTTTTTCGACATACTGTGCTGTTATTTTATTTCGCATACTATACTATGACTTTTTTGACTTTTTTTTCGACATACTATACTATGACTTTTTTTATTTTTTTCGACATACTATACTATGACGTTTTTTTTCGACATACTATACTATGACTTTTTTTTTCGACATACTATACTATGACTTTTTTTCGACATGCTATACTATGACTTTTTTTCGACATACTATACTATTGCTTCTTTTTTGACATGCTATAGTATGACTTTTTCATGACTTTTTACGACATACTATACTATGACTTTTTTGACTTTTTTTCGACATACTATACTATGACTTTTTTTCGACATACTATACTATGACTTTTTTTTTTTACATACTATACTATGACTTTTTGACTTTTTTTTACATACTATACTATGACTTTTTTACTATGACTTTTTTTAACATACTATACTATGACTTTTTTTTCGACATACTATACTATGACTTTTTTTTAACATACTATACTATGACTTCTTTTTTCGACATACTATACCATGACTTTTTTTCGACATACTATACTATGACTTTTTTTTCGACATACTATACTATGACTTTTTTTTCGACATACTATACTATGACTTTTTTTTTAACAAACTAAACTGTGACTTTTTTTCGACATACTATACTATTGACTTCTTTTTGACATACTATAGTATGACTTTTTTTTGACATACTATACTATGACTTTTTTTTTTTTTTGATGCTACAGTATGACTTTTTCATGACTTTTTTTTTGACATACTATACTATGACTTTTTTGACTTTTTTTTTTTCGACATACTATACTATACTTTTTTTCGACATACTATACTATGACTTTTTTTTAACATACTATACTATGACTTTTTTTTCGACATACTATACTATGACTTTTTTTTTTTTTCGACATACTATACTATGACTTTTTTTTCGACATACTATACTATGACTTTTTTTTGACATACTATACTATGACTTTTTTTTCAACATACTATACTATGACTTTTTTTTCGACAAACTAAAATGTGACTTTTTTTCGACATACTATACTATTGCTTCTTTTTTTGACATGCTATAGTATGACTTTTTCATGAGTTTTTACGACATGCTATACTATGTCTTTTTTTCGACATACTGTGCTGTTATTTTATTTCGCATACTATACTATGACTTTTTTGACTTTTTTCGACATACTATACTATGACTTTTTTTTCCGACATACTATACTATGACTTTTTTTTCGACATACTATACTATGACTTTTTTCGACATACTATACTATGACTTTTTTGACTTTTTACGACATGCTATACTATGACTTTTTTTCGACATACTATACTATTGCTTCTTTTTTTGACATGCTATAGTATGACTTTTTCATGACTTTTTACAACATGCTATACTATGACTTTTTTGACTTTTTTTTCGACATACTATACTATGACTTTTTTTCGACATACTATACTATGACTTTTTTTCGACATACTATACTATGACTTTTTGACTTTTTTTCGACATACTATACTATGACTTTTTTGACTTTTTTTTGACATACTATACTATGACTTTTTTTTGACATACTATACTATGACTTTTTTTTTGACATACTATACTATGACTTTTTTTTTCGACATACTATACCATGACTTTTTTTTTTTTCGACATACTATACTATGACTTTTTTTTTGACATGCTATAGTATGACTTTTCATGACTTTTTTTCACATACTATACTATGACTTTTTTTCGACATACTATACTATGACCTTTTTTCGACAAACTAAACTGTGACTTTTTTTCGACATACTATACTATTGACTTCTTTTTGACATGCTATAGTATGACTTTTTTTGACATAATATACTATGACTTCTCTTTTCTTTTTTGATATGCTACAGTATGACTTTTTCATGAGTTTTTACGACATACTATACTATGACTTTTTGACTTTTTTTCGACATACTATACTATGACTTTTTTTCGACATACTATGACTTTTTTTTAACATACTATACTATGACTTTTTTTTCCACATACTATACTATGACTTTTTTTCGACATACTATACTATGACTTTTTTTTAACATACTATACTATGACTTCTTTTTTTTACATACTATACCATGACTTTTTTTTTTGACAAACTAAAATGTGACTTTTTTTCGACATACTATACTATTGCTTCTTTTTCGACATGCTATAGTATGACTTTTTCATGAGTTTTTACGACATGCTATACTATGTCTTTTTTTCGAGATACTGTGCTGTTATTTTATTTCGCATACTATACTATGACTTTTTTGACTTTTTTCGACATACTATACTATGACTTTTTTTTGACATACTATACTATGACTTTTTTTCGACATACTATACTATGACTTTTTTTTTGACATACTATACTATGACTTTTTTTCGACATGCTATACTATGACTTTTTTTCGACATACTATACTATGACTTCTTTTTTGACATGCTATAGTATGACTTTTTCATGACTTTTTACAACATACTATACTAAGACTTTTTTGACTTTTTTTCGACATACTATACTATGACTTTTTTTCGACATACTATACTATGACTTTTTTTTTTTCGACATACTATACTATGACTTTTTGACTTTTTTTTCGACATACTATACTATGACTTTTTTTCGACATACTATACTATGACTTTTTTTCGACATACTATACTATGACTTCTTTTTTTCGACATACTATACCATGACTTTTTTTCGACAAACTAAAATGTGACTTTTTTTCGACATACTATACTATTGCTTCTTTTTTTCGACATACTATACTATGACCTTTTTGACTTTTTTTCGACATACTATACTATGACTTTTTTGACTTTTTTTTTTTTATACTATACTATGACTTTTTCGACATACTATACTATGACTTTTTTTTTTTTGACATACTATACTATGACTTTTTTTTTTTAACATACTATACCATGACTTTTTTTTTTTGCATACTATACTATGACTTTTTTTCGACATACTATACTATGACTTTTTTCGACATACTATACTATGACTTTTTTTCGACATACTATACTATGACCTTTTTTTCGACATACTATACTATGACTTCTTTTTTTGACATGCTACAGTATGACTTTTTCATGACTTTTTTTTCAACATACTATACTAAGACTTTTTTGACTTTTTTTTCGACATACTATACTATGACTTTTTTTCGACATACTATACTATGACTTCTTTTTTTTTACGACATGCTACAGTATGACTTTTTTTTCGACATGACTTTTTTTTTGACATACTATACTATGACCTTTTTGACTTTTCTTCGACATACTATACCATGACTTTTTTTCGACATACTATACTATGACTTTTTTTAACATACTATACTATGACTTTTTTTTCGACATACTATACCATGACTTTTTTTCGACAAACTAAAATGTGACTTTTTTTCGACATACTATACTATTGCTTCTTTTTTCGACATACTATACTATGACTTTTTTTCGACATACTATACTATGACCTTTTTTTACTTTTTTTCGACATACTATACTATGACCTTTTTTCGACGTACTATACAATGACTTTTTTTTTTTTTGACATATACTATACTATGACTTTTTTTTTTCGACATACTATACCATGACTTTTTTTTTGACATACTATACTATGACTTTTTTTCGACATACTATACTATGAATTTTTTTCGACATACTATACTATGACTTTTTTTCGACATACTATACTATGAATTTTTTTCGACATACTATACTATGACTTCTTTTTTTGACATGCTACAGTATGACTTTTTCATGACTTTTTTTTTACATACTATACTATGACTTTTTTGACTTTTTTTCGACATACTATACTATGACTTTTTTTCGACATACTATACTATGACTTTTTTTGACATGCTACAGTATGACTTTTTCATGACTTTTTACACATACTATACTAAGACTTTTTTGACTTTTTTTTTCGACATACTATACTATGACTTTTTTTTTTGACATACTATACTATGACTTTTTTTCGACATACTATACTATGACATTTTATACTTTTTTTCGACATACTATACTATGACTTTTTTGACTTTTTTTTAACATACTATACTATGACTTCTTTTTTCGACATACTATACCATGACTTTTTTTCGACATACTATACTATGACTTTTTTTTGACATACTATACTATGACTTTTCTCTTTTTTCAACATACTATACTATGACTTTTTTCGACAAACTAAACTGTGACTTTTTTTTTTACATACTATACTATTGCTTCTTTTTGACAGGCTATAGTATGACTTTTTTTGACATACTATACTATGACTTTTTTTTTGATACTATACAGTATGACTTTTTTTTCGATGACTTTTTTCATACTATACTATGACTTTTTTTCGACATACTATACTATGACTTTGACTTTTTTTCGACATACTATACTATGACTTTTTTTTCGACATACTATACTGACTTTTTTGACTTTTTTTTGACATACTATACTATGACTTTTTTTAACATACTATACTATGACTTCTTTTTTCGACATACTATACTATGACTTTTTTTCGACATACTATACTATGACTTTTTTTTTTTTTTTTTCATACTATACTATGACTTTTTTTTCGACATACTATACCATGACTTTTTTCGACAAACTAAAATGTGACTTTTTTTCGACATACTATACTCTTGCTTCTTTTTTTGATATGCTATAGTATGACTTTTTCATGAGTTTTTACAACATGCTATACTATGACTTTTTTTCGACATACTGTGCTGTTATTACTATTTTTTTTCGCATACTATACTATGACTTCTTTTTTCGACATACTATACTATGACTTTTTTTCGACATACTATACTATGACTTTTTTTCGACATACTATACTATGACTTTTTTTTAACATACTATACTATGACTTCTTTTTTCGACATACTATACCATGACTTTTTTTCGACAAACTAAAATGTGACTTTTTTTCGACATACTATACTATTGCTTCTTTTTTTGACATGCTATACTATGACTTTTTTGACTTTTTTCGACATACTATACTATGACTTTTTTGACATTTTTTTTTTTTTCGACATACTATACTATGACTTTTTTTTTTTCGACATACTGTACTATGACTTTTTTTTGACATACTATACTATGACTTTTTTTCGACATACTATACTATGACTTTTTTTTTCGACATACTATACTATGACTTTTTTTCGACAAACTAAACTGTGACTTTTTTTCGACATACTATACTATGACTTATTTTTTTGACATGCTACAGTATGACTTTTTCATGACTTTTTACGACATACTATACTATGACTTTTATACTATGACTTTTTTTCGACATACTATACTATGACTTTTTCTCGACATACTATACTATGACCTTTTTGACTTTTTTTCGACATACTATACTATGACTTTTTTTACTATACTATGACTTTTTTTGACGACATACTATACTATGACCTTTTTTGACATACTATACTATGACTTTTTTTTAACATACTATACTATGACTTTTTTTTCAACATACTATACCATGACTTTTTTCGACATACTATACTATGACTTTTTTTTTGACATGCTATACTATGACTTTTTTCGACATACTATACTGACTTTTTTTCGACAAACTAAACTGTGACTTTTTTTCGACATACTATACTATGACTTTTTTTGACATACTATAGTATGACTTTTTTTCGACATACTATACTATGACTTTTTTTTGACATACTATACTATGACTTTTCTTTGACATACTATACTATGACTTTTTTTTGACATACTATACTATGACTTTTTTTCGACATACTATACCATGACTTTTTTTTTTTCGACATACTATACTATGACTTCTTTTTTCGACATACTATACCATGACTTTTTTTCGACAAACTAAAATGTGACTTTTTTTGACATACTATACTATTGCTTCTTTTTTTGACATGCTATAGTATGACTTTTTCATGACTTTTTACGACATGCTATACTATGTCTTTTTTTCGACATACTGTGCTGTTATTTTATTTCGCATACTATACTATGACTTTTTTTTGACATACTATACTATGACTTTTTTTCGACATACTATACTATGACTTTTTTTCGACATACTATACTATGACCTTTTTTGACTTTTTTTCGACATACTATACTATGACTTTTTTTCGACATACTATACTATGACTTTTTTTTTCGACATACTATACTATGAACTTTTTTTGACATACTATACTTTGACTTTTTTTCGACATACTATACCATGACTTTTTTCCGACATACTATACTATGACTTTTTTCGACATGCTATACTATGACTTTTTTTCGACATACTATACTATGACTTCTTTTTTTGACATGCTACAGTATGACTTTTTCATGACTTTTTACAACATACTATACTAAGACTTTTTTGACTTTTTTTTCGACATACTATACTATGACTTTTTTTCGACATACTATACTATGACTTTTTTTCTGACATACTATACTATGACCTTTTTGACTTTTTTTCGACATACTATACTATGACCTTTTTTGACTTTTTTTTAACATACTATACTATGACTTCTTTTTTCGACATACTATACCATGACTTTTTTTCGACATACTATACTATGACTTTTTTTGACATGCTATAGTATGACTTTTTTCGACATACTATACCATGACTTCTTTTTTCTTTTTTTGACATGCTGCAGTATGACTTTTTCATGAGTTTTTCCGACATACTATACTATGACTTTTTTCGACATACTATACTATGACTTTTTTTTGACATACTATACTATGACTTTTTTCGACATACTATACTATGAATTTTCCTCGACATGCTCTACTATTACTTTTTTTGATATACTATACTGACTTTTTTTCGACATACTATACTATGACTTTTTTTTGACATACTATACTATGACTTCTTTTTTCGACATACTATACTATGACTTTTTTTTTTTTTCGACATGCTACAGTATGACTTTTTCATGACTTTTTACAACATACTATACTATACTTTTTTGACTTTTTTTTCGACATACTATACTATGACTTTTTTTCGACATACTATACTATGACTTTTTTTCGACATACTATACTATGACTTTTTTTTTTGACATGCTACAGTATGACTTCTTCATGACTTTTTACGACATACTATACTATGACTTTTTTGACTTTCTTTCGACATACTATACGATGACTTTTTTTTTTTTGATACTATACTATGACTTTTTTTTTTTTTCGACATACTATACTATGACTTTTTGACTTTTTTTCGACATACTATACTATGAATTTTTTTTTTTGACATACTATACTATGACTTTTTTTTTTTGACATACTATACTATGACTTTTTCATGAGATTTTTTCGACATACTATACTTTGACTTTTTTTTCGACATACTATACCATGACTTTTTTCCGACATACTATACTATGACTTTTTTTCGACATACTATACTATGACTTTTTTTTTTACGACATACTATACTATGACTTCTTTTTTTTTGACATGCTACAGTATGACTTTTTCATGACTTTTTACAACATACTATACTATGACTTTTTTGACTTTTTTTTTTTCGACATACTATACTATGACTTTTTTTCGACATACTATACTATGACTTTTTTTTCGACATACTATACTATGACTTTTTTTGACATACTATACTATGACTTTTTTTCGACATACTATGACTTCTTTTTTTGACATGCTACAGTATGACTTTTTCTCGACATACTATACTATCACTTTTTTTCGACAAACTAAACTGACTTGTTTTCGACATACTATACTATTGCTTCTTTTTTTGACATGCCATAGTATCACTTTTTCATGAGTTTTTACGACATGCTATAATATGACCTTTTTTCGACATACTGTGCTGTTATTTTATTTCGCATGCTGTGACTTTTTTTTTACATACTATACCATGACTTTTTTTCGACAAACTAAACTGACTTTTTTTCGACATACTATACTATTGCTTCTTTTTTTGACATGCTATAGTATGACTTTTTTTCGACATACTATTCTATGACTTTTTCTCGACATACTATACTATTCTTGTTTTTTTTGTTTCTTTTAAATTCCACACAGTGTAATAAAATAACTCATTGTATAGCCTTCAGGTAGTCATATATAGTCAATCATGTTCATCTCATTCACATTTTACAAGTCCAGAATATCATATTTGACATAAGTGAAGAACAAGTTCCTTGCCATACCGCCCTGCTTTCCTTTTATTTCAGACTGTTTTTCTTTCAGTTTGCAGACCTTCAATTTACACAATCTTATTTCATTTGTTTGCTAATTATAACCATGCGTTATCCTCCAAGCTTCTCTGTAAGATAAATATACCCCAAGGGACAACAGAGTTCTGACCTTGTTCATGTTGCGTCTCTTGTAGCATAATAATTGGCAACAGGCTGCTTTAACTCCTAAAGGGAACTTGTAAATGCATGATTTGTCTGTGTGCCTGCATATACAGATTAAAGGGTTGTTTTATGAGGAAATAGACAATATTACAGTTGTTTTTCATGGTCTAGTTTTTATTGTTGGGTAAAATGACAAGCGTGTTTTCGCTATATAAATAACAATCACATGAAGGAACATACAAGACATGGCTATGTGGAGGTGAAAGCATTGATCACAATGTGCTTGGGGTACAAGATGTTGATCATGACAAATGTGTGTTTTTGTTTTCATATCTTAAAAAGGAGTGTGCTGATTATGAACTGGAACTGCGTGAATCTGTACATTGAATGGGAAACTAATGGAGTCACAGTCAGTCGCTTTGTACAGAACATAGAGAGAAAAGGTCAGAGGTCATCATCATCAATACATTTGGGTTTAAAGGTTGGCAAAAAATGTGACCAGGGAGAGAAAATAAAATCAAAATATATACGAGTAAGATTTAACAGGAAAGACGGAATGACTTTATCTAATCTGTACATGTCAAAAGTCCTTACTAAATTTGAGATACAGTTGCCCATTGTGATTTACAGAGTCATCGAGTGCTAGTGTGAAAATGCATAGAAATGTGTCCAGCTTGTAAACTGATCATTGACTTACCAGCTACTTGTCTACTTCAGGAGCATTCAGAAAGAGTTGTTTGCCTTATTCAAAGCCTCAAAGACCCTCTACACAATACAATTACCACACTCCATAGTGTGCTAGCTCATCATTACTTCACATTAAAACACATTCATTTAAAACTTGCTGTCAAACAGAGCAGACAATGCATGTTTTTCAGTAGTTTCAGTACTCTATTACACTTCAGGATGCTTTTCATATCTTTTTTTGGTCCAGGGATATTAAAGTCATGATTTTCTTCACACACAAGTGCTCTATTGACTCATTGCTAAGGAACATTTTGAAATACTTCAAATTTCACAATGTGTAGTGTATAAAGCTGGTATAATTTAACTAACATTGCCACTGACTTTCATTTTTCTGCTTGGGACTAAAAAGGGAAAAACAATATAGATATCATTCAAAACCGTCCAAACGCTCTTTCGGATTTTGGATCAAAGGTTACCGAGCGTAATGAAACACTCAGTCCCTCGGTCTCCACTTCAAACAGGATGGGATCACAGCAAGGGCTCATTTTAATTAGACTGAATCGGCCGTGTTGGACGAACGGATAGACGAGAGCAGTAGATTTGTGAGGAACCACGCTCACCACAAATGGAGGGGGTCAAGGGAGGTGGTGTAGTTTGCAGTCACACTGGGAATAATTACACTAATTCCTCTGATGGAAGGGAATTTTCCTTGAAGGCACAGGAAAAAGTTTGGGATGGCTAAACTTAAATTTTAAGAGTTAATCAGGAGTTATACAGTATATATATATATATTTATATTTATTTCTGCCAAATCACTTAAATATTAGTTTTAGCATTCTCACACACTGAATACAACCAATTATGTAAAGTTTCACATATTAACAGATTCATACCAATTTTCCTGAAAAAGATTACCAGCAAGCAACTTTATATTGATATAAACGTGAATCACCCAGTGGAAAAAAATGATTTAACTTGGCTTTCAGACAATATCAACAAATTACTCCCTTACTTGTATATTGTATGTTTTGGATCACAGTCCCTCATCCAATGGACTTACAAATGGTCAATTTGGTTTCTGAATCTGTGGTATTCACTACCGCGTTCCCACAAAATTAACAACTTTGCAACAGAATTAAGTGCAACAGTACCTTTGAGAAAACGAAAGCTCATAGGGTCTTGATGTTACAACCTAAGACTCCCCAACCCACACCACCACGTTGCCTTTGAGGACATCAGTGATCTCACAGTTGAGCTTGTTGAGCCTTCCGTCCAGGATGAAGAGGGACTCTCTGGACGGGGTCATGAGGTACTGTCCGAACAGTCCGCTGCCCGCCATTACCCTGTTCCTACTGCTCCACGGCCACTCAAATGACTTGGTGGACTCTTTCAAGCTCTTGATCATCTTCACTTTGCCGGTGCGCAGCTCCACAAACAGAGCGTCTGTTTGACGACCGGAGCTGCCGAACACGTTGTACTGGTGGACCTCGGTGAAGGAGCGCTGGAAGGCCAGATCAGAAAGGTGGAGGTTAGTGTGGATGTCAAAGGGCTCCTGGATTTCTCCCCGATCTGAAATCATCTGGATCCTCATCAGGCCGTCGCCATCATCGACAGTGACCAAGTAGTGGCCGTCCGGAGACACGTACGGAGTGCCGGTGACATCGCGGTTTTGGCCGATCACACTATCTGTTACACTGTCCAAGATGAGCTGTGGCTGCGTGGCGCCAGTGGAGTCAGGCCTGCAATTGACAAAGTAGTAGCCGCCTAGATGGGTGTAGGTTACAGACTTGGGGATGCAGTTATACTCCCGTAAGCTGATGTTTTTCACATAGGACGTGGTCTCCAGGTCGATCTTGTGGAGGACAGGCTCATTTCGGTGAAGGATGAGCCCAAATCTGTAGACAATAGAAAAACAAAGCAATTGCTTTAATCAATAACACATTTTGTCTTTGTGTAAACCTAAAATTATGACAGATTTTTAGTCACGTCAGTGGCGTGGCTCTATCGATGGCAATGTCAGTTGGTTGGTCTCCACCTTGGTCCAGACTGAAGTATCTTAAAAACTATTGGATGGATTGACATGAAATTTTGTTGAAATTGTATGTAGTCTCTCACAGTAGCTAAAAATGAGTACACCAGAAGTTGATAAAAAGCACTCCACCCTTTTTTTTAGATGTTTAGACATCAAGACATCGTATACATGCCGTGCAAAAGTAATTTTAAAAGGTAATTTAATCATGCTTTGTGTCTGATAAATCATTATTTTAAGTCAGGAATGTGCCAGTTAAGTGTTGTGATTCTTTTTTTGTTTCCAAAGCTCATTCATTCTGAAGCAGCAAGTGATAACATCTTAAAGTAAAGCAGCGCAATCCAAATATCAAAATGCATCAACATGAAATAAGAAATGGAAATTGATTTGTAGCAGGTAATAGTGATAATGGTTGGACTGGCAATATTTTTGAAGAAATGTTCAGGAGAAAAAAAAAAAGATTGCTGAGGGATCCACTTAACCACTTCAACAGCCAAATTCTGGTCTCTGACAATCCTTCTATTGGCAGCCTAGCATCATCTACACTTCCCTCTAACAGAATTATTGCAGTTTTAGATGTGGACATGGATCAGTGAAAACACTATTATAAAAACCCAAGAAGTATGTTAATGGCACATTACATTTTAACAGCTGAACAACGAAAGGGGGAATATGCAAGCAGCTGACAGGCCTCAATTAAATGTGAACACCAGCTGATCGATGCTGACAGGCTATTGAAGCTTGCTGCCATTTATCATCTATCATGCCATTTTAACACCAAGCTGTCTGTTTCGGCGAACAGAAAATGGTTGTTTGAAAGCCACGGAGCACATTATCATTGCTGTGGGGGAATCATTGATCCAGATATCGTTCTGACCACTGTCTCCAGGCAAAATGATTTATTTTGGTTTGTTTCTAAAGAGTAAAGACTTTACAGAATAAGACGTTAAACGATCTATAACATATGTCAGGCAGACATTGTTCAGATTAAGACAACTTTTTAACCTTGACTGGTCGCTTCAAACTTTTATTTCTTAGAATTGCTCCAGAATGGTTGATGTTTGATAGCTGCTGGACAGTCTGGTGTCAGAAAGTTTGGTTGGTTTTCTTTCAGTTTGAGTAGTTCTGGGATCAGATATCCCGCATGGTTGCTTTTAAGAGACCTGTTGTAAACTGTAGTGAGCTTGTTCTAACATTATTGGAGTGCTATTTCACATTTTGTAACTACCTGTAGACTTGACTTGACATTAAATACAATCCATAACAAAAAATATGTTCAGTTGTTGACAGGTAAAATGGTAACATTGGTCTGTAAATGATCAGTAGTTGGAGGCAAATGGTTTCAGGTTTAAACTGAACAGTACATTTAAACCAATTTCTCTCTAAATTCTCACTTCTTGGAGCATTTTCTTTTTTTAAAGTAGGATTAAGAGCCTGATTAGTGTCACAGTGCTTTCTTTAAATTTACACATTTAGTCTCACGGAGCCCATTTCGTTGGTTGGACATTCATGCCTCAGATTTAAATGTATGTTATATTTAACATCCCTTAAGCTTGACAGACACTATATATTTTTTAGACTTGACAGTGAAAACTGTTGTCCACATCTTCACAGTTTTCTTTTTTGGTTCAAAAAGATAAAATAATGCTACCTTTCTCTTTTCATGTTGTCTTAGTGTAGAAAAAATGTAGTGGAACCATCGATGGACAATCGCGGTCATGGGCTTTGTGGTAACATTCAGTGTGAACACAGAATGTGAACGTTTTGGCTGTGCAGAAAGGCAGAATAAAATCTGCTGTGTTAGGTAAATAATACAAAAATATATAGTGTCTGTCAAGCTTAAGGGATGTTAAATATAACATACATTTAAATCTGAGGCATGAATGTCCAACCAACGAAATGGGCTCCGTGAGACTAAATGTGTAAATTTAAAGAAAGCACTGTGACACTAATCAGGCTCTTAATCCTACTTTAAAAAAAGAAAATGCTCCAAGAAGTGAGAATTTAGAGAGAAATTGGTTTAAATGTACTGTTCAGTTTAAACCTGAAACCATTTGCCTCCAACTACTGATCATTTACAGACCAATGTTACCATTTTACCTGTCAACAACTGAACATATTTTCTGTTATGGATTGTATTTAATCTGTTGTGACAGATCAATTAGTAGTTGACATAAAACTGTGTTATTTTGGAAACACGCTTGGTAGCTGAAGGTCATTGGTGCAATTAAAAGATTATCATATTGAAAATATTATTTTCACCAACAGCAAAACTAGAACAAAAACATGTATGATAAATGAATAATCAAACAATGTTTGATCTGCTCTGATGTGAACACAGCTGCGTTGTGTTATTGGCACACCCAGATTGCTCTCAGCCAAACTGACAGCTGTTCTTTGTCGTTTGTACCAATGATTAATGCATTAAAGATTCTCCCTGGTTCTGCACAACAGTGATATGTTTAACTAAAGCTATTGCGCATTTTATCATTTTATCTTCATGTCAATATTTGCAGTTTAAGAAATCACTCGGTCTCAACCCTTTGCTCTGCCGTTCAGTTAAAGATCCTGAGGGCAAAATTCATGAACAGGGAAGAGAACAATGAACGCTGCACGGTAAAAGATATCTATAACACAGCAATTCTTGTTCAGCCATCCTCCAGCGCAAAAACATTGAATCAACATCTCGCTCGGCTTGTTCTGCCAAAAGGCAGTCTGTGCGGAAAACATAGGTGCGGGCAGCCTGAGCTTCAGGGTGCTGTAGATGTGGGTAAGAATAAGAAATAACAGCTTTTTTTTTGCTGACATGCAGAGCTGGCTGACTGTAAGTCGATGGTTTAATGAATGACAGCCCCCAGAAGTTCCTGCTTGCTTTATAGTAGCTGCTGAGGGAATCCCCAAGTCATCAAACAACCCCGAGAAGCTGCTGAATATATGTCGGCATTTTGCACACTGCTCATGTTGCTAAATCGACTAATCAATGCTGCGTTCTAGCCAACAGACCATTGGCTTTCTCCTAACAGATATACAGAAGACTACTTCAGTCTACTAGTTAACCAGAAGCTGAAGTATGAGTTTGTAACAAAACCACTGTACATGGAGAGCCACCTGTGTCTCAATGTGGTCTGTCCTTCTGCTTTCAGATAAAAGTAGCAAAAGCACATCATGAATTTAGGGAGGTATACAAAATATTAGTAACACTTGTATAAATATGATGCAATATAATTCACCACCGCTATAAACTATCCCTTAATTCTGCACATTTACATTTCTTATTACTTTTATTATGACTATATGTAAATCAGCATACATTTTTCAACCATCAGTAACTTTTGTACATGGTATACTCTGTTTTATTAACCCCTGGAATATAAATTGTTGTATTAATCAATTGTGGGCAATATTGCAAATCAATTATCAGGACTACTTTATTGGAATATTTTTGCATCAATGTGATTAAGTACCTTCATTTTTCAGCAATTTTTTTTTCTTTTCAAATGTTAATATGTCAAAATGTACGTTATAATAATATCACAATATAAAGTGATAAGTGCTGAATCAAGCATTTGATTCATTATTTAGTCATTGACAGAAAATGTATCAGCAACAATATTGATCTGCATTCCCAAATCTTCTTTCCTTGTAAAACGACGGACAGTGGGTTGAATAAAACAAGCGATATGAGGTCACTTGGGGGCTCTAGTAAATTGCGACAGACTTTTTTCAATATTTTCCGACTATTCACATCCTCAGACTAATCGATAATAAAGATTAGAGCTGCAATGCTTAGTTGACATTACTAAAGTAAAAATATTTGATGGTTCTAGCTTCTTCTAGACCGAACGATTACTTGAGAAAATTGGCACAAAAGAAATATGAGTTGCGTCTCTGAAAACACTAAAACATTATAGCCCCGTAAACAATATTCATAGAAAGAGGACCTGGCAAGAAAAATAACATACAGTAAGCTTATTTTTAAGAGCATCAAAAATGATGAGCAACTACTCAGTTAAGAAAGCAATTTTCAAACACTGAGAACACACTTTCCTGCAATCTTTCCTGCAGGTCTCAGTGGATCTAATTACAGCTGTGCCAGCAAACCCACCAACCCCACCCACAACACACACACACACACACACACATTGGACTGCTCACTCCACCGCACCAGGGGGCTGTTAACATCCTGAAATCCTCCAGACCTCCTGCTTGTTCCTGGCCTCTCCCTGACATTAGCCAAGCGTTTGGGACCAGCTTTTCTGTGCTCAAGTTAAGCCTGAATGTGACAACCGCTCGTGACTTGTAAGAAACCACAGCAGCATGTCTGTGTGCTTTCTTGTTAATTAACTCAAATGTGAGAGAGGAGGTCAGGTGCCAATTGCCCCCCCTCTGGACACGTAGTTTAATGCAGAATACACATTTTATCTTGAAAACCCATAAACAATAATTAATAACCATTCCTAGGCCAGGTGTGCTAATGACTTAAATGATTACTGTTATTAGAGAAGAACCAGTTTATGTGAGCATTCGCCACAAAGAATAGAGAATTACAGCATCGGTTGCGAGAGGGCAGGAGTTGTGATTGAAACGCTTTCTTTCTGATTTGTCTCAGATATTGTCAAAGAGAAAAAGTCAGCAGCTCTACACATATATAGCTTTTCTAAAGTTCAGCACGGCCGTGTGTGCAGATTTAAAGAAGGAGCACACGCCAACCTGAACCGCATTTAAATGAGGTTGAGCTGGGTTAAAGCTGCATTTACTTACCATTCTGGGCGCTTAGCAACATAATTACACTGCCTACCCTCGTTTCAGAAACATAGCTAGAAAAAAGAAAACTGAACACATTTCATTTTTTAGACCAAATTAACTAATGGAAAAATAACAATTTGTCTGTAGTCTCTTTCACTTTATGGACAAAAGATCAGGTATATGATCCCATCTATCCACAACAGTTCTATACATTTAAGGTTGTTGTGACATTTGAACCTTCTTTCTCTGTGCCAACACTAGAGTTTTCTCAGAAAAAGCATGCCTCTCCCTGACCAAACTAACTTCTGATGGCATAATGATAGAATGTAGCTTGTAGTCAAAGTTAATGGAAATGTTATCAATTTGTTGCGATAACATTAAGAAGGTCTAGAAGAGCTGCACAATTAAATGATTCTATCCTCGTTGTAGTTAGCAAAGGGCTAACCTGATGTTAGGCGGCTCCAGATGGCACATGCTCAAAAGTGGCATGCAGCAGTGCGATGGCTCTCATATGTAGTGTACATATGTAGTCTACTGTCAGCAACCAGACCTGTTCTGATAATAAATAATTGTATATTATAAACCACATATAACCATCTGGTTTCTTTTGTATTCTGTTCAAAGGAGAATACTCTAAAAACTTTTAACCTTACTGAATAGATGTAGATGTGAAATGCAATGTCAACACAAGTGTCCTCTATAATAATGCATTTTTAAAAAAATACATTAATATTGTGCTGATTATTAGCGTTGATCAATATAAAAAAAACCATATTGTGATAACATTTTTGGCAGTATCGTCCAGACTGGTCTTGGACTTTGTTAAGGTAACTCTGCCAACCCTGCTGGGTCTATTTGGGGGAAAGGGTTGTTCATCACTTAAAGACTGCCAATATAGCTTTTGTTTCTGTGATACTTTGTCAAGCAATTTGACTTATTTTAAGTATATTTACATTTTTTCTCAAGAACATGCTTATATTTTGATCAGTATTTATATTGCCAATACTTACTGGCAGAACCACAAGACTGATCTTAAAGTAATAAAAAATGTGTCAGTTATTGTTGATTAACTTTTGGATTCATAGACTCAGATATAAAAAGTTAATTCCACAGATGATGTAACGACGGTTTATTTTTAGAACAATTTCAGGTGATCCACTAAAGTCTCCTCTGCAGCACCGATGACCACTGGGCCTCTCCCCAAAAGGCTCCCTTATCACATTAACACTCAAGCACACACTCTCTTTCACACGAAATGCCCATCCAAATCATTATTGCAGCATTGAGTCTAGGGAGAAAAAGTGAATGAAATGCCAATGGGCTGAATGTAATTTGCGAATCAATTTGCATTAGGAGCGTTCTTGGATCATACTGGACGCACCTGATGTGGTTAATGATGAGGCTTGAGGCGGGAATGAAGAAGTCGTCCACCTTGTCGAAGCGTCTGCCGATCGGCTGTGTGTGAACGGTATGGTGGGAGACTCGTCCACTGGCCTGATTGATCACCTGGTGAACACCAACGAAGAAGAAGTTAAGTGTCAAGCATGAGCTCTGTGCTGCTGGTTTCTACTCGTTTAAGTCTGGAACTCTTACTTATTGGAAGCTTACAACCAAAAGGAGGTAATACTTGTAATTCATGCTTTATTTTTCTTGTAAATTAATGTTTTTAATCCATAAGAACAGTGTAATAAACAAAAAAAATATCACTCAATATGTTGCTATCATGGTGCATTGATTTGAGACAGAAGCCTTCAGCTTCTTCTCTTACTGCTGAGATGCTCGAGCTTCTCAGTGGGAGGTGATGTGTGCCGTTGTCACCGGTGTCTAAATAATACTTGTGCATCCATGAAAGCGGGCAGACATGTGCTTGTGTGTAGGCGGGGTTTGCTTTGATTGTGCCACAATGCACAAAGCGAATTGCCACAGACCAAACCCCGCATTATGAATTTCTTTGCAGGCGATTATGAGCAAGATCTTCAAGCAAGTAAAACCACTCAACACTCGAGCTGAATCAAGTCGACTCTCAGAGGAAACAAAAGCTACTCTTAAAATAAATTATCATTTCATTACATTGATTCTATTTGCAGCGTGATCTTCGTGGTGACATTCGGTGTTATCAGTATGTATTTGGACGGTGATACATTTTGCTTGGGGTCTCTACTCCAGCAAAACATCCATATCAAGTGAAAATGAGAGGATTGAATATATTATACTATTCACCTTACATGGATGTGACTGGGGTCACACAAGTCAATATGTCATGTCGATATAAGCTTATTGTAGATTCCATAAATTCTCCTTTATTTACCTCAGTGCCAAACAGAATGAGGCATTTATTTCTAATTACCCCTGTTCCCCAGTTAATGCAAACTCAAAACTTCCTCCATGTGTAGTTGATGTCTTGTTAATTCAGTATAATATCCATTTCACCAGCAAAATGCCATTTGTAAAGCAAGAGTCAGGTCAGGCATTTTGCCTTTCCCACCCGGAATATACAATGAATGGAACTTGAAACTTCCTCCACAATTTTCGCATCATACATCTTGTGTGTGTACAGATGAGCTGTCAATGTGAAAACTAAAATGACCACCTTGCGGTTGAATGCCTCTGCCAACCAGTCAAGTTTCGGTTTTCCAAAATGTCATCATTTTATCCTATTAGGTATTTTTGTGAAATTGTCATAATTAGCATATGAATTCTTGAATCACAAAATATGTTTCCTGAGTTCACAGTTGAGCAAGTGGTGAGTATAAAATTATTAATTTGAACTGATGGAAAAGTACATGATACTAAATTTACCATGTCATCTGTTGTAGTATGCTACAGGTAATTCCACCACCCTAAATTATGTTTTGTTATTACGCCTTTATTTGTGACCCTCCTGTGTTCATACTGGCCAGAGCAATCACAAGTATTGTAATTTTGTCTTTACATGAGAATTAATGTTATATCCATGTTGGAGTACATGTCAACATGAAATTGACGTAAACAAAACCCAAAATATGTCTGTGATGATTTACAAACAGCTGAGGAAATATTATGTTACCACATTCTCAAAATGCAAAAAAATAATAAAATGATAAATTAATTGTGATAAGCCGATACATTGTTTTGACACTTTTTAGGATATGTATATGTCATTCAGACAATGGACATGACAAATCAGCACTTTATCAGAGACTTTATTTTGTTTTCCAATCTGCTGAAGTTCTGAGCCAAAACAATAGAACATATGTCAGTGTCCAAATACTTACACACTGCATTGTAAGTGACTAGTAATTACCCCTCATCAAGCATAACAAACAAATCAACAATCGAATATCCCAGAGACGCTGCGGTGATTAATGCCACATTCATGTCATATTGGAGAAACAGAGAACAGCAGGACATTTCATTAGTTGTAATGCCCTGCCAAGATGGTGATTATAAGGTTGTTTACAATAAATGAAAATGTTCTTTGTTTATTGTAGGTAGAATAAAGTCTATAAATGAGAAGTGTGAATTGTATGGCATAGCATTTGCCTTTGTTGACGAACCTATGCTGTATTTGATGCTCTAGGGTTGCTAAGGTTATTAGAGCAGAACATCACACATGGTATTTATTGTAATTAGCAGGACCTAATGTGAAATGTTTCAATATTTACTGAAATTTGATCCACAGCCGAAACAATTATTCAGAATTATATTATAAATTGCTTGTATAAGCTCCTTAAATGTCAGTATTTTTTATGCTTTTCAACTGATGCTCGGACAAAACAAGCAATTTGAAGACATCACTTTAGGCTCAGTGAGGTTTTCACAGGCGTTCCATCAATCAAGACAAAGGCAGAATATTAATATGGCACAAACACATATACTGGGCCTTTTTTAACATTAGATTGAATCCTGAAAAAGCTAAATATCTGCATCTCTGAGCTTGAATATCTCATAATCTGCTTTTCTACCACTTCACAACGATAAAAACAGAGGAATAAATAACATTTGAGTGTAACAACCAATTCTGTGGACTCACCTGGAGAGTAGGGTGGTTCTTCTCCATGTCTCCCCAGCTGAGCAGCCACACCTGGTCGTGAGATTTGTCATAGTGGAGCTTCACAGGATAAGGGTCGGTGCTGACGGTCTGGAAAGTGGGGGTGGGGGGGACACATCAAAAACCAAAATCAAACCAAACTGAGCCTTTAAAGACAGCAGGGCCACAGAATAACAATTCCAGGCAATCTAGACTCTGCGTTTGAAGAGATCCTTCTTTGATGTGCAGTGGTAATGCTTTTGAAAAAGTTTTCCTGCAGACTAATGCATCAGGGGTTGACAGGTAAAGTCTTCTTTTAACAAGGCAGAGTGTAGGTGTGCTTTTTATGTATGAGGTGTTTTTAGTGTTGAGCTGCATTTCAAATCAAGTGGTGACAGACACAATTGCTTTACCACACTGAAGTAATTGCTTTCAGTTCTTTATCCGTTCCCTGACACACGGCGGCAATATTCAGAGTCAGAACAATAGATGAGTCACATGTGACAGAAAAGTGCTCCTCATGCATTATGTCCACCTGAGTGTGGAGAGACAGCCTGCTCAAAGGGAATAGGGAAAGCACAGGGGAGAAGAACCCATGCAGCAGCTACAGCCTCAACAACAGCAAGAAAAAGCAATCATATTCCCACAATCCCCTTTGACTGCAGCTTACTTTATATATTATTTATTTTGCCATGCAGCCCTAATAGTGTTGTTTACCGAGGCAAAATATATATATTGTATCACTGAGAGAGCAAACAGCTCCAGAGAAGGGTTATTTCACATAAACTGAGAAAATCTGTTGAATCCTAACTCATCTTTGAGCACGTAGTCATCAGAGAAAACAGGTGTTTGTGTTGTTCTTTTTCTTTAGACTAACAACTTTTTTCTGGCTGAGGAAGATTATCAAGAATCCTCAGACAATATGTTCTTGTAACTTGAGCGCCAACAGCGAATCTGTCAGAGATGAAGCCGGGAAAACACTACAGAGTCTTCAAACATTTATCTGTGTGCATGTTTCAATTAATTTGGTTTATAAAAATGCAAAATACAATCTACTCATTAAAAAGTCTTCACTGAGCATTTAATTGGTTACAAATTTCCAAATGCAACGTGCTCATAATTATAACTTTGCGCACGTCAATCCTATTAATAATTCAATGAGAAAAACAGAGAGAGCAGCAAAACCTGTAACTGGAAAAGCAGAGTTTGTGTCTCTCCTACTGTTCGAGACAAGATGTGGGTTCAGGTGGTTAATTAACAACTGCTAATATAATGCAATGAATCTAAACTTCCCAGCGACTGAATAATGAGCTTGTGACAGTCTCTGGGACAGCAGCCTGCTTACTGGCAGGTCCCTGAGAGGCATGCAAGCTGTAAACAGCCATCACGGTTACAAAAACATCTGCAGGGATCTGAGCGACCCTGGATTAGCCTGGCACACCCAGAAACCCACTGACACCGATGATTTAACTCAACGCTGCTCACTAGAAATGTGCTGAATGTTGTCATGTAGGAGTTGTGCTGCCTCCTGAGCCTGCCTCGCACAAAAAAACCCCCACCATTCCCTCTGGAAAATAAATGGTGCTGCAAGAGTGCACTGCAGAGTGTTTGGGGAATTGTGTCTTATACCACCAGTGAGGAAAACTGCAGTTGCCATGTTACAATATCTATAAGGAGGTTGCCAGGTTACAGTAATCGTGAAGGGGTTGGGTCTCGGGGTTACTTGGTCACATAATCAATGTGGCAGTTAAGTGGAGGATCTGACTGTAGCAGCAGGAAAATGAAACGGGTCGGGTCAGGGGTTAGCAGGTGAGCTGAAGGTGAAAAAAATTATCTTAAAGCTGGAAAAGCAGCACTTTAGTCCGTTAGTGGAAGAGGAACAGAGCAGATGTAATGCACTGCCAAGACCTTTGGACAAGTGGGAAACATAAAAAACAAAACACACACACACACACTCAACAAGATGAGACAAAGTTCTGTAAACTAGGGTTGAGGTTTTGATAGCACTGCAATTTGCAAGTTACTATAATTATACATGATTAAAGCTAAAATGTGAAACTGAGATCTTTAATCAGCTGTTGTTGGCTGAGAAGGCAGAAACAGTTTTTAGTGGCAGCCTGTTTAATATTCACAACCTATAGCTACAACCTGAAACTGAGATGAGCAGCAGATGATTTGAAATGTTAACTGAATGTACCTGACACATTCGAATAACAGGTGTAAGCCTACTTACTGTGACGCCTTATTTATAACAAGCTACTTGATCCAAATACTGGAGGTCCTGATTTAGAACTAGCAGGATACAAACTAGAATTTTTGCTGAAGCTTTGCTACATGGCCCTTTGCTAAGATTACTGGGATTTTGACAACCGAGAACCAGATCCAGAATGGAACCGGCTATGGGATCCCTTGGATGAAATAATACTTCAGGCTGACCTTGTGCTCACATCTTTACAGAGATCGGGGCATCCAGGATCAAGCTGCATTTGAGGTGCAGAGCCCAGGACTCAGTCAGGGCAAGAGGAGGCGGACTGTGTGTTTACACCAATAATGCTTGGTGCTTAAATACTGTCAAATTTGATCGATCGTGTTTCCCGGATGTAAAATGTTCAATGTTAGGATGCCAACCATGTTATCTGCACATAGAATTTAGTCTGTTTTTGTTGCTCTAGTGCTACAGGGATGCACTACTGTTTTGATTTAATTTTGTTTATTTGTCTTGTTTTGGGCTACAACTTCATTTCATTATGCATAGCGGTTTTGCATATTGACAATAAATTATCCTTTAATCCTTGATTGGCTGACAGACATTCTATGGATTACCAGTAAAGCAAATCTTTCACAAAGAAGTGGTCTTTTCTAAGCACCCTCTCTTTTGTCAAAGTATAAACTGTTGTGAACATGTAAACACCAGACGAAGTATTACAGCATAGGAGACGACCATGACAGTCCAAGTTCATACTTAGGCCAGCTGTGATTGGTGCATTAAGGAAAAGAGGCGGTGCTTAGGAATGGCTACTTATTTGGTTTAACAACATTGTGAAATCTATTAGCTGTGAGTATCTGAATGAGCCTCTGGTAAGCTATAAATAACAGGTACTAGGAGAACATGTAAGTTAACATCATTGTGTGTGTACATAAGTCTATGTATAACCATAATGAAGTGTCCTTCGGAATCAACTACCTGTCAGACATGTCTTGCATTCGGCCCCCTGCAGAACTCCTGAAGCTCACCAGGGCCAATATCAGCACACCACAGCGATCACTCTTGTGGATAAGTATCCTACTAAATTATTACTCAAGTGGAATATTTTAAGTGCATGCATATCTAATGTGCAAGCTGTTCCCAAAAAGGATAAAGTTCCCCATTCACTTTGGGTAAAAGTTGGAGGATGTCGTTCAACGCTATTAAATGACTGAGTTTCTGGATGAAGGATGATGTATTGTATCGAACTGAATCCCAAGTTGAAGGGTACGACTTTATGAAAAAAACGTGCCCTTTTCAACAAAATCAATCACAGAAAATACCCATACAGTAATGATTTATCGTTGGTTCTTGTAAAATAGCTTGTGTTCAATCAATGTGGGAACAATTAGAGAAAGAAAAAGGGAAAAATTACAATCGCCCCCTGCGACCTTGAGGTTTTTTGGCACAGATGGAGGCAGGAAGAACCTTCGCTTTTACAAAACAGGAAAGATTCTTTTCATTTTCTCCCCCTTTTCTGTGTAAAATCGTTAACTCCTCCCACACCACACGTTGTTGTAATGCTGCTGAAAAAAATTGACATGAATCTGGTTTTCCAATTTATCCTGAAACCTACCTGGACAGCCTTCTGTGACTGGATGTCAACTATGAGCACTCGATCCAAGGTTGGCTGTGTCACATAAATAAACTTGTCCTTGACGTTGACCGCTGATGACCACACACACCTCTGAACCTCCTCTCCTGGTGATGTGGGGCACACCTCCTCCTGGAAGGAAAAAAAAAAGCACAGACACATTGCGGTCAACTAATGGTTTTTCATATCACAGGGACCTACATCGCATTAAAAAACAATTATCTCCATCCAGTCGTTATTCTGTGTTGTTTACTACTTGCAGCCTTATCGCCTGCACTGATGTGAGTCGTGTTATCTTGGCAACTTAGATAAATGAGCTTTGCAAGGTCCTGAGAAATCTCTATAATCACTCCCATTTGTCCATACATAATCCACAGCACAAAGCCTGCAGACGATCTGTGGCTGCTCAGCCTTCAGACCTGGCAGCTCTCGCCTTCCTGGCCAACGGGAACCTTAACGGGCCTTCTGTCTCTGGAACTTGCCTCCCCTCCCAACTCCCCCCTGGCCCTCTAAGCCTCCAGGCTCTGCCCAGTCGTCTGTTCCAAACTCTGTGGGATGATTTAGAAAGCCGGTGGCCAGAGAGGATGAATGAAGGGCTCGGACATGGAGGGATGAACTCTTTCTCCCATTATTACAACCGCAGAGGCAGTCCATGACAGGGGCCTTCCCACAGGACAACTTCTCTCAGTTAGAAGGGCATTAGGTAATGTATGAACTTCATTGAACTCCATAAGGGATGAGGGGCAGCAGCAGCATCCCTGAGATAATTTAAATCATCCCCAGTTCAGCCCCCAAACTCATCCTGCCCTCTCTGTTTCATCTGTAGGTAAGCAGGTTAATTTGGGCAGACTTGCAACAATGACATAGCAGAGAGGTTGTTTCATGCAGAATGCTAAAACAATGACTTTGGCGTTTTTGGTTTCATAACAAGGTTTTCAGTTCTTTGTAGCTGTAATGTCTTTCAGTGTCCAGTTGTAGCGCCATCTGCCAGTGTTTTTGATCTAAAACAGGTTGGGAAATTCAGTATTTAGAAGCCAGAAAACCCTGCCCTTGGTGAAGTAATGGTTGAGTCATTGTTATTGAACTCTGAGTAACCCCTGCAGTCCCACACTGTGGCCATTTTTTGCCATTTGGGTGTAAATATCTTACTTATTGCACTTTCAAGAGGTGAGAAATCGAACATCTGATGCCCAGCTGAGGGTGTGAACGGAGGCGGCTGTAATCCTAACTGTGTATGTGTATTGCATATGTCTGTATGTGTGTGGGTGCATAGCACGTATGTGATTTATGTTGTAACAGGCAGCTTCTTAAGACTGCAGATATGTTTTTTTTCCCCTTCATTATGGAAATGCTTTCACTACCCATACATCAGTGTATGCGTTGCATATATCCAGGATGTTATCCAGTACTAGAACCACACCAGGAACAATACAATATCATAGTGTACTGTATCTTTTGAACAAAAACTGTAAATCATACTACTGCTAAATCATTCTCAAAAGGACTCTTTTCACTTGCGAATGTGGGTGATGACATTTAAAGAGCCACGCTGAGAAATATGATGGTTCTCATATTCCCCAGTTAAGCCACTGGATGATTTGTAGTGCTAATATATTTGCAACACAAAATCATCTGTGGGGAGGAAAACAGTGAAACGGCAACATTCAAAGTGTCAAAAAGAGGAATAATTCAGTATGATGGGATGTTGATTTCACAATGCAGTTTTTCAAATGGCATACAACTCAATTGGAATTTAAGATTTAAATGTAATAACATCACATTTTTCTTTATATTTGCAACCTGATTTTCTTTTTTTCCCCCTAAAAAGGTGCAAATTAGTTTTAAGAGATTTTCCATCAAAAAGATTGTCCCTGCTGTTTACAGTAAACAAGGAGTACACGGAACAATTATGAGCTCAGGGTGGGCTTCTGGTCAAAGTGAAGTGAAGAATGGAGACAAAGGAGCTGTTGTTCTCTCTACTTGCCTACATCATATGTTGAAAATATGAATTATTTGATGTTTTAATCAAGTTCCACCTGTTTTTTATTGCTCCTAATGAACACTAAATTATTGAGTGTGTTTTCTTTCTCTTTTTTCTACAAACATACAAAGTGTGTACATGGTATGTTACCCAAACATACCCACTCCCTATGTTTTAAGTCACAATGAGTAGGATTTTCCAATCGTCACTTATGACCCGATGAAATATGTGACAGAGTCTGTAACTGCAAAGACCCTGCGCTCTGCCCGTATTCTTATTTCTTATATTTTATTATTATTTAGGTGTGTTTGGGATGTTTCTGGGCGTCAACCCCCCCAAAATGTCCAGGGTGCCTTAAGCACTCATCCAAGAGGAACCAACAATACTGGCACAACACTTAACATAAATAAAGCGAAGAGAAGCGCCAAGTGGACAAAGCTTGTTCCTAAAAAAAGAGGGAATCTGGCGTTGGCTGTCACCTAATGGCGAGAACCCTTGTTGAGCTGGAAAGGAGGTACCAACTTTGAATGTTGTGTTTACAAAATGCAACCGCCAAATCCTTCCCATTGTGAAAGAACCATTTAACAACACAACAGGACTCGACACAATGCTCTGGCAGCGAGAAAAACATGTATGCTTCCTCTCAGCTTCTTCCGGTCTGCAGTGGCAAGGAAAACAAAGATACTTTGAGGATTGACTTCAGTACTATTGGACATCACAGTGTTTTCCCTCTACTGTGTGTATCAGAGTAAAAGCCTCTATATGGTAGTTAAGGATAATGAATTGGCTGCACGATTACCATAAACAAATCAATCAATGCTCCTCTGTGATGGAGAAAACGTGAGTTCCAAGGCTTGAAATGGCCTCATGTGTTCACACAGCAATCCCCCATGACAGCACTGGAACTGGCATCGCAGCGCTCACAGTGATGGATATCCTAATACAAACACACCTCTCAGAGGAACGCTTGGCTGATTGTTGCTCATTCCTGGCACCACTTTATGTATAACAGCCATCCAATAAGCACAGGGGGTTTATGAATGGAAAGCAGCTCAGAGGAAAGCGTCCATTTGAAAACACATGTAAATCTAACAGGTTTCTGTCAGCAGCGCGCTTTGAATATTTTGATGCTTGAAGGCTTCGGTGATAAACGGTGTTTCAGTGGGAGAGGCTGGGTGTAAAGAGTCCTCCGGGAGGTGAAAAACCTCTGCATGTGAATGCTTGTGGAAAGTAAATTAACAGGAGCACCTCCATCAGGTGGCCTGCGTGTCCACTGGGCATCAGGAATAGCCTGAAGAAAATGTGTGAATATCAGTAACCATTTTTTCAATAGTTTTAAAATAACAATTTTAACACATTTACTAGGTGTATTAAGAAACGGCTCCCTCATAATAACGTACCTTCTGAATTACATCATCCAACTCTGCAGTTCCAATCAAATCGAGAGAGCATTTTAGCTTCTTTCAGGTCATAATTTTGGTTCCACAACTTTACTGTTTAGGTTCAATCTGACCTCTGATCAGCAGGCAGCTGTTTCCAGCAAAAATGCTCAGCTCAACCCACTGTGTACAGCCAGATATCTCCCTCAGGAGTAAGGACCAAAAACAAAAAGCGTTGAAAGGAGAGTGAACATTAGAATCATAAGGCGGACATAAACAAGACTCAAAATGAATGCTAATGTTGCTTTAACAATAATAATTAAGCCTTTATTAGTCCCACAATGGGGAAATTTGGTCCCATCCCAGAGGAGCAGTGGGCTGCAATGAAGCGCCGGGGAGCAATTTTGGGGTTAGGTGTCTCGCTCAAGGACACCTCGGCATGTTGCCTGTAGAGGGGTTCGAACCACTGACCTTGTGGTTGCGGGTCAGGCGCTCTACCTCATGTGCCACGGCCGCTCATGTGCCACAGCCGCTTTATCAGCTGGATGTGTGTAAATAGGCATCTGCTTGATAACACAATAACAACCTCACAATGTGATATGTCAATAGTGTGCAAATGGCGTTTTGCGCCGCACTCTCTGTGCAGCCCTCCTTATTAAACAAAAAGAAATGTATGATGTTATGATGATGAAACATATATCATGGTATATGTTTCATCATCATAACATCATACAATTTATATATATATGTATTTTTTTTTTTGCATCTCTCCCTGCTTTTGATGACCACCTGTCAATATGATTTATTTTAAATTATTTATCTCTCTGGTCTTTATATTTGTTGCCAAGGTGATGATAATCAAGTACCTTCTAATTATCAGCTTCTCACAGAATAAGAAGAAACAACATTGTGAGTTTTCCCAGTCCCTAGAGAAACATTTAATTTAACTTAAAAAATTCAAAAGTGAACATACATTATTTGTTATTCTATGTTAAAAGTCGGCTATTCAATGTCTTACTCACCCTAATAAGCTACTCTTCTCTAAACTTCCTACAGTCAAAATAATGAGGACAAAATCATGCCAACTTGTCTGCATTGCTAGTAACTTTCGACAATTCGTTGTCTGTTCATTTGACAAGAAAAAGAGATCCCCCAAGGGCTCTACAGTAGATAACAAATATCTGTGTGTGTTCATTCCTTTATGAGATGGCGGCATGGTGGTTGGAGGCTGTGTCCTCTAAATTCACAAGTGCAACAGCAAAGCCGTTTCTTGGGTATGATACCTAAGCTTTTCCCGCTTAGCTGCATTTGAATAAGAATCTAAGTTAAATCCCTGTAGAAACTGTATTGACTGCTTATGATTGATTTCAGTAGCTGTTACTAGTAGGTCAGGCAACAGGACGCTTGTCAAGGCCAGTGAATAATAAATCACATTATTCAATTTTGCCAAAAAATAAACACTCAGCTGTTAACTCACAGCAGTTCACTGTAAAAACGTTTACATCATAAATGTTTTAGTTGTTATTGCTTTTTTGTGGAGTTTTTGATTCATGGCCGAACCCTTTAACAGTTTTTTTTTATTACATTGTCTGGTTCCTTTACAAGGTTTTCTAATATAATAAAATAGAGATTTTGAAGAAAGAATTCAACTCAAGTCTCAAGTCCTTGGCAGGCAAAAATCATTACTGTTTTCTGGACCGACCTGGACAAGAAAGATATGCCACATTCTTTTGAGAAAGTACGAAAGAACTTTGAAAGATAGCCAGAGGGTCAAAGTCTTAAAGAATCCTTTCAGGCTTTCAAGGTTTTGGAAGTAAGAATAATGTCTTTCTACCTAGATAATGTTCAAGTTCTGAGCCTTGAATAGGCATGCAACTTTTCATTATTACAATCTCTGAACACAAAATTAACAATATCACCTAAAAACTGTTAGGAAACAGTTGCTTTGTCACAAATCCAGCAGACACGGAGCAATATTAGCATTCATTTTAAGCTGTTTTTCTGGCCAACCGGCAAACATTAGCTCAATATTTGTGATCTTTTGAGCTCTGATTTGCTCTCCAGTTACTCTTCCCCACACTAGGTGTTTTTCACCTTCTATCCTGGGCTGTAAAAATAAACTAAAGACACTAAAATACAAAAAAAGAGAATATCTGAGAGCTAAAAAGTTGCATGCTCCAGTAAAAGTAAATAGAAGCTAAAGCTTATGATTTGTAAAAAAACTGATAAAACATTGAGCAATTGTATTGAGTTAACTTTCATATTTTAGGTAATTCTTACATGAATTTGTAACAGTGCATTAGCAATAATGTACCTCTAACTGGATTCCTCTCCCTACCAGTAACAACTGAGGATCATGGGTATTTTACCAAACAAAAATACGCTGATTTATCAGCACTAAGTGGAAATTATTAAGATCAATGACAAAAACATAAACCTTAACTGTTTGGTTTATGTTTCCTTAACAAATTTGGGAAAATACTTTCTCTTTACCCCGTAACTGTACATCACATAGTAAATGATGATCTGTGCTAACAGTCCTTGGATGGTTCAGTTCAGCTAAGAATGAATCATATAAAAGTGTTAAAAAAAAAAGAGAAGCTGATTGCGTCTTTTGCACGACTACTCACCTGCAGAGCCAGCAGCTTCTCACTGGGTTTAATATGTCGTTGTATCTCACATGCCACAGGCTGAATGACTTTAATACCATCTTCATAAAACACATAGAACATGTTTCCAATGCCGAGACCTGGAAAAGAAAGCCAAACAGCCCCGTTACAGTGCATATATAAAAAAGATTATGAGACTGCACAGTGTGAACATTTGCAACGGAAATTGGCCTGCAACATCTTATCTACTTTCAAAGCATCAAATCATTTAATCCCTTTCATCACAGTTCAGTAACCCTATTACAAAAATTCAATTAACGCAGTTTAATGAACGCTATAGTGAATCAGAAGCAGTCTAGACGTACCTTCTTCCCGCCACAAAATGTTTGCCACTGTGAGGGAGAAAAAGAGGAAAGTGCGGTTAAAAATCAATGCGAGAATCAATGGGGTCCCTTTGTGAGAGCTAACACCGAAACACTAACTCCTATTGAGGCAAAGGGGAAAGCAGGCTGCATGAAAGTTTTATGGAAAATTCTCTGACACGTCGTGCAACAAACAATCGATAGAGCGCTCTGCTAGGAAGTAATTTGATACCAAACACTGGAAAATGGAGTGCAGTCAACAAACTATAAGTACTGTAAAACAGTTTATGATTTTTGGATGCTGCATCCCAAGTTTGTGGAGAGACATGAATTAAATCAGAAAGATATAAACCTTAGACATCAGATCGTCATCCATCAATATGAGCTGTATGGATAAGACGCCTTAGACACCCATAAGTGGGCCCCAGGTTTAAGGCACAGATGATTATCATATTTCATCAGCAGGGATTAGTGTGCTCTTTTTCTTCAGTGGCAAAAACCAGTTTCAGCTCCCATAACAGGTAATTTCTCATTAAATTCACTTAGAGATGACTAATGATGTGAAATGTCGAATGAAAGCCACGTAACACCGTGAGTGCTTTAATGGCCGGCCTAAAACACAGACCAGCTGGTGGCTTTCAAAGCAGCCACTGGGCACTCTGAGAGAAAAGTGCCATTACTTAAAATTACATGACTAAAGAGTGATGTGTTAAGGAGAAAATTAAGAGCCATTATAACGTGTTTTTTTTTACATGCAAATTCTGCTACTCAATCATTCTTATCCTCCACCACACCAGCAGTACTTTCCTCTCACACTGGCTTCTTAACTGTGACCTTCTCCCTCATTGTTCATCCATCCCCCGGCCTTCCCTCTGCTTCCACCCCATCTTCCACTTTCAGGCATTTTCAGGCTACAAACCAATCTGCAGCCCAATTCACATCCGATTCTAATCTCGCCTCTATTGCAATGCTCATTCCCGCAGCCTCTTGCTCGGATGGACAGATTTGCGGGGGAAAGAAAAGGGGAGAGACAAAGCCAATGAGACACCACTGTGCCGTTAGTCAGCTTTAATCTTTCAAAAGTGCTTAGTCAAGGGTTTCCTGTGCACCCTTGCATACCTTTTAGCTCATTAAAAGTTACACAAAAGGAGTGTGGTCTATAGATGGACGGACAATGAAAGGAAGGAAGGGCAAAATATAAAGCTAAACAATACAATTTATTTGAGATGTGCCAAAAATGGAAAAACGGAGAAAATGGAAAAGAGGAGTTCGAGATGAGATCTTGCGTGCCCCGGTCTTTTCCAATAGTCCACGGTATTGATGCTATTCATCACTTGGCAGAGAGACTGTGGCTGTTCTGCGCATGGAAGGGGCCCATACATCAACTTCATCATCCATATAACAAAACAAGCTGGCAGCCACTGTAGGCGGTGAGTTCACTCTTTCTGGCCGTAATAACTGTGTTTCCACCGGGCCCCAAACATTGGGAATGCCACGCTCACCAGGCTCACCAGCCGGGGCCTGGACTCCGCAGTTCCTACCCGTCAGCAAATTACATAAATTCAATTTGTTTGTTTACGAGAGCCGCGACAGTGGAGCAAACAGCCTGTGGTGTTCACCGTAGTGGTGTGGCAGTAGACGGCGGGTGCATAATATAAGTAGAGTAATTGGGTCAGAGCGGATGCAAATGCAAAATGTAACTAAGGAGGACTTGCCCCGGGTGTTCAGAGTTTTGCTGCCCTTTCCAGAGATTATCCCATCTTGAAAACTTTGACTGCAGTGTGTTTCAGTACTGCTTTCATTTTGATTTAAGCAACACATAAATACATTATGATTTAGAGACTGCAAGTGTTGTAGGCAATAACAATAAGGAAGCAGTTTTTTTAGCTTTTTTTCTTCATCTGCATTGATACAAAACAAATATCCTTTTAGTGCAGTGACTCATAACATTCACAGCAGGTATACACCACATATCCATTACTGCAGCTTTGCCAAAATGTCTTCAGATGCACCTGCCAACACTCAACTACATCCAGGCCTGGATTAAGATGCCTCAGGCTTCCCTGCTTTGGGTCTTAGCCAGAGCCTGTAAACCTTAAGATCAGCAGAAATGTGTGTTTATCAATGGCGTCTCAAATACTATCATCAATTGTGCTCTCTTAAATGTTCCCATTTCTTAAATACATTTCCCTTTTCTCTCCAAATCTTCAACCTCAAATGTCCCCTTTTTTTAAATTGATTCTCTATAAAAACAAAGTCTTTAACTTTTTTCCAACTTTTGTTTTTCTAATTAGAATCAGGGGTTACTTGACTGACTTTCTTAAAGGCCCTGAAATGTTCTTAATTATCTTCACACATAAGCAATGGGGAGCTAGACTACCACACAATTTCTTGGCCAAAGTTAGAAAAGTTACAGTCAAGGTGAGTTTTTGTGTTAAACTCTTAAAAAGCAGAGGGTGTTTTTTTTCTAAATCATAAACTTTGATTTTGGTCATTTAGTAATGCATATGTAATGTTCTTGAGAAATACTTTGATATATAACAATGGAGCTCTGTGGCACACAGGAATATCATTGAAATATATCAGGCTTTGGTTACACAGGTGATACTTGTTAGTAGGATTAACTATCTGTTGGTTTTAGTCTATTCATATGATAAGTAGATAATAAGAACTTACAAATGAAGAGTAGAAAACTTAACATCCAGTGCTAATAATTCAGAATAATGAGACATTGTGGCTTTCTTTCCCTTGATTAAAGCACAGTGAGTTTTAGGGGTTATATAGAAGGTCATGAAATTGTAATTCTCAGAAGGTAAGAAAAATTACAGGATATATTTCTCTTGCATGATTTGCAAATTGAAAAATAGATCATTTATACAGTTCAGGAGAAGTATTGAAAGGTCATTTTGAAATGTCTAATTCAAAGAGTTTTTCAAAGCTTTTTTTTTTTCATCGCTTTAAGCAACTCTCTCCCGCATATATTTGAGGGCGCTGAAAGATTGAGGCGCTAACTTCAATAGCAAGTCCCCGGCAGTACTACTTACAGTCAGGTAGAATAAGGAAGCTTTCAAAATAACAAGACTGACTGCAGTAGAATTAGAGCTGGAAGCCTGTGGAGGACTGAAGGCAGTATCATCTCCTTATAAGGAACATATTCACAAGGCTTGATCCTTGGAGGAAAATCTATGAGAGTTTTGAAAAAAATACAAGTTACTACGAGAGATTTACACACCGAACCTAGAAAAAGTGTCTGAGCTCATCACAATCAAAAACTGCAGTGGGAGACATGGCGAGATAAATATGTATCTGTGCAATGAATATGAACCACTGCAACAATGAAAAAAGCAGGGTTTCTACTATTTCATCACATCAACAGCTGCTTTTTAAAGGCTTTATAATGGTTTGTAAAGGACCAAATCGATAATACCTGTTTGTTATCTGTTAACAGTTATCTCTGTTGCATCTAATGTAAAATAAAGGACTATAATTGATTCATTTTATAATCTTGTTAGGTTGTTTTTGAGTTCTTTCTTTGTCCTCTCTGCTCTTTATGTTTCGTATCGATTACTTTTAAACAAGCAGTACTCCCTTTCATTAGCATCAGTCTTTTTTACAGAACGCATCATCAGAAATATTCAGAAGCTGTCGAGTTGTAACCGGTGCTTAAAGGCGTTTAAAACTTTTCCACTGGATTTACAATATTCATTTCACGAAGCCTTTAGCATGAAACTCAGTCGACAGGCAGAAGGCTGCTGACACTGTGGATAGCGTCACTGTCTGGTTAGAGCTCCTTGTTGCTGACAGCGTGTCCAACTCTGTGTGAAAGCCCACTGTGATGGGGAGGGACGCCACTGATGGAAACATGGCTGCTATTTTGGCACGAGCTGATCTTCTCCATTCCGAGGATACGGAGCAGACAGCATGGCGGAGCGTGCAGAATAAAACAGCTTTGTGCAGACTTTGGTGTGGAGCGTTGGTTCTTATCCGTGTGCCATCGAGGCCCGGGAGATTGCAGGGTTTTGTTCCAACCAATCACTTCACCAGCGGATTTCACTGATTAGATCTTCCACTCTGCCAGAATTCAAATGCAGTGCCGGGGTTTGATTGTAACAAAAGACTACCAACTGTTAAACGTCAAAAAAATGGTTCAGAAACACTGTAGAGAGTGTGGAGTAAAGGCAGAGGAGTATGTGGAAGATATCATTCAGTATAGAGCACAGTCCACAAAATAGAAACAGGGAAAGGTTGAAAAGGGGAAATGATGGTAAAACATCTGAACAAGTTATTAGGTTTCATGTTAAACATTTTTTTAAAGAAGAGAAAATTATCCCAGTAGAATAAAATAACCCCAAACATTATAAAAAAAAGTCTCATTAACTTGACTCGATAAGACAAAACAATCAGATCTGAATTCAGGATAAAGAAAATCACCCTTTAAAATCCACAAAATAACTTGATTTGAATTCAAACCAGTGATATAATCTCACCCCATAATAACAAGGATTTAGTAAGTGACTCGTGACCGAGAGGAGGTGTTTCACACTGCAGTACTTTTCAGCCCACTAGAGTTGTCAAGACTTTCTGTTCCTGCTAAGGTACGTAAAGGTCATACATTACTTATGGGCCTCTACAGTGAGTCATGAAGCGCAAGTAAAGAAAACAGAAGTAGGAGTAAAGTGAAGAGTAGATACTGGAGTTTTGAGTAGGATATGAAGCAGCACTCTCCTTTAATGATGCTCATCACCTCACAAGTGTGAATCTGCTAGTAATGTTCAAAATAGGCTATTATGTAGGTTAGATTAACCTGAATGTTTGATTTCTACTGTCCATAAAAACATGCTTAGTTGAAAAATACAAACATAGTAAAATGTATTTATTGGAGATAAAGGAAACTGGTGTAATTAAATATTTCAGGCATAATTATTTACCTCTCTCTCTCAGCTGCTTCTTAGGAAGTTAGAAACGAACCTCTTTTCTAAATGTATGTATCTAATTATAAACTCAATTTCTAAAGTGTAATTAACCTTAGCTAACTTGTCAACTTTAAGCCCATTAAAATGTTTGCGGAGACATCTTATGTAATTTGGTCATTAATTACCAATATTAGCACTGAAAACTTCCCGGAATCTCATTAAAATCTTAATTATTTGCACGAGTTCTGGGGTAATTGTTACAGCGCAAAAAAAATACGTTGTGTCCTCTACGCCAATTATTTTCTTAATGAGAACCAATCAAGAATGAAATGGTCACACGGTGAAACTTTAATCTCAGGCAACACGCAAACTACGCATAACTGCTCAGTGCATCACCTATATAACAATAATAGAATAAATACGTATTGAGATAGTTAATGTACAAACACAATAAAAGAGAAAGGTAAAAAAAAAAAAAGATTACAAATGGGAAAGTGGCACTAAAGAGGATGATATACTCCTCTGTACTTTTATTGTGAGTCTTCTTCTCATAATGACAGTATTAGGTATAATTCTATAATAATTATTTCTTCATTTGATACAGAAGGGCACTTCAGCTGCAGAGGGCAAAGAGCCATCTGCTTGTGCCAGTATACGTATATAGACACTACACAGTACTCTGAAGGTCCCTCATATGAGGCATGAAGTGCAGCATAATGTGTAGTGACATCAATTGGAGAGAGCGAAGCAACAAACGCTCGTTCTGAGCCTCGCAGATCCTCTGACGCCGCAGAAATAATTGGCACATTGTGAAGGGCGGATATTTATGCTAGTTTAGCTGCAGACTGTCAGAGATGGATGGCGCTCTGCCTGCTGGTGACAGACTCTGTTAAACAGATCTCAGAACAGTGACTGACTGCTCAGGTTTTTCCCAAACAACGAGGTGCTCGGGTAAATTTGAGAGAAAAACTATTCACTTTATCGCTGCGCCTGTGAAGAGAAGGTTTTGACCTTCAAGTTCTTCGGAGGAGAATTCATCTAAAAATGATCATTCATGGCTCGCTCATCAGATCATGTTTTTCAGTTCATTTCCTGCTTAATGCCGTATTCAGCCCTTTGACAACTGGCTTAGTTAGTTATTCGCCACTGTCTCTTAGTCGGCCGTCTGAATGAGAAGCCTGAGGCAGGTCATAAACACAATGATTTCGCAGAATGAGATCATTACTTTCCACAAAGTTAGATTTCTAACACATTTCCAAGTATAATCCCAATGTGTTATTTGATTCTGCGTCTGTTTAATATCAGTGGTATAAGATCAATGGTAGTCTGGTACATAACGTGCCCGCCAGCATCTCAACGACCGTGGGAGCAGAGTAAGAAATCTTGGTAAAAAGAGTCCTTGACTGTGACTGTGACAAAACCACCCATTTGTAGAAGTAACTTGTGAACATGGAATACTTGGAGAATCTGAAGGACTAACACTTGAAAATATATGGGGAGAAAAACGATAAATTTGTTGAAAATCACCTGACAAATGAAGGTTGTTAAAAGCTTTTTTGGGGTTATTAGTTATATATAGGTTGCAAATAAATCTCAGTGTTTTGTCTTGTGGGATGACATTACATACCAATAGTTAATACTGTCCATGATGATTTTCAAAATTTCCATGATTTTTGTCCCCGTTTCTCCCTGAAACCAGGATGTAAAACCCCAAGAAGAGAAGCTCTGCTGCTGGCTGAAGGAGGGACGGCCCTATGGAGTTTGAGCTCAAAGACTTTCTAGTGAACCTGCATGATTTCATCTGATTTTACATGCAATCTGATGACAAGCATTAAGAATAGCTATATAGAAATAGCCTTTCCAGCTGATGGTCTCATTTATTTATGTTTACTTACAGGTTATAAAGAGTAATCAGTATTAAATTGAGACTGTCTCGTAACCTTTTAAAAGTACTTCACAATAACTTTAAATCATTAGGTCGTAAAAAGTTATAAAATGCACCAACAGCCAGATCCAGAGTTATTTTTCCCGAGGGCTGGGAGCTGAGATTAAAATAAACACTCGTACGCTTGCTCTATGGGATAAGGCACAAGATCACTGGAAGATCTAGATAATTTTATCTTTATTTTATAATTAGTAGTCCTCCTTTTTCTGCTTCATGCGCCACTGAACCTCCAACACTGTATCCAGCAAAGATTACAAGCTACACTAGCAGCCTTCCTCCTTGCATTCAACAAAGTCACGCTCACGTTAAATCACGCAACTGGATGCAGAAAGAACAACAGATTTTGCAGCACAAGAACTTATTCAATATAGCACAAACGTAGACTAATAGGACACTTACATAAAAAAAATTGAATTTCCCCTTGAAGTCTATTAAAAACAACAACACTGAGTGTCTCACGATGTTTGAAAATGCAACAGGAGGATGATATCAAAAACAGGTAAAAACCCACTTGACTAACTGCTAATGTTTCTGGCCAATACACAAATTCATTATTATGTGAATTGCATTGGCTGCGTTTGGCATCTGCTTCTTCAATGAGGCTTTACAAATGCTTGGATTTTCCATTGCTGTTTGGTCGACCGTTGCTACTGGAAAACCTGAGTGCTAATCCAGACGGTGATCGTAGCAAACAGACTAATTAATGGGAGACCTAGAGCTGGATCAATCTTCCTCCTCATTCTGTTTTTAAGGTCAGGTTACCTCGACAAGGAACAACATATATATTAAGAAAGAAAATGCGGTATTCCAATCAGTTCTATGCAATCTAACAAACATTTTTAGTGTTTGTTTTTTAATAATTTTCTGTCTTGTTTTATCTGTATTTATTTATAATTATGAGCTTTAACATGCGTGCTTTTGTCTTTATCTGGCTAAATTGTTCTTGTTGGTGGGAATAAGCCTAGATACATTTTTTCTTTTTATGTTAATACATTTGATGTATGTAAGTAAAACAACCTTGAAAAGTGTCTTTTGAAAGTGATTTTAAACTTGTGAATCATAACTTATAAAAATGCGTGGAATATATTAGCATTCATTATTGGTATTTTTTATTTTCATAACAGAATTCACATTGAATTTGTGAAAAGAAATAACTCCATTGTGTCCGGAGAATTATGCAGACATAATTTGAGTGAAGATTCACAGAATATGTGAAGCAGTTGCCACCAGTGAGTGTGAGAGCATGAATCTGCAGGATGTGTGTAAACTGCAGACAGGGATTGTGTAAAAGAAAAGCCTGGCATGCTCTAAAAATTCACTGCAAGATCATCTGTTTGCACAAGCTATCTAACTGCTAATCAACTGGTGTTTTCTATCATTAAAGAGGGGAGACAGCTGCATTGTTAAAGACAGTTGTTGTGAATGAAGTTTCCTGTGTTAACACTGAACATCATAATACAAAGTCTGAGCAGCTCAGACTCTCCTCATTGCTCTGGTCTGGCCTTAAACACTGAAGTATTGATGGCGTCTGGCAGCTTTCCTAGAAAACATCACCCAGTTGCCCCTTTATTGGAGAGTCTAATAAAAATATATGTCCTTCTGCAGCGGCTAATCAAAAGCCAAGACAATGCAAATGACAAGAGGAGGCAAAAAATCAAACCTGCAGTCCTCTCACAGATTTAATACCGTTGTGTTTGTTTGTTTCACCCTCTTGTATCAGAGGTTGAATAGTTTTGAACAAGACTGCATTCAAATATTAGTCAGTTCTTTCTCTGCACCAATCCGATTTCTATGATCTTTTTTTCACAACTTTATACATCTAAAGTTTATTTGAACAAGAATTATTGATGGAATAAATATACAGCTCTTTCACAAATTGAAATAGTTATTACATATGTGAGCATTTTATGAATTGAATCGTTTTGTGTTTTGTTTGTTTTTCACGTTTATTGTTTTTTTATGCTTTATATAAAGGACTTTGAATTGCCTTAGTATATGAATTATGCGTAAACTGGCCTTTAGACTCCAAATGGAGAGAATTCATTAAATAATTTACAACTACTTTCATTTTCACACCTCTCTCTGTTCCCTCACACACACAGTTGTTAGCTGTTACTTTAGAAACTACTTTACCTGACCTTTTGCTACTATTCAAATAATTACACTTGTAAAGCTGAACAATCTGATAGTCCTCATTTTATGCCAGACCTCTAGTGATTTCCATGTGAAAAAGACAGAGTTGGTTGGGTGGTGTGAATAAATGAAACATGCCTGGTTTTGTTTCTTCTGGGAAACAAAGAAAACTCAAGCTACACAAAGACAAACTGAAGTAAGTAACAGGGACATGATGGGCAAATACAGTATATAGGGGGAGTCAAAGAAAGGTAATTAATGAGCCATCTTAATGGCGATCTTTGCAATGGTCATCTTTTAAAAAGTTGTTTACATTATTTTACAATTGTTTCAAGACAGTTTTGCTTATTACCACCAAATGATCTGAGTCCAATATTTCTTGTGTTTGCATTTCTGTTTCACTTACATTTAAGGTTAAGGTTCTTTATACTTTGTCTTACTGTCAACAAATCCCATGAAAAGATCAAAAGCAATGATGAACTGACCTTATTCACTACAAGTACCATGCATTAATCTAAAGCCTCATAAAGCTTATATTTGGTACATTGGGTAATATTTAGTAACATGGGAACTTTAGTTATTAATAAACCTTATTTAATCAGGTCATCTTGATGAGCTTGAGATAAGCTTTTACTAGCTTTTTAAGAGAGACCTGAGAATAAGACACATTCATAGTCAGACAACAAATTATTTGAGTTGATACTATATACACCAAACAATTACATTATTTAGGTATGAAAGTACAAAAAGCTGGACAAGCAAATTGTTGGTTTTAGAGCTCAAACAATAAGTTGATTAGTCAATCCACATAAAAAAACTTGAATAACAGATTGAGTTTAAGACATCTCGACCTTCATCGAGCAGAAGTATCACAAATATCTGGTTACAGAAGTGTTAGGAGTAAGGATTAACTGTTTGCTTGTTATATAACTTTGTAAATTGAATATCTGATGTTGGTCATCAATTTATTTATTCAGAAAATAATTGGCAGAATAATCGTAAAACAATGTTGATTTTGTCTCAGGCCATGCAATTTGTTGTTCACGTCAATGATACACATTTTACAAAACAAAAATTGTGCACATAGTGAATAGTTTGAAATAATAATAAAAAGTTGAAGTTGTTATCAAGATAATGTAAGATAATTCAAAGATTCTCTTCTTTCAACAAGCAAAACATTAATTAACACCACCAATTTCAAGACTCCCCTTTGAACTCAAACACTTGAGAGGGTGTGTTTTTATAGGAGCACAGGTGGAGGTTTCAGAGGTTTCAGAGGTTTCAGAGGTTGAGGGCTGCAGGCGGTGTGAGCTGACACCTCACTTAAGCCTCAGGCTCAGTGAGGCAGCTGATCCAGTGAAGATAGAAAGTCGCCTTCCATTTGCTCTCTAATAGTTTCTGAATAAAGGTGACACTCTCTTAGGATAATTATAGTGGGTCAGGTATTAATGCCAGACTACGACAGTGTAGTTAAATGTTTTTTTATTTTTTTCTCTCCACCTTTCGTAATGTAAAAGTGCAGCCACGTCCGTCGATCTGCTGACATCCCTTTGAACTCCTATCCTGTGGGGTTGCTCACACCAAAAAGGGTCTGCAATAACCATCTCCCAGCACCGTTTTGGCCCGGGGTAGAGCTTCAAAAGCTTCAAAGCACACAGGTGACTTCCGACCTCGGCAAGCGTGATCCTCTGATGCGCGAAGGACTGGGTGGAGGTAGTGCCGTGCCGCAAAGATGACATCTAAGCGCGTTGGGTGTAGTAGAGGTGCAGGGCAGTGTACACTTGATGTATGTGACTTGACTGCAAAGTTGATCAGTGTGCTGTTTGGGATCCCTAATTACCCAAAAGGACGGAACGACACACTAACAACTGGTCTTGAACCCCAAAGACAGATTCTGACATTTCAGAGAAGGTCAACGTTAATTACCGGGTGAGACTCTATTCATGGGGGGAGGATACGAGGGGAGATTGTTTGTGTCGAAAAAAATGGCTCCAAATTTGAATAAGAAGGTTACTCGTGTCACAACCCTAATGTTAGATAGTTACATGTTGACAATGCCAAATACCACCTTAATCAATTAAGACTGTATGCATGACAAGAATCACTGATGGAGAGTGATGGAGATGAAACTGAGGAGAGGCTAGGGTTGAGCAATTAGTTATTCTGTCAACACCTGATAATCATTTTAATAATAAATCAACATTTGTAATATATTAGGAAAGAAAGCCAAACATTCACTGGTTTTATCTATCAAACAGCACTTTTTTCTCCCATTTATATTATTGTTAAGTTAATATCTTCAGGTTTTGTACTGTTTTTAAAAACAAAATGAGCATTCTGAAGATGGCTCAGGTTATTTTTGACGGGTATTTTCACTGTTTTACATTTGAATAGAAAACACTGTGCACACACTAAATACTTTAACTTCACATCCCAATTTTTTTTATAAATGAATAACCAACATTACAGCTGCAGCTAATGATTCTTTTCATATTCGATTAATCTGCTGATTATTTTTAAGGAAAAGCCATCCTAATTTTCCAGGGTGACATTTTCAAATGCCGTTTTGTCTGACTAACAGGCCAAAAAAAAAAAAGACGCATCTTCTGCAAAATCTTCATATTTAAGAGGCAAGAAACAGTGAATTTATTTTCTGTCAGCACTAATTAATTAATCAACCTATCATTTCAGCACTAATAACAAATAGCTGCAGCACGAGTGTATACTAGCATGGAGAGGATGAAATGGTAGGGATCAAAATGTCTTTCTGAGTGGATGGAGGGTTGCATGAACAATTGTTCCTGCTTCCAAATGCAGGAGATGAGGAGAGTAAAGATAGTATCACCATTACTTCCCTCGCAGAGGCTCTATCACTGCATCACAGGATATAAACTATTAAGAACTGACGGGATGAATTATTAAGAGCTCCGTTTGCATGACTCCATTATCTCCTGGATAAAAACAGCAGAACATCATGACTTATACATACGAGTTTTGCGGGCGGAGTCCTCCACAAATAGCGAAGAGATGTCCTCGTCCACGCCGGCGTCGTTCTTGGCGATGCAGGTATAGGCGCCGGTATCCTCAAAGTGCACGTTACTGATGTGCACCTCGCTTCCATTAGCTTTGAGGAGCAACAGAGCGAGAAAAAGACAAAGATAAAAGGAGACTTCCATGCTTCCATCCTCTGCTGCCATTACCCCGTGACATAACAGTTCTCTAATATGTTAGAACGGAAGGTGAGAGGTTTGTTTTGGGGATAATTCAAAAAGGTAGGTGTTTAAAGTAAGAATGTGGCACACGTCTGACACTTTCTGTGAGCGCTTGGGCAGGTTGAAAGCTTTTGTGTGCAACCTCAAAAGAAAAGCATTTGACTTAGCTGTTAAATGAAAGAACAATAGGACCATTTAAAAATGAGTAATGGATACTGTGGCCAGACAATAAAAAAAAAGAATGTATCAAGCTACCGACATTATAAATCCCTTGATGATCTGAATTTACTCAAAGTTTAACCGACCAATCAGTCAACAGTCTCGCATCATTCACCGCTCATTAAGTACCAAAGCAGGAAAACCTTATTACCAAGTGAGTATACATGAAAATGAAAGTACATCCATCCATCCATCCATCCATCCATCCATCCATCCATCCATCCATCCATCCATCCATCTATCCATCTATCCATCCATCCATCCATCCATCCATCCATATTTTACATTTCCTGTTATTGTAATTCCCTATCTTATAAATAACAAATATTGTTAGCAGTAAGAAATCATGTCACATACAACTGTAGCAGTTAAAGAGTTAGTAACAGCAGTACTAAAAATAATAATGGAAGCAGCAGCAGTGGGAATAATAAAATTAACAAATGTAAATGCATCGAGCAGTAAACTCTTGACCCGGTACCTTGCAGGGTGAGCTGTTTGGACAGCTTGGTTGTGATGTCCATGCCGTTCTTCAGCCAGGCCAGCTGGGGGCTGGGGATGCCCTCAGCGTGGCACCGCAGGCTGGCAGTGACGCCCGGCTCCCTGGCCTGGCTCTCTGGGTACACTCTGATGACGGGAGGAACTATAATATGAAGGAAGAGAGGAGAGGGAGACATGAGATGAATAAATGCAGCACATCCAACAATGTTGTTTACTTAAGTACCATTTGAGGAGTGAGGCGACCTTATTGAACCAGAAGTTTTTTAGAAAAGATGCCAAGTCCTGAACTTATGGTTTGGCATTAGCATTGCTGAATGGCTTTAGATAAGGTTACCGTGCTCTGCGAAGCCAAACAAATCAGATAGATAAATAAGGGAGGGGAGGGGATCTCGGTTCGGACGTTATTGATTTTGCTTGGTAGCCATTGATTTTATGTTAACTTTTGTAAGGAAGGGAATGACGGGATGGATGCAGAGAAAACAAAATGTGTGTAGAAAGAAAAGGCACAAACAGAATGTTGCCGTCAACTGCAAACTCTTCCAAAAGCTGACTTTACACATTTCTGCACATTGTGCTATCATCATGCCGGAGTTTCACTTCTTAACCCTACCCTGAAGCAAAAATAAACAAAATGGAGAAAAACCTTATCCTACATACTGTACTTCTAAGCGCCATAAATCAACATAAATCAATAAAACACACAAAAACATTAACAATATGAATTTATGCAGTGGCTGAGAATATGCCACAAGTTTTGCTCCACACCCGTTGGCTAAATTGTCTTGCAAGAGTCTTGCTCGACAAAACATGGAAAAATATCAAAAGAATGAATTTGAATAATCCTTTTAAAGAAAGACGCCTTCTCAGAGTAGCATAACAATGATGAAACCTTTCAAAAAAGGATAGTAGTATCTCTGAGGAGAAATGCCGACTGAAACTTGGACAGCGACAACGAACTGTTTACAGAGCAACCACAAAAAAAGGCAGTGTGTCATTCAACAACAGCCTGTCACATATAAGACGACAACCTGGCAGCGGTTTAAGTAGGGACATCACATTTTTTTTCTATCCTGCCATCTTGATTTGAGTATCCCTCGTTGCCTCTGTGGCCCAAATCAGTCTCCTCCTTTTCTGAAACAGACTTCAGAGACATGAGCGGAGGATGGAAGCGAGAGTCTTGGCAGAAGTGGAGAAGGCAGACATGCTGTAGAGACTATTTCCTGCTGGCGCTGGGTTGGAGGAAGTCTTTACTCAGCCAGGTGAGTGAAATGACTGAAGATTGTTGCCGAGGCCATCTGGTAACCAGGGCACTCCCGGGCTTTGCAGCTACAGCCGAAACTCACTGCCAGCACGCCATCCAGAATGGGCCACCGAGGGGCCCCTACGACACTCAGGTTACTTTACCAATCAAAGGCACAGTTACTGCGACGGCCCTCAGCAGTGACAAGGTTGACTGGATAGTTGCCCACAGAGACAATTATTTTGTACGATCTTTTCAGTGAAGATTTTTACTCACACTTTATATCCTCACAGATGACACGCATCCAAAAGCTCTCTTTGTGTATGTGCAGCTCCTGTTATATTTCAGCTTTTATTATCCTTTTTTTAATCCTACTATGTGTCATGTTTTTACTGTAAATCACCATCTGACAGCCACATTTGTTGAAATTGCTCAGTGAATGAGGATTGCTTGAATGTAAAGCTGCATCTTTACATCAGTCTTATTGAATGCTCGCACAATAAGGAGCAGCAATCTCAGTATTTCAAAAAAGGTATATAGTTTGAAAGCATTATGTAAATTCTGTGATTTGATTTTTTCATTTTACCTTCAAGGTTGAAAACATGCTGTCTATATGTCATGTTTCCATGTCACGGAGTGTGTTTACGTGATTGCTAGTTCAGATCAGGTTTTGGAAAATACTCATTTCAAGTAACGTGGTAATGAGCAAGTAAAAAAAACAAACAAAGAAATGTGATGATGAATTCTGAAATTAAAATCTATACAACAAAATTAAATTGAAAGTCGGATACAGATTGAGCAATAATGAATCGAATTTTAACTGTAGCTCTACAGAGTATAAGTTTAATTGTTGGTGCTTCCTTCCATTAATGCAAGTTCATAGAAGCTAATACCAAAACTGAGTGAGGTGTGTTCAATCGATACAGAAATGAGTTAAAAATAAACGTGAACTGATGCAAAACGATCAGAGACCTTGATTATTAGACTTATCGAGCTGAATAAACAGGTTCCACTACGCTCCATGTCAATTTAATATCCCAAATATGATCATTACTAGGATACTAGATTGGATGTAAATGTATTCATTATGAAGGCCAAGCAATGGTCAACCTTTTCTCAGGCTGAAGTTAGAAAAAGTAAGTTATGCTCAGTTTTGAATAAATTGAATTAATCATAGGATTGTAAATGAATGGCAAGATATCAAGATTAGTTTCAGATAAGGGATCAGAGAAATGTCTTACTGAACAAGAAAAAAAAGATCAAAATCGATACAAATCATCATGTGTTTGTTTGTGTCGCAGGAGATTTTGGCATCTTGGCACACATGGCATGTACCTTTGTTGCTGAACCACAACCTACTAATCAACAGCTGTATAGTGCGAGCATGGATCGACCGGACTCCCTTGAGCACCTCATTAATAAAACCTCTCAGGCAATCTCACAAAAGTTGCATTAATTGGCTGTTGGAATTAAAGCAAAATGGATCCACAGGACTTTTAGTTCAATAAAACACTGTATTGCTGCCACAGTAGTCAGTAAAAGGTTAGTTTTCCAGGGATAGACACTTAACTTGAGAAAAAGTAGTGCAAATTCAAATGCATTCTTTCTGCTGAATGCTTTGTGATTCGAGCACAATTGATTGGAATGGAACATGATGTTTTTCCAAGAAAGCTGCTTTTAAATAAAAATAGGGCCATCTTGCATTCAAGTACTTGACATAGATGTCATAACACATTTAACCAATTTTCTCTGCAGACGAGGAAAGAGGTTTATTGTGTGAGAGAAAAATCAGAATGTAACTCAACCACTTGCTTCCCAGAGGGTCTTCAAGGGTTTAATTCATTAATCCTAATAATACTGATTCTGTTTGAGATGGTAAATTGAATTATAAATAACTGTTGTGTTTATTAACTACATTTTTATTGTTAGTATATTTATTTATAGATTTTTGTGTGATTGTATGTTTTTTCTAAGCTTAAGAATCAATCTAGAAACCGTTGCTGAAAAGAGGAGACAGGGCAGTGATCTTATCATCAGGAGGGTCTTTTGTTTGGGCCAATACAGTATATAGAAATATCTCCTGATGCCATTGAGACTGATAGAAAATAGATGGCATGGCATCGAGCTCACATCTCATCTCATACACCTTTTTGGGTAAATTGCTTGTGAGCTTTGAGAAGATGGAACTGGTTGAGATCTCCAATCAGAGCTGCCGACTCCGCTGCAGGAGTCAGATAGGTTGCAGTAAAAGAGTAGGTGCAGCGTGTGGAGGCTTGTAATTAAAGAGTATGTAAGCGCAGGTGTAATCAGTGCTGTGAATTGGTATAAAGAGGTTGGCTGAGGCTGAGCAGAAGTAGCAGTTTGGTCCTCTGTAGGATTTTCATGGACCTAATTCAACTAAACATCTGTGATGGGAGGAACTCACGGCCCGCCAGAACTTCAATAACCCAGCCTAGTTTCCTCAAACAGCCAAGTGAGTTTTCTAGACAGCTCAGCACAGCATAATTACATTGGTAAAATATTTGTATAAAACATAAGCAGAGTGATAAGAATGTGGAAAGAATAATATGCAGGGAAATGATATGAATGTTCTTAGCAATTTGGTTTGGATTTTGTGAATGCAGGCATAGAAAGTACAGTATGTGGACTAAAGCCAGCATTGTTTCAGATCATTTTTCAGAGTTGTTCAGCGATTCAAATAGGTGTGTTTCTGTGTCTATTGGTGTTTTTTTCCCAGTGTTAGAGGAACCGTTGACCAATTAATACTGAATAAGTGGGATAAACTAGATTAACATTTTTAAAAAGGTGACATAAGAACTGTGGATGAGATGGACATACCTGTAAAGGTTGTTGAGATAACAACTCTTTAATGAGCATATTTTTTGAGTGTCATGGAAACTGATAACTGCTCGTAGCCAACAGCCTTGCAACTTTCCTGTTAACTATTAATAACTTTGTCAGGATGCATACTTCACTCACTATTGAATAATCTGATAACCAGCCAAAGGGAATTGTAAATGATCAAACTTTTTGCAACATTAAAGTACTTCAGGACAGGATTGTCCTTGAGATCCTTGACTTTGTGTTGATTGTTGTTTCTAAAAGGGTTTGAACAAATTGAGTAAATAGAGTGGTGTTTAAATTGAGTTAGAAAAGATTGAGTTATTAAAGGTACAATACATGACCTGAGCACACGCTGTGAGAGCGCTAACACAAAAGCATTTTTGTCGGGAGGAGAATATCACTTTTGATAAACATCAAAGAATGAATGTTATCTCCACTAAGTGCTGAATTTCTGCTTTTGATGAGTGCTGTTTAGCAAATGGAGCTCATCACTTCTCATTTCACTCTTAAGCCTAAAGCTCTAAAAAAGATGTGACACCACAGCTTGCAGTGTATTAGCTTCTTATAGATTTTTCTGCCAGGTGTATTCTCTGCATATCTACCTACCTTACCCATCTCTACTGTGAAAAAGTGACTGCTGTCCGTCAATTACTCCGGGGTGTCAGAGAGCCAAGTTCATGAAAGGCCTATCTTTCCCACCAGCTCGGATAGGGCTCAATAATGGTGACCCCTCAGTTAAAGGCCCCTGATCTAAGAAAAACCTTGTGCCAGTGAATCCCCCCTGTGACTGTGAGTATTGGAGAGAAAGCACATCCTGCATTGCTGCAGACTTCCATTAATGGTATTGCAGTTTCAACCGGTCACTAATAGAGGTCAATAAAGCCTTGTAACTGATTTAGATCCCAACTTATGGTAGAATGAATGAATAAGCCATGAGTCAAATTCTATTTAATTACAAATCTGTTTGGAAAAAAAAGAGAAACATTTAGAATTCCATGGATGAGTGCAAAAAATATAATGTTGAATTAAAAATAATGGAAAGTTATACTTCATATAAGTGATTAAATTCCAAACAAATAATGGCTGATAACAGTAGGATTGGAATAGTTAGAATAAGCACTGCTTTTACTTTAGCTACATTCATGAATAAATAAATAAATAAATATAATATACAAATATGAATTACTTTAAAGTGCATGTGGGTGCCATTGATAATTTAATACATTTAAAATATATATGACAGCAGTAGAGGCAAAACAGGCATATATATTTTAAAACAGTTGCAATTTAACAGTTGTATCAGTCGGGCTGATGACCTGTTTTCATAATATCAGCAGTCAGATGTTTGAATTTATTATGTGATAAAGTTAAAGTAACATTGAAATAAAAGTCAGAGCGTCTTTATCTTCAGTAATGTGTCAGAATCCTTCACATCTGATGAATCAAAAGTGTTAAAAAATTCAACAGAAACACATAAACTGATCTCCTGCTAAGATTTTGATCCCATTTGATCGGATTATTATTTTCTTTTTTTTTATAAATGTCCCAAGCAGAGTCAAAAAAAGAGAAACCTGAACAAAGACACAGGATTAAAACTTGGAAAATGTCTCACTGTCTCTTTAAAGTGGTTTTAAAGCTTTTAAGTAAAACATTTTTGGATTAAGGGGGATTTGTTGGCAGTAATGGAATATGATATTCACAACTTTGCATTTTTATTATCACCTGAAACTAAGAACTGTTGTGTTTTGTTAAGCTTTGTGTAAGGTGTTGATTGCTTTTAGTTTTCAGTCTAACAGTTCAGGCTTTGTTACATCATCAGACCTGCAGAAGCAACTGAGTAATTAAAAGGCGCATCTAGTGTTTCTTATCTCTACACCTCTACCTACTGCTAATGGTGGTTTTATAGCAGAAACTTGAAACTATAAATATTGCCTCTAGCGTTCTTTCAAGACACATACATTGTATTTATACAGTTTAGCCCAATATCACAAATCACAAAGATGCCTCAGGACGCTTTACAATCTGTACAACATACAACATTCTCTGTCCTTGGACTTTTAATGTTGCACAGAAAATCCTTTAATGGGGGAAAAAAGAAAGAAAAACATCACAGGGAGTGACTGAAGAGAGATCCCTCCCTCTTTGAAGTTACTCCGCTCTAACATATTGATATTCAACGGCATTAAATGATAAAATTAATGCATTGATTCAATTATTGAAAGCATTTTAAAAAGCTTTGGTAGCATCCAGTATTCTGCTTGAAGACATAAATAAACGTTCTTCCTTCTTTCACAGTAAATCTGCATCTTCCATCAGGTCCCTAACAGCCTTATTAGCTACAGAGAACCATGAAACTCTACTTTTCCTTCTAAACAGGAAAAAGTGTGTTCTCTACCTTTTGAAAACGCGTCACTTACACACTCCACCAGTGTGCATGGGTAAACTCAATTCCTGCGTGCAAATTGTAATTTTCCCTTTTACCCCGGACGGCGGCGGAAAATGAAAGAAGCGAGTCGGTCGGTGGGACTTTTTTCCACTCAAAACTCGTTTCAGACAAGATGTGAGAGAAGTTTCATTCTGATGTTTTCCTGAGTGTCAGGAGAGCCACTGCCAGGAGAATGCGACACAGCAGGGCTGACAGCTCCATCATAAAGCTCCCCAGCCAGTCGTCAATCACTCAGCAAGGCTCCTGTCGGCCATGGCGCTCTAGAAGATGGGCAGGCGTGCAGACTCGCACACAAACACCATGGCAGGAGACCATTTCACCATCACAGTACTGGGAGATTTCCAACTAGCTGTTCCATGCCGGTCATCACCACTGGAGTGTGAGAACTGACCAGGTAACCGTGATCAACAAACACTCCAAATAACACACATGATGCTGTGCCCCTGTTTATCACATACAAACACTCACCATGACGTACCACACACACACACACACACACACACACACACACACACACACACACACACACACACACACACACACACACACACACACACACACACACACACACACACACACACACACACACACACACACACACACACACACAATGACAAATGTGCTCACACCATGATGAAAGCCTCCTCTCCCAGCTGTGATGACTGTCCCACCTGAGCTGCATGCCTCTTAGTAGACACGTGGGAGTAATCCAACAGTTTTATCCAGAAGCTGAAGTTCAACGCATTACATGTACATCACATAGCCGGTGAAAAAGTACTTTTCAAGGGTAAAACTAAAGTAAAAACTGCTGGTGCTGTTATTAAAAAAAAAAGATCTGGGACAAAAATTAAGAAGCATAATGGATCTCCAGGGAGAACCACTATGTTTGCATGCTTTTTATTTCTACCACAAAGGAGGTATAATATTAAGAGGGCACTCATTTTCTACTTTTTTTTGTGCATTTTATTTGATCTATTATTTACTGCAAGGATTCTAAACGATATGATTAAAATTAAGGCAGTTTAGTTGACAAGGAACAAGTTTTTTATAAGAATAATGGGCAATAGATCACATATATATGAAATATTAATTATTTCTGAGTGGTCTGATGATATATATATATATTTATATATATGTATGTATATATATATATAATATATATATATACGAAATCGGCATATTGCATTGTATTGGAATGTGTTTGGTCTTTCTATTTAATAAAGTGATGCGCAATCACCAATCTCAACAAGAATTCTATGAACTTCAAAGAGTTAATTGGCATGGCGAATCATTTTTGCTACATGTTGCAATATTTATTTAGACACAGATAAAAAATGATCTCTTTGGGAACGCATATAAAATGTATGTATGTATTTAGATCAAGAACAGCTTCAGTTCATCGTTCCAATCGAGCACTTGAAAGCTCCACTTGAGAGCTCCATGTCTAACATAATATGGCTGCAGGGTCAGATTATAAACACAAAGTCTGTCGTTGAATATTATCAGTCACATTAGAGAAGTTGGAGGCATTTTTGCATGAAAATGACTGAAAAGATGAGTCAGGTTTAGAGTTTCTCTATGTGTTACTTTGCTGTTTCCCAACCATCCTTAACAAAATCATGAAGATCCAAGGATGCCGCCAACACACGAGTATCCATACAACAACTCAGGAACTCTGGAAAATGAGACGATGCAGCCCTGATCAAGGATTCTGGTTCGTTACTGTGCATCAAGGTGATCTCAACCACTGTAGATCCACTTGGTATGGCTCCACCTCTGGCATTGACCTCTTCTCTGTATAAATATGACATCCAAGGTCCTGAGGGTCAGTTTTGTAGCGGGGGCTCAGCACACCACATCCTGCCGCATGCAGCTATCTTTTTCTGGCTTACATGCTGGGCATTATTGCATCACCTCCCAGCAAGGCCCCATGGGTAAAGGCTCGGCCCAGGAGCATAAGGTCTTAATGTTAACCCCACCAACATGACTGTGTGGGTTACAGCGGCACACAACCCCCCCCACCAGGAAAGGTGGTAATTCTCAGAAGGGTATTGCTGGATCATTCTCAAAAAAGACGTGAGAGGGCAATAATGAATGACTGCACATGTACACCGCATCAGTAATGTATGTGTTATGCATCATTAATGTATACAAACAGCCAGAGCTACCGTTTGAAAGATGATGCTGCCAGGCAGAAGTAAACATTAGGACCATTATTGTTGCATTTTACCCATCAGAAATACTTACATTTCAAATTATGTTTTCAAAATGAATGCAGCTTTCCAGAGTGGGAAAATAAATGTATTTTTCCAGCAGCAGAAGTGGTTGGTGTATTTGATGATTCAACCAAGACTTTCATTAATTTACCCCAAAAAACGATTTGTTTTCTGCTAAAGTGGCTGGGAGAGTGGACAAACTTTGCAGCTACACTACAAATTAGATACAACTTTATTGATTACTGTGGGTAAAGTGGGGTCATGGCAACAAAGAAAGAGCTATAGATTTGATAAACAAAGCAAGAGCAGACATAGCATACTGCAGATAATATATAATCATAACAAAAAATGTACATCTTGAAGATAATAGTGCACATTGCAGAAAGTATTGCAGTGTGTTCATCAACAAGAGGCAGACAATGCAGGGAGGCTGACCGGCAATAAAGGCACACGGCCAATACACAAAGTGCAGGTGTAGAATCCAAAAGGGACGTTTTGATGAGTCAGTGTGTGTGTGTGTGTGTGTGTGTGTGTGTGTGTGTGTGTGTGTGTGTGTGTGTGTGTGTGTGTGTGTGTGTGTGTGTGTGTGTGTGTGTGTATAAGAAAAAAAACTGCTGAATGATCCTCCACACACTGTACAAGCTTACAGTAGAGAAACCTCTCAGGGAAATCAAAAGTTTCCCTAAAAGAAACTCCAATCTGAATGTCATCTACTCTTCTAAATAATAACTCAAATTATTAAATATTATTGTCATTCTCAGATGGACAGCACTCTGAATCCATGTTTCCCAGAATTACTCTTTCAGCTGTTTCTTAATTGAGTTTTAGAAAATTCAGTCCGCAGTGGTGGCAGGGTGATAAGCTGGTCCTTGAAGACTTCACCCACACTATAAATGTGAAATTCATAGTCTGCAGTAGAAAAGGTCATCTGGAAGTTTCGGTATCAATTATTACCAAAAGTCACAGGTCTCATGAGATTCTCTCTGTTTCCGTAAACACAACACTTGGTTTAATAAGACCTGTAAGATCATTGCAATTAACCTTGGGGGTAATCTTTTGGAAGAATGATAATGAACTGTCTGTCAAATGTAATGAAGATGGGGAGCCATAGACATCGACACAATGTGGTTTATTCACATTCAACTCATTAGCACCAGAAAACAGGCTCATTCACACAAACGCAATCCTCAATACACCTTTGCCCTCTCCATGCGGTCTCTGTTTCAGCATTCACATGGCAGGTTCACCATACTGACAGCAACTACTGACAATCTCAAATTAACTAGCAGTAAGTGTATTACACAACTCTACTCAGACAGTTATTAAGACTAACTTAAAGTACAGGCTTTCAGTGAAACAGATGTGATGTTATGGGTCCAACGTGGGTGAAAAATAAATACATATAGCAGTGCGACTGGGAGACGTGTGAGAACATTGCTGCAGTTTCTAGTCTGGTAGGATCATTTTGTCGGAATCAAAGCAGTGATACAGAGCTTGAATAATGACTTCTCTGTTTCCAAAAACCAAATACATCAAAATAACACTGCTTCTATTAGTTGAATGCGCAATTCACGGGGTCAACAATGATTAACTTTTGTTTAAATTCAGAAGTCCTTTGGGCTTAAATGAAAGAGAACGAGACGGAATAGATATTGACAGACACGGCTGCCAGTGCCACTGTCAGAGATTGTTATTTGTTATTTCTGATTGGTTGTCAATCATGGCAGTCCTTACGTAATATGAGCCCGCCAGAGGGCTGAGAGCCGAGGAGAGTGGCGTTGTGCTGCAAACACGGCTGCTATTTCTGGAAACAGTGATGGACAATGACTGATAACTCTCAATGTGAAGTATTCTGCAAGCTGGCAGCCCCACAGGTCAGGTTTGCAGCATGGCCAGGAAGGAGTGGAGCGATGGCGGAAAGCTACTCAAACTCACCTGGGTTTAAGGTTAGGTTAGGCCCACATCCTTTATTTGTAAGTTAGGTAAATTGTTGCCTGTTAGAAGCTGGTACAGCCATAAGGAAGTACACATGAAGTAAGATGTAACAATAATGGAGTTCATGCATTTGATTTTATAGCAGTAATCTTGTTTTGTGAGATATTGTGCATTTGTAGGAGTGGCTAAAAACGACACTAAACCAGCACAGGGAACGACTGGTCCCTGTGCTTCGTTGTGTCTTCATTAATAAGGAGTGCCATCCACAGCTTTTCACAGAGACACTCTGTTTTGTGTCTGCTGGGGAGGGACCCTTTAGGAAAGGCCCTTTGTGTCCCAGGAATAACAACACAATATGTTTTCCAATGACTTTCATTTGCTGCATCCGTAGTGCCAGGAGATGTTTCCTGTTATAGAAATATACCAATGCACAGGTAGTGATATGTTTAAAGTGACAAGAATCCCCAACAATGATTCATTTGGAAGCAGAACCAAGGCAGAAATGGGTTCAAGGCTTGAGCCCTTTCTCAGACAAAGAAAAGAGTGCAAAAACTCACATTTGAAATCAACAGAATAGCCAAAGAAATAGACGTCACATTGAGGCAAATTCTGTTTGACTTAAAGATTTCTCTCAAAGATCAGAGCTGTTTGAACAAATCCCTTTGACCAAGGACAATAACTATGGTATCAACATACCAAACCACCCTGCCAGCACAACAAAGGTCAGTAAATCGTACAAAAGCAAATCTAGCTGTCTTTAAGTTGAGCAAGAATCTAAATCTCCCGTCTGCGAGCTATGTAGTGGCAGATGGTCTTTAAAGAAATATCAGAAATGCTTCATTTCGGCTGGATGGTTTTGTAGTTGTCTTGTTTGGTTAACAGCAGCTCTGTTACACAGTAGGGAGTGCGATACATGTTGTGTTCCTGTTTGTAAAGATAAGATAAGATAAGACGGAGACTTTAGCAGGGAAGCTAAAAAGGTTGTTCAAAGTTCAAAGTGTTTTGTAGCAAGCTGCTGTCCAGCTCAGTGCAACTGTCTGATCTGCCATTGATATAACACTGAAGTTTCTGCTTAATGAAGGATTTGATTTGCTGTATCTAAATATGGTCTCCATCTACATAGACAGATAGCAGAGATTAAAGATTTAGATTAAAAAAATGCAAAAACAAGGGGATCAAACCAAAAAGCATATTTGTGGTTTCTAATTTTTTCCTCAAACAAAGGCCAAGTGATTTACACAGCAGATATGTTGTAGTGGACAATAGTGCAACAATTTCAGTTTGTCTTTTAAAGGTGGAAAGATTGAATAGTTAGAAACCTACTGCCGTGGTTTGCACTGAACAGCATGATGATGAATTCATTAATAAAACAGTGCATTCCATCTTTGTGTCTGTCTCTTACCATTCACTTGAAGGGTGTGAGTCTGAAAGAGTTTCTCGTATCCATCAGCATGACAGGTGTAGTTTCCCATGTGGGTCGTGGTCACCTTGGTGATGTACAGCGAGCCGTCATCGCCAAAGTCCTACCAGCGAGAAAAAGAAGAGAAAAAAAAAGTCTTAATGACTCACAGAAAGAACTGGCGATCTCTTTGAAACAGTGATGTAAGAAGGCATTTGAAGCTGGAAATGAACGGTTTTAATATGAATGCAAAAAAAAGCCTGAAGTGTGCAGATGACAAGATAAACACGTTCCATATCACAGACAATGGAACATTTTTACAATCGTTCAAAAAGACACATTGTAGAGCAATGTCCATCAATCTAAGTCAGAAGTTAAAACCATTTGGTGCCACAGAAAACAAATGAGGGAAAAGTCAAAGTCACAGTTAAGAAAAATCGTTTTCTGGTACGTGTCATTTTTCCAATCAGAGGAAAGTGATCTGATGAAAATGGACTCAGGCTATGATTGATTAGCATATAAATTACACAGTGTTGGCTGCTTTCAAAACAAAAACAGGCTAATATAGTGCTGCTGACATGCGGTCGATCGAAATAACTTCTACTGCTCATTTAAAACGCCATTGTCCCTGGAAAGGACAACATGCATATCCCACAAATACACAAAAGGTGTTACTAATGAAGAGACAACTAAAACGTGATTTATTCATGCTGTGTTGTGATTATTAACCATTGTGCCTCACTTTCAAAAAGTTGCTCTTATGTCCTTAGAGGACAAAAAAGTCTGTCAAAAAACTGCAATACAATTATTATTATTATTATTATTATTATTATTATTATTATTATTATTATTATTATTATTATCTAAATCCGCTTACACTGTGTTAAATCTTTAACTGACTTCATACCTGATCAAAACCTTTTTGTTTATTATGTTTACATAACTGTTCTATGATAAAAAAGGATTCAACAAAAATGTACCCATTCAAATTATATCGAGGCTTAAAGTAAGACATAATTGAGGGTGAAAAATATTCTGATGTAAAAATATTTAATAATAATTGTGGATAATTAGCAAAAACATTCATTTTGATAGATTTTATCAACCACATAATACTGCAGCAATGTCTCTACATTGAAAGCCTGATATAATTGAATGCATAATTTGATGCTATAATGGGTGTGGGATCAAAAATTATGGTTTTAATGGGTTTGAATGGAGACAATTTGAGTGTCCATATTTTGGCTACACGGTTTATTATGGACTTGTTATAGGAGCTGAGGTCGACCTTCCTTTCACAGCCTTGCCAAAATGTATACCATATGCAGTAACGCAGCCAAAGTGATAAAAAAATACATGTAAAAATAAAAAGCCCAAACATGGCCCTAGTGAGGCACAAGGATTAAGCAAGTGAACACAAAGAAAACGGTGCTGGACATGAAAAGAGAGCAAACAGAAGAATTAGTTATTCAGCTGTAGCACAGATAGAAGCCCCCAAAGCTAATGAGCCCATCAACGGTGCGGCGCAGTGATGAATCCGTCTGGCGAAGAGTAAATGTGTGCCACAGTTTTAAGATCACACTGCAGTAAAAAGCCATCTTGGCAATGGAAAGTCATCATAATGAGTTTTTGGATCATATAGAGTGTTACTGTGGTATTAAAGTGAAGAAAAAGAGGGTTTTATGATCGTTTCTCACGAAAAGTCAACCTCTTTTGTTGATCTTTTATTCCTACTCACAAACTTAAGAAAGATAAAAGCTTTTTTTTTTAATCAAATTTCCTCTGTCTTAAAATATTCAAAGAGCTGTCTTGAGTTGGTTAAAATCATCCTGTGGGGGTCTTACAAGGCTACAGGATGGAGACAGAGATCAGCATGAACCTTTTGAGACATGTTTCAGAACTACCGTAGAATATAGCATTGAACATGATGAATAATTTGTTATTTTTAGCAATATGTGATTGAGAAATTCAGATAAGCTTATTCAGAATAAGATAGCATGTATTTAGTTTGCAATCACTTTTCATGCTTTTTTATCTGCACTTGCCATTGTGGTCTTTATTAATTTCATTTTAGCTAATTTCACTTCTGTTTATAGATTTATATAGTACGTTAGATTTTTGATGTCACATGTTATTTGCTAAAGGAGATGTGGAAGATTTCACACATGTAAGATTTACTGATTTAAAAACATCTCTACATTAGCACAGTAATGTATTGCCAAGAAAATGGGGCAGATTGTCGTCCCTGCTACGAGTGTGTACAATGTATCAATGTATGCTATTACTTGAGAGTACTCTGAAAGGGTACTCTTATTTATTTCACATAAATATCAAAGATAAAACTATACTGGAAATACAATTCGTCTCTGAAGATTACATTTTCTCTTTAAATTGAAGAAAAAACTTGAATTTATATCAAAATGATACAACTTTCATTTTTAGCAGATTTACTAAATCAAGTGACTATAAATCTTCAGGTACAACTTTTAAAATATCTGCCTGTGCTCACAATAAAAAGTTTTCACCCGTTTCCGATGCACAGCGGCTTTTCGGACATGAATGTGCTCTAACAGCCTTCTCTGGAGTTTTCTTTAGTTCCCACTAACTTGATGAAGGCCAAGTGCCAAAACGTGTTCCTTCCTGATGGCTGCCGTGCATTAAAAAAACATGCAGATATTTTTTAGTGGCGTGAACTTTGTTCTTAAGAAAGTCTCTCAGTCTGCCCTCATGCTCCTCGTTGCTCATTTATGAACACAGCATTCTTTTCATGAAAAGATTCAGCCCTCATTAACGGCCTTCTTTCATAAGAGTTCACAACAAGAGAAGTGCATTTTTTCTAATTAACTAGCTTTTAACATTTTGATCACATCTCTGCCTCCTGTTTTACACCTTGGCATTTAGCTTCTCCTTAAATGTCTGCAGACAAGCGAGGAGAGCCGGCCGTGGTGTTTACAGGCACACGGTGTGTTTATCAGTTCGTCCCGGTGTGCTCCCATCTAACTCACGAGCCCGGTAACGGCTCCAGCAGAGTGAAGCATCAGAGCTTCACAATATGAGGGGAAATCGATGGCGCGTTTTGGCCCCTTGGGCTGAGAGCATATTGTGTCACCTTCTTAAATGAAAAATGAATGGGGGGAGAAATGAAACTCAGAGGGGTGGAACGGGCAACGGCGGAGGCTGTCGACATGATTCCTCCACCTCATCTCGCCGCCCTCACCTCAGCTATCAGCTGCACCCAGCACCCGAGCTCTCTGCAGACAAAGCAGGCCAGTGTTCGACGACTCAGAGAGGAGGGTGACAAGGGCGGGTAGAGGTGGATTTACAAATAGGCCATGGCCCTCAAGAAACTGTAATTAATAAAGCTGTCAGTGCCAGGTCGCCCTCTGAAAGGACAATAAAGAGCCGCCTCATCGCATAGCTAACCTCTAATAGTGACGAGGCGTTTCAGGAATGGGCCCTCTGAAGTTGGCCCTTATATAACTTTTTGAGAGGAACACAATTAGTTGGGTGAAAATACCCGGAGGTGTGTGTGAAAGAGAGGAACATGTTTACCCAGAATGGAAGTATATTGAGGCAACACAGCTAAAAAATGGTGGGTTGTTTGACATTCAAGTGCAGGCTCACTCAAATAAAAAAACATTTTTCACATTTTTTCACTTGTCTCTGTTGGTATTTAACCAGACAGATCGTTTCAGTTTTGCGTGCCAATGTTTTGATATTTCTGTGGCTAACATTTCAGCCTCCATCCAAATATAATGAAACTGAATGTAATTGTTATTCTTTTTTGGTGCTCACAGCTATGAGAAACGACATTTAAAAAAGACTCAGCAAGCATGTGTTTTTTTTTTTTTCGAGAAACGATATTTCCCATTACTCCGCATGCATCATCCACAGCCCTCACTGTCAAAACACTTCTGCTGGAATCACTTTTTACCAAAGAAACACGCAACACAACTTGTTGATAGTGTTTACTTACTTCCGATCACTCAGAGTAATGAGGACAGTTTCTGGAAAGAGATGTTGCTGTGGAATGTATTTATTTATTTTAACGAAATTCTATTTACATAAATGAGCCACACTTTTGCTCTGTGTGGCGTGTTCCTTCATTACTATGAGCAAAGTCACTGTTCTTTATTTTGCCCAGCTGTTTATGAGATTATTAAGCCTTTTTTTCTAAATAATTATCTTTTGTTTTAGTATTTAGTATTTGAAGGTTTCAATTTTCAAAGTGCATGAAAGGGCTTGAGACTAAGAGCCACAGACCGGCTGGGTTAGTCAAATCATTAAGAGATGCACTAACAAGTGGTTGGCTTTGGTCTTTTCACAGAACTTGTTGATTTCACCAGATTATTTGTTTGGGATGAGAATGGTGCAGTTGCTGGAAAAAAACAAAAACATAATGGTCAACTTATTATGTGCATTTCTGAAAACAGCATCATGCGTCTGCTGTAGGCACCTCAGCAGCTTTTATGGGCTTTTTGTGAATGGAAATTTAAAAAAAAGAGTGAAACAATGTCAGACTGTTGAGACAAAATACAAAAAAAATCACTCTACCTGGGACGGGATCTGTTGGGGAGTAAAACAGAGGTCAAACATTAAGAAGTTAAGTTCAACCAAAGCATAGTAAATATATTTAAAAACAGGTGACAGAACTGCTGTGTGTTGTGGTCAGGAATTAATCGCATAATGTTGAAGACCTCATTGTTGATATAATGTGAGGATAATATACCGGTAATATAAATGAGAAGTTGGATATATACTTAAAAAGGTCATATTCATGTGTTATTTGTCGTAAAATGTTGCACAACTGTATTTTTTCATCCTTTGAAAATGGCACATAACAGTATCACACAGAGTTCTATTCACTGATCAGAACGAAATGTGGGAATTATAAATAATCACATACATTTAACGTTACATATGGTACATCTTCACAAAGAGGAGATAATGTTAAAGGCACACATATAAGGCACCAAAGCATCATGGGAGATAAAAACACATATTCCAAAGATAGATAAGAAAAAGATAAGTAGGAGAAGAAGAATGATTCAGCTCATATTGTACCCCTTCATGCATTATATACATTTATATTGAAGCTGCAGTCTTTAAACAAAGTTTCCTATTTTTAATAATTCCACGTTTTATCATGACTGATTCAAAGACTATGGTGCTAAATCACATATCTGTCTCGAGGACCTTCCAAATGAGTTTACATGTCCAACAAGGATATAATCCCGCAAAAAAAGTAGCTGCTTTAAGCAAACTTCACAATCTTTCTACAAAATGCACTTTAGGGGATTTCCAAACTTTTAAAGACTTCAAATGTTCTTCTGAACTAGTTCCACCACAGAATCAACATGGCCAAATGCAAACATGAAGGTATACACACGCACACACACACACACACACACACACACACACACACACACACACACACACACACACACACACACACACACACACACACACACACACACACACACACACACACACACACACACACACGCGACTATGTCTTTGGCTCGGCCACTCAGGGAGGATTGAAATACTGACAGCCTTGGATGATGATGCAATAGCCAGCAACTGTCAACTTCATGGAATTACAGTAAGCTGCTTTGTCAAAATTTCGAGAAGCTCTATTGAACTCTGGGATACGAGCGCACCACTGGGATTAATGTGCGATTCACTCAGTCGACAAAATTTCTAAAATAACCAGATTCCTAACTGGGAAGGCCTGCAGGATTAGAGCCCATAAACTGCATGTTTACTCACAGGAATATGACTCTAATTAAGGCTGGCAGTAGATGCTCACAAATATTAACAGCCTGCAATTATACAGAAATTGTCTGCAAGGCAATTTAGAATTAGTCTGTGGATAACAGGTGCAGACACAATCCATTTGCCTCTCTGGAAGGGCAAACAATGATTGACTGGAAGTCTGGGAGCCAAAAATAAATCTGGATTAAGCCGGCGATGTTGTGCAGCTAACGTTCCATCAGTGAGTTTTCTTGGTGCTGCATCGTTTGCACACAGTTTTTCTGATGAGCCACAAGAGACTCATGCTGATTCACTCGCTGGTGGAGTTTCGATGTTCTGGAGGTAATCTGTGCACTTGCAGAGGTTGTAAACTCAGGCTTTGTTGGACACCAACAAAAAAATATAATCTGACAATGGCAGACCTCCGGGTTCAAAGTACAGCGAGCTCCTTCAGTCTGAAGAGAGACAGATTAGTCTCTGCAGTAGTTTAATGCAGACTCACTTCATGAAGCTGAACTGGCATAAACCCAGCATGCTGTATGCGCCATAGAGACAGAGGAAGGGTAATTGCATGCAATAACATTAAATACAGGCAATGTAAAGATCCTGGGGGAACCAAAGCGGTTCAGGGTTGATTAAAAAGCAAAGTGTTATTTGCATCCTTCAATTTTCTCTGTTGGATCTCTGATATATACCTCAAGCTATAGAAAACTCAAGGTTTTGTGGACTGAAATTTAATTTTGATGTCTCCAGGAGAAGGATGGTTGCAAACCACAAAAGGCCAAGCTTTGACTGATTACCAACACAGCTTGTTCTTCTTTCCACTCTGTCAGTAGAAGACGAAAAAAAGAATTCTTTATGATTCCACAGTGAAAAAAATATATAAAAAGTTTTGGTGTAAAATGATAGCAATGTTCTACAATTTTAAAAGATAACACGTCATCTCAGGTCTACGCTGGTCCATGCTTTCATTATTCCAGCTATTGACTAACTTCACACAAAGCTTTTCTTGGCTACAATGGATATACTGAACAGCATTTGGCAGCAGAAGCTTTCATCCCTGAGCTGACATTTGAATTGAGAATACACCTGTTCAAGATCTGATATTAGTCACCGGGGAACTGATGACTGCGTGTGAAGCCCAGATAAAGACCACCTCTGTTCGGGACACTGAACCCTGCTATGTGTCTTCAGGCAAAACCAGGAGATGAGAAAGAAGCTCTATTGAATTTGCACAAAAAAAAAAAAAAAGGGAGAAAGAACTGCAACAGTTCTTGGTTAAAAAAATAAATAAATGCAAGATAGATCAAAGCCTGTGACGTTCACCGTACAAGACCTAGCATCTCTCTTTTTCTTCCTCGTATAAATCCTCCAAAAGATATTCAAAGTGTTTTCAAGAAATAATCTGGCTTGACATTTCTTTCTTTTTGCTACGCCGTGCACTTGCATAAATCTTTCCTGGCCATAAATTGCTTAAAAGCAGTCTTGATATATTATACAAAAACGACATTAGAAGGCAAACGGTGGGAAAGCTGCCTAAAAAAATGACGTTGCCGCCTCTCACACATCACCAAACAACCAGAACCAGCGCACCAGTTTAGAGCCAGTTGATGGTGCCAAGGATGACTGGCGACAGCTGGTCGCCTCTTACTCATTTTAAGGGTCATCAACATTTAATGATACATTAGTGGCATCGCTGGGTCTCCCTTTATCTACTGCGACACTGTTGACTTAATTATGCACAGCAGTATCACACTCATCTCGGTCAGCCCTGACACACTGAGATTAAAAAGGGTAGGCCGAAGGAGGACTGGCTTTTCTGTACCTCGCCACATAAGTACCCCTGCTCTCTTTGATGTGGATGGAAGTGACACAGGGGGCGGTCTGGGGCCATGCATGCATATTAACACACACACGCACATACACGCACACACACACACACACACACAGAGAGACACATACGCACGCACACACACGCAGACTTTCACCGAGTTGTAAAAGTAGGTCCTTCCTCTAGGGCTGAACCCCTTTGGTATCCCCCTTCATCTTCTTTCTTTGTCTGAAATCCCTGTTCCTCCCAGCAGTCTCTAAACACAGACACCAAGAGCTCAAACTGACATCCTGGATTACTGTCAGACCTACAAATACAAAGCCAGCGCCAACAGTCAAATAAAACGTGCTGACAATCTGAGCCACTGCCAAAGAAACAGAGTTGAAATATGATGAGAAAGGAATATGGGATTTGCAATTTTCTTAAATTTGTAAACACCATAATTACACCTGTGCAACGCATCTGTTAGAGCCATTCAACTATAAATACAATCATGTATCTATCTATCTATTAATGTGTCCTTGGTTCCATTATGTTTCTACCTATCCTATTTATTCACCCATTTATCCATCTGTAAACAATAAAATCAAAGAAAGTGATGCCCGGCTCTTACGTTGATGTCCTCCAGGTTCAAGGAGTTCAGGTATTGGTGGTTTCTCTTCCACAATATAGGAGGCCTCCGCTCCCCTGTGATGGCACACGTCATCACGGCGCTCTGGCCGACGGTTACTGTGGTGACGACCACTCTCTGGTCATCTGGGAGAGTGAGCAGGTACACATCTGTTGGCGAGAGAAGAGGAAAAAAAGGAACAAAATGTCAGACAGATTGTCTTCAAGGTGCAATGTTCAAGATATGAAACCAAAACTTTATCAACGGGATGTAAAGAGGTTACAGTGGTGATGTTATGTCAAAGACATCTATGCATTGTGTTGCAGAGATATCTCAGTCCTGTCTTGTAATACCAATTATAGTATAGGGATAGTAAGTTACTATAGCGTCCAGTCTGTCCTCAGTCCGACATGAGAGGACGAAGAAGTAGAGCTGCCCCAAGTGCTTGTTCATAAAACAACCATGGTCCGTTTGTATTTTGAATATTTGTTCATCGAATTAATTCCAAAGTGGCAGAAACGAGAAAATCGCACCCTCGCCTCTTGCTGTCCTTCTGACTGTGAAGCCCCCTGTTAGCAACAAAGTAAACAAAAAAAGTGGCTAACATGAACTATAGGTCAAAGCCACACGTGAAGATTAGAAGATTGTAGTGTTATTTTCACAGTCTCTCAGAATTTGATCAGTTTGGTCCAGTTATGCATATTCTTAACCTGCAGTTAGTTAGTAGTTGGACTTTTTTTATATTGAGATTTTATGGACCCAGTGACAGAGGTTAAATAAAGTCCCCTATCTGTTTGGAGCGGTGGCTATATGTTACACATTGCACTTTTAAGGATACTGACTCAATCTAAGTTTTGGGAAAGTGAATTCAACTGCAGAGCAAAATTGCTGACAATTCCAGTTTTTTGTAAAACTTTTAATTTGAATAAGTTATCTTGAATAAGGGGAAGAAAACTGTTCACGTTAGAGTCCGCCTATACTTTATATCCCCAACTTTGTGAACTTCTCCGTATTGTAACAGCTCATAATTCAGTGGAATGAACCCACCGAGATAATCCATATTGCAGTTCATGTTTTGCCCACATTTTTCTCCTAATGAAGCCTGAAAACAAGAATACAGTACACGAGAGTGTCTCAATTAGCTGCTGTTGTGCTACGGAGGCGGATGTTTTTTTTTTAGTTAAAGATGCACTGAGGCAGCTCAATTATTGCAATTTGCAAAGTAATGGGAAGGATATAAGTTAAATGTTCTGTAAATACGTTGCATAATTTATGTACTGATAATATAATGGAAAATCTTCTTTCTCTATCTGCATCTCTGAGGACCCGGGGTTCATCACTATGTATTTCTTTTTTAGCTAACATTATAGCACATTCAATTTTGGGAGGCTCAGCAGCTGCTGGTCTGATGAAACCTCACCTGAAGCGCGCTGCTGTGTAACTAGAAGTTGGAATATTCACTACAACTAAGCTCTGCACTCCGAGAGTTTAGAACAAGCTTGGCTCTCTCCATCGTTGTAAAAGCCCAGGAGTGCATCTTTTCTGATGAAAGTAACATGGAAAATATAAAACCCTGTGCTGCCAGAGAGGCTCCCTGTGGAAACACAGCCCTAGACCCCGAACAGAGGTGGATAGTTGCTCAATTAAGTATTCCTGCAATACCTAAAAGGTTTTGAGACATGTTTCTGGTGATGTTTATATTATATGAATCATGTATGTTATATTCTTTGAACTCTATTATGCTGTTCATTCTGTACATATGACTCTATTGCATTTCTGTCCATACTGGGAGAGCGATGCCTCCTCTGTTGCTCTCCCTAAGGTTTCTTTATTCTTCTTTTTTTCTCCCTGTTTTTTTTTTTTTGGGTGGGGGGAGGTTCCTGGGACAGAATCTGTCACATGTGTACAGATTGTAAAGCAAATTTGCTAAAACAAAGTCACTGTCAGACTGTGAACAAAGGTTTTTTTCAATACACAAGTGTAAATATGATTTGAGAGATGTTTGTAAGTTTACTGTTCAAAAAGCTAAAAAGGGGATTAAAAGAAGATTCATTTCTATTGTTGGGGTTAAAATATGGAACAATTCTAATATGAATGTAAGAATGTGTAACTCTTTTTTGGTTTTCAAAAGGACTATTTTTGAGGGTTACAAATTTTTATTTTCTTATTTTAAATATTTTGTTTTATTGAGGGTGGCTTGATTGATGGGGAAGTAGGATAGGCATATTTAAGCTTAATGCTTCTGCCTATGCCTTTTCAGTTATAATGTATACTATATTATATATAGGCTGCATACATTGTATTGTGTGTGATGACTGAATGAAAACACTAACTAACTAACTCAATTTGTGATTTTGGGCTAAACAAAATAAATTGAATTGAATTGAAAATTGAAAGTTGAGATGTGGTTGTGGGATCTGCGGTTATTTCTACTCAAAATAAAGAGCAAATGCTGTCATTATGAAAAGCCAGTGTGGTTCAGTGAGAGGTCAGCATGGTTAGTTAACGCCTTTTAGTGTGTTCAGTATTTTGATGAGACAACGTCCACTCCATCCATTCTGTGGTGGTATTATGTAACGCTGCCTGTGAGAGAATGATTTTTAATCTTTCTCCTGGGTAATGAGCAACAGAGCAAAAGGAAACAGAGACTCAATTTGTTCTGCTCCTAAGGGCATGAAATACAAAACCTAATGAAAGAGCAGGTCCAGCAGACAGTGTTCACTCGCCACAGCCCAGAGAATCGGGATGAGAGCACCGTCAATTACAGCACAACTCCGGTGGCCCTCTAAGCGCTTTTTAACCTTGTCGGTCATTTGCGGTGTTTGGTCCACTTGTTGGTGTCTTTGAACTGTGAACTTGGCTCGTCTGTTAGATCCAAGCCAATCAGCCGGGAGCAGTGAGACAACTGAGACCTCTTTTTGGTGGGAAGCTCCAAGTTAAGACTTCTAATCTCTCATTTGGCCCAATGAAGCCCTGCTTAAGCCTGGCCAAATCTCTGCCAGGATTACATCAAAATTAGAGGATTAATAACAGCCATTTCTTTTTAGTGGAGTAAAACTTTCAAAGTTTCAATCATTATACTGTTAATGGAGAGTTGATCCAACCATGTGGTCATTTGTGAGGCTACAGTTTGTCCCGGTTTTGTGTTAAAAAAATAAAAAAATAATAATAAGCTATTCATTTGCACTCTAATTATCGCATTTTCCATTTTTCTCTTCACTTTTTATTTATAGATTAATATAAACTGTGATCAATTTGTTCTTCCTGCGGGAAATATAACAAGTCTGGGGTGCATGAAAACCAGGTGAAAATCACTTTTACCCAGACTGCTATTTTTAGTATTATGAGATGTTACTGTTATTGCGTATACCAGGAAAGCCAAATAACAGAAACAGCTTTGCAAAACTTTAGAAAGCTGTTTCTGCTTAACTTTCCTCACTGCTTTGGTGAAAAAAACACCTCACAGTATAATGTAATTCAATGCAACAGTCCCAAATGTTGACCTCAAAAAGTAAAACACTGTTGAGCCAAACCCTGTGTGACAAAATTGACAAAAATTTAACATCATCACCTCCAAGAAGTCAGTGTATATTGCTATGCTGTTGCATCAGACTCTATCATATATTACAGATGTTCTGGTCGTGGTGCCCACTGCCATCTTGCAATACCAAGCAGTTGTGAATGATGTCCATTCATGTGATCTTTACCAGCAAAGACAGGGTGAAATACGCCGCTAGTTCAATTTGATGTGTGATCCTGTCGCAAGATGGTTTCTGGATATTTATTCAGTTTTAAATTAAGAATTTTAAAAGAAAAAGTCTCATTTTTATTCATTTAAGTTATGCATACACACAAACACAAAGAAGAAATTAGTAAGCAGGTTCAAACCTTAATTAATGAGCCAATCAGTCTTTCTTTTCCCAAAAGCAAACATGAGCTTATTCATTCATTACCCAGTCTCTTTCAATAGATGATAAAAATGTCTTGTGATGGCCTGCGCTGATGGAAATTTATCTTGTCATGAACATAACGCGTCACTTGTATTTGTCAAGAACGGAGGGGTTTGAATGGTACATGAAAAGAAACAACCAACTTCATAAAGCGACTGAAACATCTCCCCTGTGGACATCATTATGTGACAGAGATCATTTGATGTAACACGTTTGACTGGTTAAAAGCTGTGTGTCTGTAATAAAGACACGACAACGGCAGTCAGCAGGAGTGGAATGAGAGCCAACATGGACAGAGAGAAAAGAAATGAAAAATGTTAAGGATGTCGCGGATGACTAATGAAAGCTAAAGAGAACTGAAATGTGGTATGAATGATGAAGATAAAGAATCTTTAACCTTAAACTTTTAACTGATAAAAACTTATTTCAGAAACTGTTTGGATGACCTCCAGGGCACTAATGGTAGTAAGTGACAAACCCTCGATTAAATTGACATGGAGAAAAACAACAAGATGAAGTACCCATCCTGACTATTTGAGCTAGTTTATTGAATAATTACTCATTTACAGGTCAGAGGCCTGATATCTGTTTTCATTCAACAGCTCAGAGGAAAACACAGTGAACTTATGAGAACTAGAAACATATATTTACCATTGAAATGTATTTAATAGGCCAACTGCAGTACATGAAAAGTACTGAAGTTAAGCTTGGTGAAACTCACAATTAGAAGCTGGAGAAAGACCGCTCAGTTTGAAGAGTGCCATCGCTCAACTTCACCTTTTTACAATTAATCATATGTTTATGATTCCTGATAGTTTTATTAACTAGCATTACACACTTCGATACTAAACATTTATTGATCATTACATCTTCTACAAGCAGTAACGCCAAAAAAAACTTCCTGCTTTTACAGTGCTTCTTCAAAACAGCTCATCTTGTGAGGCTTTAGAGGAGGAACTTTGGCTCTGTTCAAGTTCAGCAACCATTTCCAAAGAGGTTTTTAGAATGAAATGGATGTTCCAGGGCTCAAAGATATGTTTCTGCCTGTGAGCTGTGATTTTAGCCTGATTGCACTGACCCTGAACGTCTCCACAATTTGGACCTGCAGCAGGTAATAACAATGCATGGCCCTATCTTGAACATTGTAGAGTCATCTTCATTTCAAATATTAAATTGTGGTGGACTTTTCTCATCTGGCAGGATGAAACAAATGAAGCACACATTGTAGGTGAACTATGTGAGTAAGTGATTCCGACATAAAAAGGCTGAAGTGAACAGCATCAGAACTTTGGATAGTGTCTTTGGTATAACATCATAGACCTGCTTATTTTTATTTTTAAGATTTGGGTTTTATATCGACACTATGGCTATCAGTTCTACCACTTAAGATAACATTGGACTAAAAGTTACAGCTGTGATTTTAAAATACAGTGAAATGGCAAAATATGAAAGGTCCTCTGGGGCAACAGAGAAGTTGTTCAAGTTGTAAACAAGCAGACCATTTTGTCCATTTTTTGGGGGAGGTAAAACCAAAGGTGAAGCACCTGTAATGTTGCCTGAGTGAACACAACTGCAATAAGTACAGTAGGTTAAAGTTGAGGAAGTCTGCCTGGAGGACATTCAGGGTATTCATTTCACTGGTAACAAAATTTGACTTTTGGGTTTCAAAGTTAAACATTGTCAAACTACTATATCTTGATGTTTAGTGCAGATTTAAAGGTCTTTAAGCTTTAATGAAAGCCATTCATATCAGTTAAATGCTGACAGAAAACGCTGGGCTCAGTGTATCTGTAGATTTAAGAAAAATGAACTTCAACTACAAAACAACCAAAATAAACAAATGCAAAACAATTTAAGATGTTAAGCAAAAAAAAAATCCAAGACAGCAAACAAAATACCTAAAATAACCCCCCAAAAAAATCCATAAATAGGAGAATAAGAACACAGCAGGGAAAGTATAACAAATTAAATCCGCTCTGATGCAGAAAGTAAAGAATTAAGAAAAAATGGATCTTCCATCAGTCACGCATGGCTAATCCAAGATCCTCCTCCTCCCCGGACACTGATAGCAAGCCAATCAACCCCATTCAGCCACTTGGCGCTCATTGTGATGTTGAGGAGGAGGTGGTGGGTGGATACGCTGACAAAAATCTCTTTCAATAATGTCCTCCCTAACCGTTCAATTACATCCCCCTTGTATCTTAATGCTTGTGGTATATACGCTGCAAGCAACAAACTCGATTTGCCGCTGAACCCCAGGGGGGGGATAGAAATGTGTGAAGCTATAGGGAGAATTTGAAGAAGAAAGTGGGCAGAGAGAAGGCCAGGCAGGCTCTATCATAGCTGGTGGATGGAGGAAGGAGGGGAGGGAAGAAGGAGGGAGGAATCCGACCTGAATGAGAAACTCCTCAGAGAGATGGGAGTCTGGGCTGCTGGAGCCGTCTCAAACACTTTGAGTCCTGCGCCTCTTCTGTGAAAGATTTATCAGAGGAGGGAGTGGCCTTGGCTCCTCTTTTTTTTTTTGTCTGATTTGAGACCTGAGGGACCCAGCCCCCCGGGGAAGGATCAACCTTCACCGTCCAACCTGTAATTAGTGATTAACGGCGGAGTCCAGACTTTTGATTTACTCTGCTCTGCTCCCAGAGTGGGATGTTGGTCAGTGCCGCGGTGAGAGGTAAATCACCTATTGCACTGGAGGCAACAAGCTTGTCAGGGAAAATAGCCCGGGCCGGCAGGATGCTGCGGAGAGGCCGGCTGGATGAAGACAAATTGCACTAAGGTTTCTTAGCCAACACCCTTGCACTATTCTCTATCATGCTCTGTCGGTCTCTTTCTCGAACACATGCCCGCTCCGTCTATCTTCACCAAGTCTCTCATTCCTTTAACACACTCCCTCTCTTTCTCTCTCAATGATGTTCTATATTACCAAGGCTGAAAGGTTGTGTACACCCAATTGCTTTGAGTTTGACATTTTCAAGCAGAGATAAAAGTATTTACCCTGATGCTGAGTATTCATAGCCCATACGCAAAGACTCAAAGGGGGAAAGAAAGAAAAAAAAAAAAATAACAACCCAAAAACCGAATACACACAACATTCTCTGATCTTGGATGGTTGATTTGTGCAAACTCTCTCCCAAAGCAAGAAGAAATGGAGTTTCTGTTTTAGAAACTGAAGATGAAGGACTCGGTGGACTTGAATGTTTGACAGAGAAAGAAGAGAGTTTCAATGTTGAAACACGCAAACTCCCTCTTTTGTCAAACCAAGGAAGATACTTGCTTTTAGTGTTGAAATGCTGCTACTTGTCGCACTACTAAACAAACTAGATCCCTGCAGAACCATAAGGCGACAATAGCAACAATAATCAGGTGATCTCTACGCCAATAAAGACAAACGCACATGTTGACAAGGAGCGATAACGGCTTTGCACCATTCCAAGTTGCAATTCTTCTCAGCTCAGTTTAGAAGAGCAAAAAAAACCTGACTGTGAAGTTGAGTGAAGAAACGTAGGAAGGGAAACGCAAATGGAAGCATGTTTAACCTGACTTTGACGATAGTTTTGCATTTAGAGGAATAACAGAGAGTGGGTGGTCTGCAAACTGATAATTGAAAGCTCGCATTTGTAAGAAAAAACAGACCATACAGACAAACATGACAGCTCCACCTACAATAAGTTGATCAAACGCTACAAAAAATATTCCCGAAACAATATATTATGTTCATTATTGACACATAACAAAAGATCTGGTAAATAATATATATAATAGGCTACACATTGTTTTCTAAATAGTATTGAAATCTCTCATCAAACCACCATATTCTGCACATTTGTAAAATCAGCCTATTGTAAGAAAGTAAAGTGGTTTTATGTTCACGGTAGATTGTTTTGAGGTCATTTCTGTAGAATCCCCTAATTCAATGTGAAGCTGTTGTCTGCCTGCCTTTACCTCAAAGACTTTGCCTATTTAACTTTTGGGAGCATGCAATAATTTTTTTGTTTTTTTTTTGCATTTAATACCGCTTTTATCCTGCATCTTTACCAAGATGGTGTTGGATGTGCACACTATCCACCCTCTTTGTTGTATGCAGACCGCAATGAATGCATAATGGTGGCCCACTTTGGACATTAATTAATTATTATATTGCTATTAACTTAAACTTGTGACTTGATGATATGGAACAATATAATATATTGTTATGAGTTACATTAGATAAAACAACCAAGTAAAAAAGAGAGTAACAGCAAAAATATAACAATATGATTTAGGTTTCTAAAGTTTCATTTAAATTTGATGGTTTTGTTTTTCTGTGAGGTGCATCATTCAGCTCAACATCAAAGACTTCTTGTTAAGATCTTCTCAGCATCTCTGAAGGTACAAACTTCAGTCCACATCTTCTTAGACAATCATCATTCGGGTCAATGTATATATTTATTCTTGTTAGTTTACATTTAAACTCTTCAGCTTAACTTTAGGTCAAAGAACTCTGGCGTTTTTTAAAGGGCAGAACTACCTTTCATGTGAATTTTGAGCTTTTCCACTTAAATGAGATTATTTTATAATGCTCTGAAGACTCCCAATCCAAGAAAAGAATACCCCAGGCACAGCTGCAGTGACCACTAGTTTCAGTATCCATCAGCATTGCAGTCTCTCCCTTCTGCATCTGGAAAAGATCCTGTTTTTGCTATAACATGTTTACAAATTCAAAAATTACAGGTGAAAGGTGTGAGGATAATTATAGCCCCATTCATCTCTCCTCCCACATAAATTATACACATCAGGATGGCTGAAAAGCGTTAACAACTGGCCTTAGTGAGTGCATTACCTCTGGATGATCAGCCTCAAGTCTGTTTCCAAAGCAGCTGTTGGGAGAGATCCTGAGGGACGACCAGCATTAGTATGCAACAGAGCCTAAGAGGAGCTCTAATTGGATTAATTTTATCACAGCTACCTTGTGGAAAACAAATAATGAAAAATCCCTCTATCTTACTGCCATGAGTAAATCATATAGCACTTTAGCATACGAGAGGATGTGATTTTAATTGTTCCATCATATTTCACACACATACGGCTGCATGGCCGTAAACTATATCAGATGGCATTGTTTTTTTATTTTATTAAGGTTTAATGTTGAGTGACACCTGTTCTTTTGCTATTCCGAGCAACATCAGAAAGCTGTTTGTCGGCACTATACTTAGCATATGCATCAATTAACTTCACACATTACAGTACAGTACGCTTCCATCCTTCTGTCTGTGCGTTCTACTCGTTTAACATCAGCATCACAGCCCACTCGGATAGCTGCGTGGCCGCAAATGGTGGATGCCAACACCTTCGACTGGATGGCAGGAGATGTTAATCGTTGAGAAAAGAGGATGAACGGAGCAATCTATTTACACTGAACCTCTAAACAACTCTGACAGACAGGAAATCAAATTGAACCTCTCTCAGTCTCACAGTCAGAGAGGGCACTAAAAAATATTCTGAGCGATTTCCTCTTGTGAATTAAAACCAGCCTGGTCAGTGGAGCTTGAGCACTACCGAAGCTTTCATTCATTGGATCCACAAAGACCTGTGTAATGGTGTCACTGTCCTCAGAACAAGCTGCCTTCTCAGCAGCAGGACTAACTGTCTATACTTTGGAATTTATTAAACAACTAGAATTTACGCCTCACAGTTTTATGCCTCCATCGGCCAGCCAAGTTGCGGCTTACGTCTATGTCTGTCCAAAATGTCATCCCTTCATATAATTTATCTTACTAGAGATTTGTGTGAAATTGTAAAAAATAAGCATAAGAAACCTTGAGTTATGGATAATTAAAGTGTTTTTGTGAGGTCATAGTGACCTTTGACCAGCAGATTCTCATCAGTTCATCCTTGAGTCCAAGTGGACGTTTGTTAAACTCTGAGCAGTTTACACTTCTGTTTTGGAAACTACTCAGAGACCTTCTTTTCATCAATATGCCTAGGAATGCCAAACATCCTCTAAATGCTCTAGATCTCTTAGTTGTGGTTGTAAAGTTTCATGAAGCTATGATTATTTTATAGACTTTTTTTGTTTTAAAATTGGCTCACTTCTTGGCTACTTGAGGACAAACATCATCACAATTGGGCTCATTGGATCCACAAGAGTCACAGCTTTCCATTTATACCAAAGTTATGCAATTCCAAGACTGTTTAGGGACCCCAGTAGGCATAAATATTAAAATAAAACCTTTTTAGAATATGTGAAAATAACACATTTATAATGCATGCAAACAACTACATGGGATTTTTGTCCCAAATTGCATGGGATTAGCATAACGTAGGCATGTACGTAAAGGGCAGACTCGTGGGTACCCATTGAATATCTTAAATTGGGAGGTCAATGGATCTCTTTAAAAATCACCATGCCAGTTCTCCCTTGACAAAAAGCTTGCATGACATAGTTAGTACCAATGGAGTTTATTTAGTTTCATACGATACCAATACCTTCACTCTAGCTCTTAAAGACAACATGTCGTCCAACAGGTCTCAGGGGGTTAAATGTATTACAATTTAATTAACTATTTAGCTTTTACTGGCCAAGGTGGCAGTAAATGAAAAGGTATATTAGCCACACCTTTTTCCCCAAGCGCCAAATAATTGAATTATTGCATCATATGAAAGTTTTTAGTCCTTTACAATATTTAATATGAGTAGTCGCATAAGGAAATTACATTAATTTCATTAAGTGCATCAGGAATGCACAGTAATGCACTGCTCTTGGGAAAGAATGTGGATTGTTGGAAAGGCTGCTGGTGTGAACTGCCCTTTATTCAGATTTAATCTTCTGTCAAAACCATTCTTAGTTCAGGAAGTTACATTTTCATCATTTATTCTTTCAGATGTAAAACATAAACTGTTACACATCACTTACTATACTTACTTCTGCACAATGGTATATTAAGAGTAACTGCACAGTAAAACTTGTTTTATGAGCTATAAACTTGACTGTACTTTGATAAAACACATCAATGCTGGAGTTAATGTTGAGAGATCTTACCAAAATTATTAAATTGGCATTTCATGGTTTAAAATGGCTCAAAATGCCTCCTACCATTTTAAATCTACCTTAATCTTGCAAAGCCAAGATATCTGAGATAACGTCGACCGTTTGGGACGAATCTAGATCATGAAATAAAATGTTAACACCCTCTTAACAGACCTCCCTCCTCGCTTCTCCACATGTTTGTTGATGCTGCGTCAAGGCTTTGGTCAAACAGAAGTAAGCATGGTTTCCCCTTGCCCGCTTTTAAGCTTTTTGCAAAATGGTGCAGTTGGTGCACTTTGGCTCAGGCCTTGGGGTGAAGGTTCACTTTAAGGCAACTGGATACATAAACGTTTAATTGGGTTTATTGGCTTTCTACACTTCACACAACAACAATGACAGAACATAACTACTTCCTATCAGTGACCAAATACATCAACTATCTCCACCTACATTAATGCTAACGGTGGAGTTTGCCTGATTCTTTGTGCTGTCATTTCATTTCTTTTCTTTTAGAAACCATTATCTTAACCACCATTTTTTATGGTAACAGCTCTGTGCTGAATTGTGGATTGATCCATTTATTCCAAAACAAATTAGAAGCTACTCAAATAAACCATCTTAAACCATAGTAATGGTATCATTTGTTCTATTTCAAACAAACACATGAACAGCTCTGTCTGCGTGTGTGTTGAGTAAACATATAATTGTTGAAAACACACAATCCCTTCACTTAGTCATCGACTTCAAGAGGAAAGAAGAATACTCCCTCGAGAATTGTTGTTAAATTGTCCTTCAGTTGAGGATCGCTTGGAATTAAAAAAGTAATCCAACTCCTTTTAAATCTCTCTAATACATTCTGGAGATAGGAAAGTCGCATACTGGAAAATGAACCATGAATTATGAAACCATTTTAACACCACTTCTCACAGCCTGTGAATGGAACGCTCAGCAGGGGTTTTGACAAGTAAAAGCCTGAGTATCCATTAATTGTAGCTTTGCCATGTGTGCTGAATAACAGCAGAATTTGCCCCTAATGGAAGGAGCCTTTCCTTAAGGAGGCGCGGCTGTTGGTTTGGATGTCTAATTATAATCTTCACAGAAGTAGGGAGCGTAAGTCAACTCATTTTCGAACTTGCCAAACTTCATGCAAATATAGGGATTAACCCAGACTTGGAAACACACAGGATTAAAGCCGTCTTGTATTAAAGCAGAAGACAATGAGAAGGAATACGGACTTAACAGAATAGAATGAAACAAAAAAAATAAACCAAGAAGTGCAGAAAAGTGAGGAGTAAATCACAACTGTTAAACAATTCATATGTTCCCTGAAATGAAACACCTATTGACATATCAATGTGTCAATCGCTCATGCTAACCATTACCAGTAACATTTTCCTTTACCCTTGACAGCAATCTTCCACTAACTTTGAACGAGACAACAATTTAGCTTTTAAGGTGCAATGTGTAAGTTCTTGCCAGAATTTTAGTTTGACCAATTCAAAAAACGACTAACATTATGAACAGAATGCAAAGAAGTTATGGTGTTGGCGTTATGTCAAAGATGTATATGTGTTGAAGTGATATGTAGTGAAATTTCCATGCTACCTGGCGGCCCGCAGCCCATATTTTCTTGTAATATAACTTGGCCTTCAAGAGGCAATAATGAGTCACCGCAGCGCCAGTTAGCCCACAGTCCAGAAATAAGAAGAAGTAGGGCTGCCCCATGCGCTTGTCAATAGGACTTCCACGTTCCGTGCATTTCATAGCTCACTTTTTGTATAAAATCCAAAGTCACAGAAAGGAAAAAATTACACACACCCTTGCATTGTTCTCCCAGCGGCAAGGAGGGTGCTTTGCCGGGAGGAGAGCCAGGAGTCCAGGAGATTTGGCTACCACCAGTTAGCAGTTAGCTTAAACTAGTGCAAACCCCAGCACCGGGAGTCTGAACCTGGGGGGAAACACCCCGTCTCCAAACTTTCTGTCGTTGCATTACATTACATTACAGTCATTTAGCAGACGCTTTTATCCAAAGCGACTTACAGTCAGTAGTATATTACATATCATTCACCCATTCACACACTGATGACAGGCTACCATGCAAGGTGCCACCATCAGACTCTAACTAACATTCATGCAACATCCAGTCCACACCGATGGCAAGCCTTCAGGAGCAACTTGGGGTTAAGGACAAGGACACATCGACTGCCGAAGCCTGGTATCGAACCACCGACCCTCTGATTGGAGAACTACCTTGCTCTCCACTACGCCACAGCCGCCCCTAGACCCCAGTTGGCTCCACCAACTCCACACACGAGGGTTTGTGCTGGCTGAATTTGAGTTGGTGGAGCTGCTGCCTGGTGAGTGTGTGGAGCGCTCTCATCCTCGTGAGGGGGTCTCCTGAGAACGTGGAGTGTGGGTTGTTTTCTGGTTTCTGCCGCATTGGATTTGGTCCAATAAGCAAACTATCAAAGTGCACATGGACTGAATAGCCCCGAGGTAGTACAACAAACACACAAATGGGTGACAGCAGAGTTTTATTTTGACCAGCTCTCTGAGTTTCAGCAGTTTGGTTGAATTGAGGGTATTTCTGCCCTGCTGTTGGTTGGTAGTTGGCTTTTTTTTTTTTTTTTAAAACAACATTTTTTAGAATTGATGACCCTGACCCTTAATTTATTAAACTGTAGATGGTCCTTTTTCTGACAAACTCTACAGTTAAGTAGCAAAAAATAGAAGCACCAAAAGTCAAAAAAACATTTTGTTAATATTTTGCAGGTATGTTCAATATGAACGATAGCAGATATCAGGGCAGGAATGGTTTGTGCACCAATAATATATCAGAGTTGCAAGTGGGCAAAAGGCTATCTCAATCCCCAGCAAGATGATATTGTTGCACTTCAGTCTGTTGACACAAAATGAAAAGAAACATATCTCTTATCTGGGTTTTTTCAGCTCTACTGAACCATGACACCTAAACCTGGGTATAAACCGAACCGTGTGTTCTGTTACACCCTTAGTAGATATGCTGAGTATAGATCGATGGACATGGAGGATTATCCCTGATCCAGACCTAAAGTACATATACTGGTGTTGGCCTTAAAAAACACTATCAGTCCCCACCTTCAACTCAGCACATCAACATTATGGATCACGTTACAGTCTTTCTCACAGTTTCCCACTAGTCCCTTAGGGAATCGAACGGGCACTCCAAGACTTCTAGCCTCAGCAGATATCAAAGAGCTGTATCTCCCAGCTGTGTGTTCTGTCAAGAGGTGTCACGGTTCAGATCAATATCTTAGCACCCACGACACAACAAGCAAGGGGTGATATATGTCCCACAGTGCTGCACAAAATAGCATTACCACTCTACTTGGTATGACAGTAAATTACTGTGAATCAGTTGTAATGTACTGAATAAATAAACTTTATTTAGTTGACAGACGAGCTAGAATGAGGGCAATACTGGAGTTATAAAGTGTGTTACATCAAGACAATACAGAAGATATTTCAGGTTTAGTGTTTAAATGAAGCTTCTCTATGGGATGAGCCATTTACATGTGTGTGTTAAAAAAGTGAGGTGCACTGCAAGTCTGCTGTGCACGGACCTAAGAAGAGGTTTTGTAAGTGTTGGGATTCAAGCCAACAAACTAGCCTGAGGGAGCATTCAGTCAGAGGAACACTTGCACATTCATTTTCATTGTTGTCTTTGAAGCGGTGTGTCTAGAGGCTTAGAAAATGCATTTAGTAGGTGTACCCAAACTAATAACATTTAATCTGCTTGATGCACAGGCAACGCACCCTGTGATTGTCCAGCCAACTTCAAAGGCCTTGAAAAAGGACACTGGCACAATGGAGCAGATTTTTAAAACCCTCTCTCTGAATGCTACCCAAACTAAGCTAACCTCGAGACTATTTCTTTCTTACAGTGCCTCAATATGGTAGCTTAAATGCTTAAATAAAAGCTTAAATAAAAGTAACATGTGCTTAATGGTAACTCAAACACCCATCCTTGTACAACTTTCCGGGTTCCTTTTTCATGGTCTGGTTTAGATATTACCTCTGGTAAATTGCGAGCGTGACCTTTTACTAAGTTTATTTTTCAGTGATCACAAATGTTGACTGGTCTGCTGCAGACAGCAGACCTTCCTCCCAGCACTGAGTGCACAAACTATCATATTTTGGCAGAGTGCACAGCTCCATGATAAAGAGGGAAAGGAACACATGTAAACACATGCGAAATGTGTTTTTTGAGAGCACCTGTATCACCTTTTCCGACGGTTTCAAGGTTTCAAAATAATAACCTGAAGTTTGTTTGGAAATGTTAGATGTTGTCTCCTTTGTGCTTTGCTGTATGCATAAGTCAGGACGTGGGTTGGATGGAATAAAAGAAAGGAAGGAAAGCATATGCTTAAAATTCAACAAATAAAGTTATGATAGAGTTATCGGTTTATTCTGATGATATCAAATAAATATTATGTTGTGCTGTGACATTGAGGAAAGTTTTGGATGCAGAATTGATGCAGATTACAACATATTAAAAGCAAAAACATCATGACTATTCCTGTCACATGCAGTACAGAATACCTTCTACTTATTGAAAAGCCAAAATGATATTGCAGCTTTACAAACAGAACTAAGGCACAGAATAACAACATCATTGTATATACCAAAGATCATACTGCAGTTTGTAACTACATAAGGCATCTGCTTTATGTTCTGTACTAAATTACAAATTATTTATTAAAAAACCTTTGTATATGCTTGAGGGACGTACGTTCAAGGCCACTGCTGCATGTTTACACTGTAGGTTTCCTCGTATACTTTCTGTGAACTGCATATAGTTGATGTTAATGTCTGACAAACAATGCCCCGATGTATCGTGACACTCTCCCACCAAAAGTTAATGACATTTTATGATAGATGACATCTTATCTGTTTACCCATGATGCACTAAGCCATCATTCACCAAATTATTCAACGATGACAAGGGGCCGACTATCAGCAGCGTGGCAGACATCATTCATATCTGTAACATCATCTAATTAAAAGACATCACTTCTGCCAGACAGTTGCCTCACTGCTAGCTGAAGCAAATTGATTCTCAACCCCCTTCTAGTCTATGCAAAGGAGGAATGAATAATGCATGGACATTAAAGTCTTATCTTCTGTCCTGACAAACAACGTTGTCACGCTTTGAATATCCCACAAAGGTGTGCGAAGGGTCCTTATTAGAAGAGTAGTCGGACAGGTGCCGTTTTCATGGGGAGTCATTCCGCATTTATTGCAGTTCGCTTCCAAGCCGCACCATAATTCTGGACACACTGGATCAACTGATTTACTTTGTGACGGTGCTCAGTTTACGACGGAGCTTAAGGTATTTGCATAGAATTTTATAGCTGCCACTCACACATTATGCTGGCAATGAACTGTAAAACTATAACTTTCTAATGCATTTCTGCCACAGTCACAGTTACCGTGGGCTATGGGGCCAAATCAATCCACGGATTTCTGTCCATTTTGCTCCGCTGCACTGCTGGTCTCCTGGCTCAACCTGCATCAACATGTTGAAGGTTATGACTCATGTCTTCATACACGACGCGGAGATGATGTGAGCAGCTGTGCACTGGGCCTCCTATATACTAAAAAAAGATGATGTAATATTGCTGTTTTATAACTGTATGTGAAAGAGCAGTAATAAAATAGATTGGCCACGCTCAGTAAATGTGATTGAATGGTGTTTTTAAGTCAATTCAATAATATAATAAAAATAAATGCTTTCCCAATTAGCCTTTATTACCAAATGTGATTCTTACGGATGATGTTAGATGATTATTAGTTTCAGGGCAGGATTCATAAAGCCAAACTGTGATCTGGGGATAAGATTAAATCTCATGTTGGTGAGTGGAGCTAGATACTGAACCCTAGTAAGGTGGGTACCTTCAGGGTAAAAAAAGTCCTTCATCGTAGGTAAAAATCTGACCTCCTTCATGGGAGCAAATTAAGATTTGAACATTCAATCTAATGGCTTCCCATAAAGTTAAAGGGCTGCTATTACTGCTAAATCCACTGAGAATTAACTCCAGGCTCTGCAACACAATGCAGCTTTCACTTATTTTTTTTATTTGGTTTGCATGTCTGGCTCAGATCTACTTTTTTTCTTTGGGCCACACAACTGGTGACAATGATTTGAAAAGACAACGTCTCTGTCTTTTGTAAGGCTTCATCTCCATTGCACCATGACTGTATTATCTCCTTTGGTTAATGCATCTATGTGGAAATCAGTTGAATTGAAAAGTTCAATAGAGTTGTATGTCTCTTGAGAAGTTGCATTTGTGACCTTTTTTATTTTTTTTAAAATCAGCCTTTCTTTCTTGGCTGCCTCACATCTATGAAGCACCGAAGCATATAGCAGAGTGACGCAGGTCGAACAATGAATGCAGTGAAGAAGACACCAACTGAGAACTACATTGACCTCCAAGTATGCAAAACACTCAAAATATAAATTCAGAATTGATTTAACAAAGGCCAAATGCCTTCAAGGACTCCAGTAGTGTGCAGTACATTCTTGAATCATACAGAGTTGTTGACAATGACACAAAAACTAGAATACATTACTGCTTAATTGAATCCGCTATTTTTTAAATAATACTTTGTGGAAATTGAAAGAAGAAGTAAAAGTGAGGAGTAAGACAGATTGAAACAAACTGCGGGGGGAATTTACTAACATTAAATATCCCATTTCCTTCAAGGGGAGCTAAGCTGAAAGCATGCAAAAAGATCAGAAAACTGAGGAGGAAGCAGTTGGGAGCTAGACGAAGTTAACTCTTCAATGAAATGCAGCTCTCCTTAGATTGGCTGGGGTTACTTTATTTTCAGGATTTGCCCGAAGGGGTCTGCTCCCACACATTCACGTATGATGTGGAGAATACCAGACGAGATGATTCACTTTCTCCCGTGACTTTGTCTGCTCGAAGAAATGCTTCAAATACAAAAGGACTGATGAGATGACGGTTGATTATGAATTCTCTCCCACTTCTAAATGTGTCAAGCCAGCTAAATGTCAGAATATATTTTCTGTCAGAGGATATTGAGCTGACTGAAAATGTCAGACGGAGAGGAACTGGGAAAAAGAGCATGAGGAGGAAACAAAAGGAGGGAACTGGTCCACATGTGTTGGGGTGACTCAGATGTGGCAGAGAACCTGTCTTATTATAATTAGCGGGGGTTTGGTTTGAACTACTGTTTCGCATTAGTCATGACCTGCTTACTTTGGCACCAACTCCATGCTGAACGCCTTTATCCAGCTACCAAACAGAGCCAAACAACAAGACCGACAGTACAGTTGGCAACAATCATGAGTTCAAAGTAAGTCCTCCATTGGCGAGGTATCAAACACTATATAATATAAACCGGGTAAGTTCATCAAGATTGGAACTTTATAATGACCACTGTTTCCAAGGAAACGCAACTGATTGATTTCGAATTTAAACACAACCAAAACTTAAATAGACTTTTTTTTTTTTTCATGTTGCATTTAAGGTTTGTTCATCTTAAGACAGGTTTGAAAGTAGGTCCATGTAGACTGGTACTCCGTCTCACTAAAAGATTGTGACAGATTGAAAGTATGTAAGAGAACAATATGAACTGAATCCAAGGTTTAAAATGAACACATGGAAGAGATTTCTGTTGTTTGTATGGTATAGGTACCCTTTGTTTTACAGTTTATTCATGGTTATTGCATTGCTGTGTATATAAGTGAATTATATAGTGAAAAATGATTTGTCACAATGTTTATAGACTTACATGACGGGAGCAATTAGTTTCACACATGTAATTAAAACATCAGGCAATATTAAAAGCATTGACTCAGACTACGCAGATGAGAATGTCAGTCTTGACACATATAGTCCATGTTTTCTGACACAATGTAAATGGAAAATGTGGGCAGAAAAATGGCAGATGCTACCTAAATCTTCCTTTTTCAGGGACAGCGATAAGCATCTTCAAACTTAGAAAACTTTTTCAAACGGCACAAAACATGTTACTGACAATAGTCTGGACTCACCCAAGGCTGTGTAAAACTCCTCTTTTGTCAGGTGCTCGTCGTCATTGACGTCGTTGTACTTGAGGAGGTCAAACAGTGTGCACTCGGAGACATCCTTGGACAGACCTTCTTGCTTGATAACCTTTGATGAGAATGAATTCATGTTCAATTTAAAATCAGGGGACAGTGCTTGTAGGTGTGAATAAAAGTACAACGATGTCGCCCGGATTCAGTTTTTTTTGTGAATTTAATGAGGAAATGTTGCAGATAAGTTAATTAACAACTTTTCCTCATTAAATTCACAGAATTAGTTAAAAATCATGTTAATGCTGAACGTATCAGAAAAAAAAAATATTTACAAGAAGAACAGGAACATAAGAACATGCTGCTGCCAGTAACTTCCATGATTTTGCTACATTTTTGTCTTAATTTGTTGTTATTTTTTATTTATTACTGCAGAATTTGCAGCATATGATATACTACATATTAACATTGGAGAGTGGAGATTGGCATAATAACATAATATTATGCTTACACTTTTGAATTTAATTTGTCTTCAGTCCAAATATCAGATTACAATTGAATATCTGCTAGTAACCACCACTTAACTTTTTCAAGGTTATGTATTGGCACTGACAGCACTTAGTTAAGGTTAAGAAAAGATTTTGGTCTAGTTAAGTAAATTTAATCTTTAATTACCATCCTTTACCTCCCTAAACCTTTCAGCTCCATTCTTACACTATTTAAATGTGTGTTTTATTGTGACCATGATGATAAGCCGCATGCAGAAACACCTAGCCTTAAAATAAAGTTCTTATATAAACTGCAAGTGTTTCAGGAGTTTTACCTCTTAAGAATATAAGCCTGTGAAAAATAGCATAATGGAAATAAACAAATAAAGTTTAAGTTTTGAGCTGTAGCACAAAGTTCAAAGCTTCATTGAGGCGTTTAGCCTTTCAAAAACAACATTTTAGCAGCAGTCAAAAAACAGCTAAGTAACAGTAAGACGAGTTAAATTCATTAGATACAGTTGATTTAATAAAAAAAAGTTGATTAAATTATACAATCAAATGATTACTTTATTCAAATTGAAGATTTTCTTGTCGGATTTCTTTTTTTTAGGGCGATGACCTCATAAAACGTGATGAAAAACATTTTAAATTCATTTGAAAACCTCAATAGACACTTAAATTGTATAAAGTAGATGACATTCTGTATAACCCTATTAAATATCTCAAAATTGTACCTAAGAAAAGCACTCAAGAGCATGTACTTACTGTGTATACCTGCTTAATATACTCTTTGAAAAGTTTGGATGTAATCTCGGTTATAAGTCAACGGTACGTGCCCAATCTAAACTCTGTGTTGGATGTCAAGGATGATAAAACACACGTAGTATTAGCTGTCAGTTTATTGTAGCCCAACTGAAGTTTTGTCACAATAGATGGTGAAAAGGGCCCCAAACACTGTGCAGATCTTATCATCAGCCTGCTAAAGCATGGTCCTACTCCTCCCACTCTGCATGGCCGTGGCAGTGAAACATCCATCACACCAGATCAGCTGTCAAAACGCTGATCACAGGGGACGGTTTTACACATCATTCCTCGTCCATCGGATCACTGCACTTCCCTTCCCGGATGACTTGCCCCAAAATTAAGAGCCACCAGTAATGGCATATCCTTAGCGTATCCTAGAATCACAACAAGTAACAAATAACTGTGGTTTACACAATAAAGTAGCCGCTTGAGTCTTTGGTATATTGAACTATTTGATCTCATCTGCCAAATGTGGTGTGTCTTTCCTCTTTCTTCCTTTGAAGTATTTTCTGCAGTTATTTATTTTTATCTGCATCTAACCCAAACTCAAATTGAGCTTGTAATAACCTCGAAAATGCTTTCCGTTTCCTCAGTTCAAAAGGTATTGAGACTAAAAAATATGCTCTCCATCCCTCGCTTGCGTGCTTTGAATTGGAGTAATGTAGTTGGCCTTTGAAAGATTTGTAAGTGGTTTTGGAGTTGCTTGCTTTTAGGCCTTAACTCTGTTTCTTAAGATATTTGCAGTCACTTCTCCTGTACAGAGTGACTATTCAACCACAGTAAGAAGGGACCACGGGCATCTTCTCTAGCATTCAGCACAACCCTGTGAGCTAAATGAACTGATACACATCATTGATGTTATAACCATCTGTAATGTTTTATTGAGAATGCAGCTCCTGCCTATTTCAAATCAAGGTTTAATTTGCAGAGCCAATGGTGCATTGGCTGGTTAGTCAACACCGATCTGTCCAAATCTTTACTACTTCATAACATTTTAGACAAATTTCAGTAATTACACACAACCTATTTGGTAGCACTGACAGTGTGTTATATGTATTATAGCCGCACATGGACTAGTTACACAAAGTACTGATCACTGGCCTACTTTCAAAGGCTGTTGGCAAGGTCACATCAGCAAGCTGCAGTTCCTCGCTAACAGAAAATCACATAATTCTGATCAGGCACTGTTACTAAGTTTAGTTTCACTGTGGTCAACCTTTAAAACCAGCTATATGATAGACATCTGCTTGTTTCTTTCCCTTTTTCCATCACATGTAACACACTTTTCCTTCCAATTAAAAAAACATGTTCAAAAGTTTTGTTTGTCTCCTCGTTAGCCATCGTTATTTTCATTTTCCTGCAGACAAATTGAGATACTGTATTAAACCTCTACATTAAATTGCTAAAATCCTACACATTGGTAAGAGGATGTTGAGGGGTCTACTCTAGTGCAGACCTTGTGTGTGGGTCCTGTAGACAGAGTTTTTCAAAGATTTGTATATTAATTATATCTATTCTGGTCTAGACAAGGATTTCATTTGCTCAACTCTTATTCTTGAAGTGTTAGCACCTGTTCGCAAATGAATTTCAAATTAAAAAACATCAGATTTTACAGAACTGCATAACAAACTGTTTCTACTTTGGTGGAGGGACAATAAGAGCAATCTTTACAAAAGCTAAGACCTTAAATTTTGTTTTTATGGAAGATACTCAAGTTTTTTAAAAACCTTTAAAATAGGAAAATCTGATGTGAGTGCATTACGAGTTACATCTTTATCCTCATTATTATCAGACACAACAGGTAGACAGGACTAGAGCAGAGTACATGGTGGAACTGTCTTTTCATACCTTTTGCTAAAAAAGGTATAATTTCAGGAATTGTGTCTTTGGTCAAAGTATAGATATGGGCAATGCAAGGAAAAAGAAGAAAGTTTGAGTCGCCATTTCAAAAGGGCACCCAAGACTAAAAGGGCAGGAACAATTGCTCCATGTCCCTTCATGTGAACACTCTGGCAAGTCAAGTAAGCCAGGGTGAGGGATTTCCATCCTAGACTTTCAAATGAGATCAGAAAAACACTCCAATTATAAAGGGCGCTTCAGGGCACGAGGGTGGCAGCCATTGTTTGGTACTTTCAACTGCTGATGAGAGTGTGATTTGCTTGTGCAATGCTCCTTTTGAGAGCACATTCACTCCAAAACATATTTTTGCATAAATCTCTTGCCTTTTGTCAATAAGGTAACATTCTGTAGTCGAAGCCACTGAGGTTAATGACATGCAGATTGCCCTGACAGTGGTATCTAAGTGAATCTGAACCATTATATATATTGTATATGATATTTCAAACTCGCATCATGTGGAGAGAAAAGAAAACTGTTTCCCATCGAGCTATTAATTACTTTAAGATTACATTCTGTGAGAACATTTAATACACCAACATAAAAACTCATTAAAGCCCCAATCCATAATTACATTCAGGCGCCCGTATGTTGAGGCACTGTTAACCCACAACTGCTTCCGTTTATTAAGTGATTTATCAAATTGATGAAGCTATTTCGCTCTGATATTTATCATGCTATAATTTATTATGCAGCAATGTTGATGCGAGGTGAAAGTATGCAGGAGCTCAAAAGTTTTCTCAATATTTTCAGGCTAAAGCATGTGGTTTGGGTTGCAGTATGACAGAGTGAAAAACGTAATCAACAAAATCTTGATTTTGAAGCTAAAGACCATAAAAGGACAAAGTCAAACACGGTGTTTTCACACAGCTATGTGTCTTTGAACCACACTATGAAAGTCAAAGGAGGCTACGTAAATGTATGCATGAAAAAAACCCACCTTTAGATTTTGTTGAAAA